>NC_091784.1:22850219-23150699 GCF_029378745.1 Bos indicus | reverse complement strand
AGCCTGGGTATATTGGGACTTTCATTTCAGTAAAATAGATTCTCAAAGGCAGGATATCTAGGTCAGTGGAAGTTTGTATTTTTAATTTTAATTGATGCATCCAAATTACTTTTCTAAAAGGTTGTAGAATTCCTATTCCTCAATGCTGTCAGCTGGAACTGGACATCATCATTCTTCCACTTGCAAATTTTGGTCAATGTAATGAGTGAAAAACATGCTTCGATGGTTTAATTTGCATTTCCCTGACTTCTATAGACATTGAATATCTTACTGTGTTTATTGACAATTTGTACATTCCCTTATGTGAATTGCCTGCTCATTTCTCTATTCAGTTACCTTTTTTTTTTTATCATTGGGTGAAAGCTGTTTGAATATTAGTAATTGTTCATCTTTATCCATATGTTTTGGAGAAGGAAATGGCAACCCACTCCAGTATTCTCGCCTGGAGAATTCCACGGACAGAGGAGCCTG
Organism: Bos indicus; assembly: GCF_029378745.1. NCBI lineage: Eukaryota > Metazoa > Chordata > Mammalia > Artiodactyla > Bovidae > Bos > Bos indicus. The sequence goes on along the minus strand of NC_091784.1, from coordinate 23,150,228 downwards.
GTGGGCTGCAGTCCATGGGGTGGCAAAGAGTCAGACACGACTGAGTGACTAACACACACACATCCATATGTTTTACAAAGGTTCCCTTTTATCCTCAGAATATCATTTGTTTGTTTGTTTGTTTTTAACTTTTTATTTGGAAACATTCAGAGACTAACACAAAGTTATGAAATGGTACAAAGAGTCCCATGTATCCTTCACCCCACTCTCCCAAGGGTAGCATCTTCTATAACTATAGTACAATATCAAAACTCTATTTGTCTCTTGATATAGCATATGATGCTATTTTGCTTTCAATAACTTTCTTATAAATTTTAGTATCTGATAAGTTAAATTTTAGTATCTGGTAAGCAAAATGGCTGTCTGAGGAGGCCTTACAAATAGCTGTGAAAAGAAGAGAAGTGAAAAGCAAAGGAGAAAAAGAAAGATATTCTCATTTGAATGCAGAGTTCCAAAGAATAGCAAGGAGAGATAAGAAAGCCTTCCTCAGCAATCAATGCAAAGAAATAGAGGAAAAAACAGAATGGGAAAGACTAGAGATCTCTTCAAGAAAATTAGAGATACCAAGGGAACATTTCATGCAAAGATGGGCTCGATAAAGGACAGAAATGGTATGGACCTAACAGAAGCAGAAGATATTAAGAAGAGGTGGCAAGAATACACAGAAGAACTGTACAAAAAAGATCTTCATGACCCAGATAATCACGATGGTGTGATCACTCACCTAGAGCCAGACATCCTGGAATGTGAAGTCAAGTGGGCCTTAGAAAGCATCACTATGAACAAAGCCAGTGGAGGTGATGGAATTCCAATGGAGCTATTTCAAATCCTGAAAGATGATGCTGTGAAAGTGCTGCACTCAATATGCCAGCAAATTTGGAAAACTCAGCAGTGGCCACAGGACTGGAAAAGGGAAGTTTTCATTCCAATCCCAAAGAAAGGCAATGCCAAAGAATGCTCAAACTACCACACAATTGCACTCATCTCACACACTAGTAAAGTAATGCTCAAAATTCTCCAAGCCATGCTTCAGCAATATGTGAACTGTGAACTTCCAGATGTTCAAGCTGGTTTTAGAAAAGGCAGAGGAACCAGAGATCAAATTGCCAACATCCGCTGGATCATCGAAAAAGCAAGAGAGTTCCAGAAAAACATCTATTTCTGCTTTAATGACTATGCCAAAGCCTTTGACTGTGTGGATCACAATAAACTGTGGAAAATTCTGCAAGAGATGGGAATACCAGACCACCTGACTTGCCTCTTGAGAAACCTATATGCAGATCAGGAAGCAACAGTTAGAACTGGACATGGAACAATAGACTGGTTCCAAATAGGAAAAGGAGTCCGTCAAGGCTGTATATTGTCACCCTGCTTATTTAACTTCTATGCAGAGTACATCATGAGAAACGGTGGGCTGGAAGAAGCACAAGCTGGAATCAAGATTGCCGGGAGAAATATCAATAACCTCAGATATGCGGATGACACCACCCTTATGGAAGAAAGTGAAGAGGAACTAAAGAACCTCTTGATGAAAGTGAAAGAGGAGAGTGAAAAAGTTGGCTTAAAGCTCAACATTCAGAAAACTAAGATCATGGCATCTGGTCCCATCACTTCATGGGAAATAGATGGGGAAACAGTGGAAACAGTGGCTGACTTTATTTTCCTGGGCTCCAAAATCACTGTAGATGGTGATTGTAGCCATGAAATTAAAAGACGCTTACTCCTTGGAAGGAAAGTTATGACCAACCTAGATAGCATATTAAAAAGCAGAGATATTACTTTGCCAACAAAGGTCCATCTAGTCAAGGCTATGGTTTTCCAGTGGTCATGTATGGATGTGAGAGTTGGACTGTGAAGAAAGCTGAGTGCTGAAGAATTGATGCTTTTGAACTGTGGTGTTGGAGAAGACTCTTGCAAGTCCCTTGGACTGCCAGGAGATCCAACCACTCTATCATAAAGGAGATCAGTCCTAGGTGTTCATTGGAAGGGAGGATGCTGAGGCTGAAACTCCAATACTTTGGCCACCTCATGCGAAGAGTTGACTCATTGGAAAAGATTCTGATGCTGGGAGGGATTGGACGCAGGAGGAGAAGGGGACGACAGAGGATGAGATGGCTAATGGTATCACCGGCTTGATGCACATGAGTTTGGGTGAACTCCAGGAGTTGGTGATGGACAGGGAGGCTTGGCATGCTGCAGTTCATGGGTTCGCAAAGAGTCGGACACGAATGAGTGACTGAACTGAACTGAAGTTAAATCCCACCACTCCATGCTTTTTCCTTATACTGGGGGCTATTCTCAGATTCTTATATTTTCTATTCAAAATTTAAAATAATTTTAACCACTCACTCTCCTTGTCTTCCCCCTAAAATTCTGGTTTCAACTTAAAGTTACATATTAGTTTGTGAAAGATTGACAGTCCTGATTGTAAGTCTCTTAAAGTTACATGTTAGTTTGTGCAGGATGGACATTTCAAAATACCAAGCTTTCCTATTCAGGAATGGAATATTTCTCTTCAGCTATTCAGGTCTTTTTTATACTTTTTAATGAGAATTTAGGTCTCTTCATGTAGATTATGCACCTTCTAGGGACAATTTATTCATAGTCATGTTAATTTAATTTAATCACATCTGCATTATTCCTTCTGTCATTTAATGCAATACACTCACAGGTTTTGGGGCTTCCCTCATAGCTCAGTTGGTAAAGAATCTGCTTTTGTGGCTCAGCTGGTAAAGAATCTGCCTGCAATGTGGGAGACCTGGGTTTGATCCCTGGGTTGGGAAGATGCCCTGGAGAAGGGAATGGCTACCCACTCCAGTATTCTGGCCTGGCGAATTCCATGGACTCTATAGTCCATGGGGTCACAAAGAGTTGGCCATGACTGAGTCACTTTCACTTTTCACTTTCACAGGTTTTGAAGATTACTTTGTGGATACCTTTGGGGAAGGGTGTTATTCTATCCACCACTGCCGGGGTCCAGCCCCAGCTGATCCAGGGTATTCGAAGGAGAGACGGTGTAGGTGAAGATCAGGAAACAACTGCTTAATTAAACGTTAATTAAGGATATAAAGAGTAATAGAATAAGGATAGCTCAGTAGGAAAATTCAGTGGAGAAAAGAGGCTGAGTGGCTTGGTTTACGCGGGAGACCAATAAAACTTCAAGATAAGAAGTTTGCACCACTTACGTAGGCCGCAGGCATCCTTCCGTTCTCCCGAAGGAGAGGAGACACTGAGACCTCCCCGGTCGGATCTTAGAAGCCCAGGCATAATTAGTAAGCATGGCGGGTTCCGCGCTCCAGATGGAGACTCAGCCAGAGTGAAAGAGAGACATGGGGAGACCAGTATTTCGAGAAACTGATCCAAATTCTTTATTTTCCATGGTCTACTTTTATACACTGAGATGTTATGCAAAAGTCATGCGGGGTCAGCAGTCCTGACTTTTATCAAAGTCAGGTGCTTCATACAAATGTATACAGAGGTCTTAGGGGTGTTACATCATCTTCTGGCCAGGGGGCCTGCTGACAATTTATGACCCTCTCCTTGTGACAACGGTCAGTCAACCAGGACACTTATTTCTCCAGGGGTGATTATTCTTAAAACAGACGCCACCCAAATAAAGTTACATTCCTATAGGGTGAAGGTGTAGTGGGTTTTAGTTAAGGAAAGAATTTACTTAGCCTAAGGTCTAATGTGATTAATATCAAAGGTTAATACTTATTTCTTCTATATATTCATTAATGTGTGTAAGGGCAGGGGATGTGGAGACTTAGCAACAAACATTGGCTCAACAAATGAAAAACCCTTCACCAATACAATTTCTAATCAGCCCATTATACTTATGCTAATAGTTTTATAACTTCTCAAAAAAACCTGTTTTTAGAGGGTTTAAAGCATCTCGTGCCTCTCACGGTTGGGAGGCTGTGAGCAATCACATGTGGCTGGAAGAGCCTGTCAGGCAGGCTAGAGAACCTTCAGAGGAGTTTGTAGGTTAAAACACTCTTGTCACGCCCAAGAGTTTTTACTGACTGGAGCTCTAGGTTAACTCCTTCTCCGAAAGAGGTGGTGGGGGACAGCCCCCCATAAAGTCAGAGGTGTAGGTGAGAGCACAAAGTAGTAAAGTAGGCAGGCTCTGGTTATGGGGGTAGATGCTCAAGGATTTCCAGGGGGACTCCTGAGGCTCGATCCCGCCTTTACGTATGTCGAGCCTCCTTCCTCATGACCTTTGTCATGGGCAGAGTACCTCACTCTGGCCCCCAACACACCACAGTTGAGATGATTTTCATGTCTTACTGTTTATTGCTGGCGTGAAGAAAATTTCATATATTTATTTATTTATTTGCCCTCACCCGTATGGTGTGTGAGATCTTAGTTTCCTGACCGGGGATCAAACTCTTGCCCCCTGCAGTGGAAGCAGAGTGTTAATCACAGGACAGCCAAGGAAGTCTGTATTTACTTTTGTATTCTTAACTACTATCATTCACCTTACCAAAGTTTAATTTTTTTGGTTAATTTTATTTTTGGCTGTGCTGGGTCTTTGCTGCTTCGAGGGCTTTCCCCTAATTGTGGAACGCTCTAGTCTCAGTGTGAGGACTTCTCATGGTGGTGGCTTCTTTTATTGCAGAGCACGGGCTCGAGGGCACAGGCACCACAGTTGTGGCACCCGGGCTTAGTTTCTCTGAGGCATGTGGGATCTTCCCGGATCAAGATCAAACCTGCATCTGCTGCATTGGCAGGTGGATTCTTTACCGCTGAGCCACCAGGGAAGCGCCCCAAAGTTTCATTATTTCAAATAGCTTTGGCTGAATCTTTTGGATTTCCTGAATATGCAGTTATGTCATATGAATATAAAGTAATTTTTTGTCGTTTTTTCTCCCAGGTTTTGTGTGGATTACTTAATAATACTAAGTAATGTATTGCATTAGTTAAGGTCTTCCAAGCAATGTTGAGAACGATAACTTTGACAGAAATGACTTCAGCTTATATTATACATGCTATCAGTTTTTGGTAAATGATTTCTATCATTTAAAAATAGCTTTGCTTTTTGTGTGTTGGTGGGAAATGAACTCATAAATGTTCTTTCTTCCACACTGGGGGTGGAGGAGGTGGTGGCTAGACTCTCATACCTCTGAGTCTGAGAAGGGGACAGATTTTTTTTTTTAAACCACTCTGAGATCAAGTCAGGTGAACTGGATATTTTCACTTCTGTCTCCTGGTGTCAGCAAGATGGAGCAATCCCCACTAAGGACATCCAAGAGAACGCCAGTGTCTACCATACATCTTTTCTTAGAAAGCCATAAAGTCTTTGTCTCAGCCCAAGAAGGAAGCCCCACACTGTCCCTCCCCTGGAACTCTCAAACAAGTGCTAACCTCACATACCTTGCAGTTTCCATCAGAGCTCTTATTTTGGTATGTATATTGCTCCAAAAACAGACCACAAAGGGGAAGGACTGGGGATATTCATCCAGTTGGTCATCTTTCTAGAACTTTCTAATTATGTCACGCTGAAATTATGAAGCAGATGAGTAACACGATCAGATTTCTGTTAAAAAGTATTTCTGGAAGGAGCTTAAGTGATCAATTTGAATCGTATCCCTGTTAAAAAAATATGATAAGCTGCACTGTTACATAAAATATGGCATATCCACAGAGGAGATTATAAGAGGATGTGAATACAAGGAAACAGAGGTCATCTTAGAGCGAGCCTGTCACACCATGTAGTAGCAGCCCAAATAAGGTAGTTCTGAATATACTGACATGGCAAATCTCCAAGACATATTAAGTGGGAAAAGGAAATAGCAAAACTGTTTATGCCACCATTTATTATTTTTAAAAATCATACAAAAGTAGTAAAAAAAATTTTTTTTCTGTGTAGATATGCAAAGAAAAACACTCCCAACTGGTTACCATGGTTAAATCTTGAATTGTTGATTATCTATATTGTTTATATTTTAAAAATGATAATATGTTCATGCTTTGTGCAATTAAAAATGCTTTTCAAATAATAAATGAAACAGACTTCGGTGAGTACAGAACAGAACTCATGGGACCTGAAAGTACTATAGCATTAAGTGAGATGCTGGAAAAAAGCAGAGAAGTGAGAGGTACTTAGGAAGTAATAACCAAGATATCTTAAAGCATCTGATAGAAAGGGAGGAGTCTAGGATTATTTAAGGTTTTGGGTTAGGTGATGGGGGTGGATGAAATCTAGGGGGAGCAGGCGTGGGGGTAAATGTCCTTAACAATTCCTTCCAAGCTTAAGGCATATGAGGCCACTGATATCTGTGGGTTCTGTGTCTGGGGAGATAATTAAGAGAAAGCTGAGAAATAAACCTTCACCTAAATTCTTGACTATAGTGCTACATTAACCTCACAACTTCCTAGAGGAAAATGCCAGAGCAATTAGTTATTGTTACAATGATGTGAAAGTCGCTCAGTCGTGTCTGACTCTTTGTGACCCCATGGAATTCTCCCGGCTAGACTACTGGAGTGGGTAGCCATTCCCTTCTGCAGGGGATCTTCCCAACCCAGGGATAGAACCCAGGTCTCCTGCATTGCAGACAGATTCTTTACCAGCTGAGCCACCAGGGAAGCCTGATGACAGCTCTGGTCAAAGACTCCAGGGTCATCCCCTTGTTGAGTTATGCCGTGGGCACATGTGTCTTGAACACATGCCTTGTCTGGAATGGTAAAGCCGAAATAGCCCATTTCAATCTTCCTTTTCCCCCAAACCACTCTGGAACCCTCTTGATTCTCAGACCCTTTGCAACCCCATAGTGACCTGGGATCATAGAGAAATAAACCAAGATTGGAATCTGTAAATAAGAATCCAAAGAGAAAAGACAAACAGCTCTCTCTGCATCATGCTAAAACACACACACACACACACCACCCCCAACACCCTGGGTCTTGCTCTACCCAGGTCTTAATGAATAAAACGAATCTTCTTTAGGGGTGTGTGTGTGTGTGTGTGTTTGAAGTGGGTCTGGGATGAAGATGAGGGTGGGTGGAACTTAGGGTTCAAATATCCCCTCCACAGTTTGTTCACTTTTAAACGCAGTTTGCCAACCAGACTGTGGACAACTTAAGACCGGTGTTTCTTCGGCTACTTATCAGAGGAGATAATGCTCATGACTCCAGCCATGAAAATTCTCTCAGCTATTCATCTGGGACCAGTGGAAAATGACCACTGAATTTAACAAGAGCCCTTTCCAAACATCTCTTTGGCATTGGCCCCAGAAGCTGCTGAAAAAATGTCAGGAAGCAAGTTAATAAATTAACCTCAAGGCCACATTCTTCACTGGATCTGGGAGCTCTCGGTTAATTATCATCTCAGTGGTGTTCAGTTACAGTGTCCAGTCAGGCCTCCCAGAGAGTGTTAACATCCTAAACAGAGTCCAAACCATTCACCACTCATGACAGAATCCCTAGACATGCCACCACTCTGCATTGTTCACACTCCAAACCTTCCTTTATCCACTTAATCCCTTGTTTCTACAGTGCAATTAAAGCTCCTTTCCTATTTTTTTCTGCTTAAAGAAGCAGCAGGATATCCACCCAGTCTCCACCCCCCAGGTTCACTGACTGGAACTTGAATTCTTCTGCACTCACAGCAGAGACTCTTAGGCCAGGTTGCACATTGGAATAATCTGGAAGCTTGAGAAGCCCTATTTCTAAAGATTTGGACTTAATTGGCCTCAGGTTAGGTCCAAGGCATCAGGATTTTGAAAAGTTATCAGATGATTCTAATGTGCAGTTGGCATTGAGAGCAATTCACCTACATCCTGGACAGGTTCATGGACTAAGCAAACTACAGCTCTTCCAAACAGATTTTCTCCAATTCAAAGTCTCTCTCTCCTTTTCCATTTTTTAAAAATTGCAGGATGGTTGCTTTACAATATTGTGTTGGTTTCTGCCATACATCGAGTCAGCCACAGGTATACAAAAATGTCCCCTCTCTCCTGAACTCCCCTCCTGTCTCTCTCCCCATCCCATCCCTCTAGGTTGTCACAGAGCAGTGGGTTGAGCTCCCTGTGTCACACAGAAAATTCCCACTTTCTATCTATTTTACATATAGTAAATGTATATGTTAGGAGAAGGCAATAAATAGCAACCCATTCCAGTACTCTTGCCTGGAAAATCCCATGGACGGAGGAGCCTGGTAGGCTGCAGTCCACTGGGTCGTGAATAGTTGGACATGACTGAGCGACTTGACTTTGACTTTTCACTTTCATGCATTGGAGAAGGAAATGGCAACCCACTCCAGTGTTATTGCCTGGAGAACCCCAGGGATGGGGGAGCCTGGTGGGCTGCCGTCTATGGGGTCGCATAGAGTCAGACATGACTGAAGCGACTTAGCAGCAGCAGCAGCAGCAGCAATGTATATGTTGGGCTTCCTGTTGGTGCTAGTGGTAAAGAACCCACCTGCCAATGCAGGAGACATAGAGATCCCTGGGTTGGGAAAATCCCCTGGAGGAGGGCATGGCAACCCACTCCAGTATTAAATTAATTAATTTGTTTTTTAAATTAATTAATTTTAATTGCAAATAACTTTGCAATATTGTGGTGGTTTTTGCCATACATCAACATGAATCAGCCAGGGGTGCACATGTGTCCCCCATCCTGAACCCCCTCCTCCCTCCCTCCTTCCCACCCCATCCCTCTGGGTTGCCCCAGAGCACTGGCTTTGAATGCCCTGCTTCATGTATTGGACTTGCAGCGGTAATCTATTTTACATATGATAATATACATGTTTCAATGCTATTCTCTCAAATCATCCCACCCTCGCCTTCTCCTGCATAGTTCAAAAGTTTTTTCTTTACATCTTTGTCTCTTTTGCTACCTTACATATAGGATCATCATTACCATTTTTCTAAATTTCATATATATGCATTAATATACTGCATTGGTGTTGCTCTTTCTGACTTACTTCATGCTGTATAATAGTCTCCAGTTTCATCCACCTCATTTGAACTGACTCAAATGCATTCTTTTTTATAGCTGAGTAGTAGTTCATTGTGTATATGTACTACAACTTCCTTATCCATTTGTCTGCCAATGGACACCTAGGTTATTTCCATGTCCTGGCTATTGTAAACAGTGCTGCAATGAACATTGGGCTACATGTGTCTCTATCACTTCTGGTTTCCTTGCTGTATATGCCCAGCAGTGGGATTTCTGGGTCATTCAGTTTAGTTCAGTTGCTCAGTCATGTCCGACTCTTTGCGACCCCATGAACCACAGAATGCCAGGCCTCTCTGTCCATCACCAACTCCTGGAGTCCACCCAAATCCATGTCCATTGAGTCGGTGATGCTGTCCAATCATCTCATCCTCTGTCGTCCCCTTCTCCTCCTGCCCGCAATTTTTCCCAACGTCAGGGTCTTTTCAAATGAGTCAGCTCTTCGCATCAGGTGGCCAAAGTATTGAAGTTTCAGCTTCACCATCAGTCCCACCAATGAACAGCCAGGACTGATCTCCTTTAGGATGGACTGGTTGGATCTCCTTGCAGTCCAAGGGACTCTCAAGAAGACTCAAGAGTCTTCTCCAACACCACAGTTCAAAAGCATCAACATTTTGGTGCTCAGCTTTCTTCATAGTCCAACTCTCACATCCATACATGACCACTGGAAAAACCATAGCCTTGACTAGATGGACCTTTGTTAACAGAGTAATGTCTCTGCTTTTTAATATGCTGTCTAGGTTGGTCATAACTTTCCTTCCAAGGAGTAAGTGTCTTTTAATTTCATGGCTGCAATCACCATCTGCAGTAATTTTGGAGCCCAGAAAAATAAAGTCAACCACTGTTTCCACTGTTTCCCCATCTATTTGCTATGAAGTGATGGGACCAAATGCCATGATCTTAGTTTTCTGAATGCTGAGCTTTAAGCCAACTTTTTCATTCTCTTCTTTCACTTTCATCAAGAGGCTCTTTCGTTCTTCTTCACTTTCTGCCATGAGGGTGGTGTCATCTGCATATCCGAGGTTATTGATATTTCTCCCAGCAATCTTGATTCCAGCTTGTGCTTCCTCCAGCCCAGCGTTTCTCATGATATACTCTGCACGTATGGCAGTTCTATTTCCAGTTTTTTAAGGACTCCCCACACTGTTCTCCATAGTGGCTGTACCAGTTTCCATTCTCATCAACAGTGTAAGAGGGTTCCCTTTTCTCCACACGCTCTCCAGCATTTATTGTTTGTAGACTTTTTGATGGCAGTCATTCTGACCTGTGTGAGATGATACCTCATTATGGTTTTGATTTGCATTTCTCTGATAATGAGTGATGTTGAGCATCTTTTCATGTGTTTGTTAGCCATCTGTATGTCTTCTTTGGAGAAATGTCTATTTAGTTCTTTGGCCCACTTTTTGATTGGCTTGTATGTCTTCCTGGTATTGAGCTGCATGAGCTGCTTGTGTATTTTGGAGCTTAATTCTTAGTCAGCTGTTTTGTTTGCTATTATTTTCTCCCATTCTGAAGGTTGCCTTTTAACCTTACTTACAGTTTCCTTCATTGTGCAAAAGCTTTTAAGTTTAATTAGGTCCTAATTGTTTATTTTTGTTTTTATTTCCCTTTCTCTGGGAGGTGGGTCAAAGAGGATCTTGCTGTGATTTATGCCAGAGCCACTCCAGTATTCTTGCCTGGAGAATCTCATGGACAGAGGAGAGTGGTGGCTACAGTCCACAGGGTCACAAAGAGTCGGACAAGACTGAAGTGACTTACCATGCACACACACACAGAGTATGTTTCCATGCTATTCTCTCAATTCATCCCACCCTCTCCTTCCCCCACTATGCCCACAAGTCTGTTCTCTATGTCTGTGTGTCCATTGCTGCCCTGCAGATGTGTTCATCAGTACCATCTTTCTAGATTCCATATACATGCATTAATATAAAATATTTGTCTTTCTGACTTACTTTCCTCTGACTCTCTTGGTTCTACTTTTCTAAAACTCTAATCTGATAGAAATTTCTGTGATGATTGTGTTAACCTAAAACAAGAAAACTATCACCTATTTTACCAGCAAAACAAGTTTACTTGGGAAAAGCAAAGATTTGCAATTTAGGACTATGGCAAACCACATGCAAGCTTCGTAAAGCAAAGGAGGGGAAACTCGGACTTCCCTGGTGGTCCAGTGATTAAGAATCCACCTGCCAATGCAGGGAACACGGGTTTGATTCTTAGTTCAGGAGGATTCCACATGCTGCCCCAAGTTGCAGCTACTGAAGCCCACGCACACTACAGCCTGTGCTCTGCAGCAAGAGAAGCCACTGCAATGAGAAGCCCGAGCACTGCAACTGGAGAGTAGCCCCCACTCACACAACCAGAGAAAACCCACACTCAGCAACGAAAATCCAACCCAGCCAAAAATAAATAAATTCAATTTTAAAAGGAGGGGAAACTCTCTTATAGAGGAGAAAGGGAAATTGGGAGGGGCTGTTATATCCATTGTGGGAAGCTGGGAAGTTGAATATAGTGGCTTTCCATTGGCTGAGATGTGACAGTCTCTCATTGGCTGAGCTGTTGCCGGGCAAGGAGAAGATCTCTCTTCCTCCTGCTGGTGGTAGTAAAGTAGCATCACTTCCTGCTGGAGATGCAAGGTAAGTCTCTTCCTGTTGGGAATCTGTATTGATGTTGAAAGGTACATTTGTGAGAGCTCCCCCTTCTGACCTCCTGACCCCACTGTAATAAGATTTCTTTCTCTTCATTAATTTTCCAATGGGAAATGCTCATATAAGGACCGGAACTAGAATGAGGCAAACGAGGCATGCAGGGTGCAAAATTTAAGGAAGCTCTTGCTTTCAGATGCTGACACTTCAGTTGTACAATTCTGGGAGTCAGTGCCTCCTTAAATTTTGAACAGATGGTAACTCACCTTAATCTTGGCCCTGGTTCGTATAGCACATGCATTCTTTATTTTTCAGGTCTCAGGGAACCCTACATGCTTTTGATCACACTTGTTTCTGAAAAAATTTTTTTTAAATTTGTTTATTAATATTAAATTTATTAAATTTATTAAAATTAAATTTATTAAATTAATAAATAAAATTTATTTAATTTGTTTATTATTTGGGTCTTCGTTGCTGTGCGGGCTTTCCTCTAGTTGAGGCGAGTGGAGTCTCTAGTTGTGGTGCTCGGGCTTCTCTTGCTGTGAAGCAGGGGCTCTAGGGCGCACAGGCTTCCGTAGTTGTGGCTTGCAGTCTCTAGAGCACAGGCTCAATAGTGTGCACGGGCTTAGTTGCCCAGCCCCACTGAGCCACCAGGGAAGCCCCAGCCCATGCATGATGAGGATGTTACTGCCTCCAGCGGGACAAACATTTGTTCCTGGTTGTGGGGGTTGAGGGAGAGGCAAAACAAAGCTTGCTGTTTTTATGTATGAAACACAAGATACTGTGGTGCCCTGAGGACAAAAGAACAAGATGAGCGAGAATGGTCTCAAATGCAGGAAAGAAAAAGCCAGACCCTTATCTCCCTTTCCACCATGTTGTAACTGTTGCAGAATATTTAAGCCCTCCTGAGTGGGATGGCCTGTCCCCTCCTACCCTCCTACCTACCTAAGGAAATGTATTTGTCTTACTCTTCTCTCAACCTATGTAGGGAATGTGTATATACCTCACGCAATCAGCAAATGACTAGCAAGCCCATTCCTATTGCCTGGCTATAGAAACAGACCAAAGACCCATATCTGGCCTGGCTCTCCCTGGAGCCCATCCACTGTTCTAACAGTGTGAAAGTGAAAGTGTTAGTTGCCCAGTCATGTCTGACTGTTTGTGATCCTATGGATTGTAGCCTGCCAGGCTCCTCTGCCAGACAAGAATACTGGAGTGGGTTGCCATGCCCTCCTCCAGGGGATATTCCTGACCCAGGGGTCAAACCCAGGTCTCCTGCATTGCAGGCAGCTTCTTTACTCTCCCAACTACTAGGGAAGCCCTCTAACAGTGTCTCCCGCTCTGATAAGCTCTGTTCTCCTCTCATTCTGCCTCTTGTCTGGAAATTCTTTTCCAACAAGTGCACAGACCATGACATATACATATACTATACCTGTGCTACTAAAATTTCATGGTGGGGGGATGTGGAAACTAGGGGAAAAAATGCCTAAAAAGACTCCTAGAAGAAGCAATAGTGAAAAAAAAAAAAAGGTGGAGAAACACAGATATAGAACACTGAGCATAAATGGTATTAAGCACTTGGAATGTAGCTAATAAGACTGAGAAACTGAATTTTTTTTTCTTTTTTTTGAGAAACTGAATTTTAAGTTACATTTAATTTTAATTCATTTCAGTTTAAATACCTACCTGTGGTTGCTGATCACTTTGATACACAGTTCAGATTGAGAGAATGGACAAGACAAATAAGATTATTACAATCCCCGCTCTGGTCCAAAGCACAAACATTCTGGAGACAAATGGGAGCTTCCTGGCAATTCACAATATAAGCACTGATCCACTCACTCACAGAACATCTCAGAACCCAACGCATTTCACCAGCTGTGCACCCTGGAGGAGCAGACAAGAAGCAGAGCAGAGGAAAAAGGAAGATCCTACCAGGGAAAAATGCACTACAGGAAGGTAATGAGGACATTGTTTGGGGAGAAATGATCTCCCAGCCATGTGATTGACTTCACCGGGGGGATGCTTGAAACATACTCCTTACCCTCTCTTATAACCAGAGCCCCTCGCATTTATACGTTTTTATTTTTATTTTTTGGCCATGCCTCATGGCTTGCAGGATCTTATTTCCCTGATCAAGGATGGAAACTGTGTCCACAGCAGTGAAAGCACAGAGTCCTAACCACTGGTGCTTAGTTTCTCAGTCATGTCCGACTCTTTGTGACCCCATGGACTATAGCCCGCCAGGCTCCTCTGCCTGTGGGGATTCTCCAAGCAAGAATACTGGAGTGGGTTGCCATTTCCTCCTCCAGGGGATCTTCCCAACCCAGGAATCGAACCCAGGTCTCTCACATCGCAGGCAGATTCTTTACCATCTGAGCCACCAGGGAAGCTCCCTAACCACTGGACCACTGGGAATTTCCACGCCTTGTATTGACTAAAAGGTAATATTTCCATAAAATGTCATGGCTCTGCTCTCACCAAAGTCCCAATCTTAAACCTGTGTCCCTTTGAAAAGTATTGTCCATCCTCAGCAGGATCCCCAGTATGCCTGATGCAGCTGTTTCTTATTCTAGAATTCCTTGGGCGTATGCATTCTGTTCCAAAGGCACCTTGTATTCTCATAGTGGTCCAAACGATATTCTCCCCCCTCCCATCCACATCCCCCACAACACAATTCTCCAGCCTAAAGCTGCTGTACTCTCAGGAGCCCAGGAAGAACAGTGTATCTTTCTACCCTACTTTTCCTTAGCTTTACATTTTAAAAATTTTATTTAACAAATATTTATGTATTTATTTGACTGCATTGGGTCTTAGTCATGGCCCATGGGCTTTTGGTTGGGGCATGAGGGTTTCTCTCTAGTTGGGGTGCAAAGGCTCTAGAGCTGTAGCAGGCTTATTTGCCCCTCAGCATGTGGGATTTCAGCTGGTAAAGAATCTGACTGCAATGCAGGAGATCCTGGTTCATTTCCTGGGTTGGGAAGTTCCCCTGGAGAAGGGATAGGCTACCCACTTCAGTATTTTTGGGTTTCCCTGGTATCTCAGATGGTAAAGAATCCACCTGCAATGTGGGAGACCTGGGTTCAATCCCTGGGATGGGAAGATCCCCTAGAAGAGGGCATGGCAACCCACTCCAGTATTCTTGCCTGGAGAATTCCCATAGACAGGTGCGCTGGGGCCCATGGGGTTGCAAAGAGTCAGACACGACTGAATGACTAAGCACAGCACATGTGGGATCTTAGTTCTCTGACCAAGGATCAAACCTTAACCTCCCACAGAGGTAGTACAGCATCTTAACTAGGGAAGTTCCCACTAAGGTTTTTCAAGTGAGTACCTTGGTTCCTTTCTCTTTAACCAGGATACGTCTGATAACTCTGCAGATTCAGGTGGCATCTTTCTCCTTCCTCTTTCATGCCCACCATTCCTGTCTTGACTGCAAGATGAAAACCTGTTTTTCAAAGTCATTCCGTTCATCCTTGAATTTCTGACATTCTCCTTTCAAATCCCCAGCAATCATTTGTTCTCCAGATACCAAAATCTGAAGCCACCTTACCTATTTGGTTGTTGTTGTCTTTTAAAGATTTTTTTTTTTTGATGTGGATCATTTTAAAAGTCTGTTTTGAATTTGTTACAATATTGCTTGTTTTATGTTTTGGTGTTTTGGCCACTGGGGATCTTAGGTCCTTGACTAGGGAGAGGACTGCACCCCCTGCATTGGAAGGCCAAGTCTTAACCTGAGAAAACATGAATTTTAGAACAAAATGGTTTTCTATTTTTTATTTTATATTTATTTATTTGTTTTTGGCTATGCTGGATCTTTGTTGCTGCACGTGGACTTTAGTTGCAGCGAGCAGCGGCTACTCTTTCATCGCAGAGCACAGGCTCCAGAGCGTGCAGGTTTCAGTAGCTGCAGCTGGACCACCAGCGAAGTCCAAAATGCTACTTTAAATCCCTAAAAGAAACTCGTGGGTGTGCAACCGTTTTATTACCTTTTCCTTTCACTCCCCCTGAAGGAAACGGCACATCTCTGGTAGTGTAAGATCTCCCTGCTTCCTTATGTCATTGATATTTGAACCCAGTCCAGGGGTCCCTAACTCCATGCCCATTATCTTGGTTTAGGAATGGTCAGCTCTGGGTGAGAAATAGAATGGAAAGAGTATGGATATTGCAGACCACACCATTTCCCAACCCCCAAATCTGCAGTCTGGCTCTTAGCCTGCTTTGAGGAGAGCCTCAGTTGGTCCTATAAGTGAGTACGATCTGGAGCCTCTCACGATGCAACTGGGGTTTCATCCCGGTGCTTGATCTGTCTAGTGTGCACTGGAGCTCCCAAGACATGAGGGTGACATTTCCAGGACTTTTGCAAGCTGACTGTTATGTACAACCTTTATTAAAAAAGAAGTTATGGACTTCTCTGGCTGTCCAGTGGTTAAGACTTCCACATGCAGGAGATGTGGGTTCAATCCCTGGTTGTGGAACTAAGATCCTGCATGCCTTGCAACCAAAGAAAAAATAAATAAATAAACAAAACCATAAAACAGAAGCAATATTGTAACAAATTCAATAAAGACTTTAAAAATGTTATACAGTCATATTAAAATGTTATATAATTATAAAATGTTACATATAATTTAAAAATGTGAAAATGTTATATATAACATCAAAAATATTAAAAAAAAAAAAGAAGTTGTACTTAATAGTGGTTACCAGAGGAGAAGGGGCAGGGGGCAGGGGAGAAGGAGGGCAAAATAGGTAAAAGGGGATCACTGTATGGTGACAGATGGAAACTAAACTTCTGATGAGCACGTGATACAATATACAGAAGTGGAAATATCATGTTGTACCCATGAAAATTACATAGTGTTATAAACCAATGCTACCTCAATAAAACAAGTGATACGTGTGAAAGTCACTCAGTTGTGTCAGTCGTGTCCTACTCTTTGCTAATTCTCCAGGCCAGAGTACTGGAGTGGGTAGCTGTTTCCTTCTCCAGGGGATCTTCCCAACCCAGGGATCAAACCCAGGTCTTCCACATTGCCAGGTGGATTCTTTACCATTTGAGCCACCAGGGCTTCCCAGGTGGAACTAGTGGTAAAGAATCTGCCTACCAATGCAGGAGACACAAGAATGTGGTGGGTTTGATCCCTGGGTTGGGAAGACCCTGTGGAGTAGGAAACAGCTACCCACTCCAGTATTCTGGCCTGAAAAATTCCATGGGCAGAGGAGCCTGGTGGGCTACAGTTCATGGGGCTGCAAAGAGTTGGACACGACTGAGCCCCTCAATAAAAAATATAAAAAATTAAGTTACATAAACTTATTAACTAAATTATATTTTAAAAGGTCATAAATATTCACAGCTCATTGCTTCCAGATAGTTTTACATTTCCTATACTCTTGGAGTATAAAAATGCATACATACGTATGTGTATATCTGTCTATAACCAATATGCTATATAGTGCTTAGCCTATGGTCACAGAAATACTGTGAAAATACTACATAGCAGGCAGCCAGCTCCCAGCTCTGCGTTCAGTGACATCACAGTGATAGCTTGAAATCAGCTGCTGTTGAGTATTCACACCACGGAAATCAGCCAGGGCTTCAAATCAAGGATTGATTTCTTTCCTTGATTAAATGTCTAGACTTTAGAAAGCGATACAAATTTTAATAATGCAGACTAAACATAAAAGTGTGTCTACGGTGGTTACATTGTGAATACTACAAAATATTTTGAAATCATGACTGAATTGTAGCTGTAGGTTGACTCTAGGGAACAAGAGTTCAGCAAAATTCAACGAAAGCATTCCATAAGAATGAACTTCATAGCACTTCAGGGGACAAGGGTTAAATCTCTGATCCAGGAAGATTCCACATGCCAAGGAGCAACTAAGCCTGTGTGCCGCAAGTATTAAGCCTGTGCTCTAGAGCCTGGGCACCACAACTACTGAAGCCCGAGTACCCTAGAGGCTGTGGTCGACAACGAGAGAAGCCACTGCTGTGAGAAGCCCGTGCACAGCCAAAATAAAATAAAATAGAATAAAATAAAGAAAGAACTAACTGCACGATAAAGGAAACAATCAACGGAGTGAAAAGGCAGCCTATGGAATGGGAGAAAATATTCACAAACCATGTATCTTAGGGATAATATCCAAAATATATAAGGAACCCTTACAACTTAATAGAAAATAACTAATAACTTGATTAAAAAATGGATTAAGAATTTGAATACACATTTTTTCCAAAGAAGGCATTCAGATGGCCAGTAGGTATATGAAAAGATGCCCAATATCAATAATCATGTGCCTAAATGCAAATAAAAATCACAAAAAGATATTACCTCATTCCTGTTAGGGTGGCTATGATCAAAAAGTCAAAAGACAGTTTAGTGTGATTGAGGATATAGAGAAATTGCAACTCATATACTTCTGGTGGGAATGTAAATGGTTCAGCTGCTATGGAAAACAGTATGAAAATACCTCAAAAAAATTAAAACTAGAACTACCATATGATATATGTATCATGATGGATATGATATATGTATCATATGATATATGTATCATATATCACATCATTTGCTTACCATAGGATCCAGCAACCCCATTTCTAGTATTTATCCCAAAGAACTGAAATCAGGATCTCAAGGAGATTATCTGCACTCCCATTTCGCTGCAGTGTTAGTCACCATAGCCAAGATGCGTGAACAACCGAAATGTACATCAGTGGATGAATGAATAAAAAAATGCGAAATATACATACAATGGAATATCATCAGCCTTAAAGAAGGAGCAAATGCCACTGTGTGCAATAACACACATAAGCCTGGAGGACATCATGCTAAGTGAAATAAACCAGTCACAGAAGGACAGTTACCGCATGATCTCATGTGTGTGTGGGTGCTAAGTCACTTCAGTCGTGTCCAACTCTTTGTCACCCTATGGATCATAGCTTGCCAGGCTTCTCTCTCCATGGGATTCTCCAGGCAAGAATACTTACCTCTCCTGCATTGGCAGACTGGTTCTTTACCACTAGGGCCATCTGGGAAGCCCATGATCTCACTTGTGTGTGTGTGTGCGTGTGCACGTGCACATGCGTGTATGCATGCTCATTGTGTCTGACTGTTTGCTAACCCATGGACTGTAGCCCACCAGGCTCCTCTGTCCATGAAATTGTCCAGGCAAGAATACTGGAGTAGGTTGCCATTTGCTACTCCAGGGGATCTTCTAGAC
This sequence comes from Bos indicus, assembly GCF_029378745.1. Lineage (NCBI taxonomy): Eukaryota > Metazoa > Chordata > Mammalia > Artiodactyla > Bovidae > Bos > Bos indicus. The sequence goes on along the minus strand of NC_091784.1, from coordinate 23,131,401 downwards.
CCAGAAATCGATCCCTCATCTCCTTCATCTCCTCCATTGGCATGCAGGTTCTTTACCACTAGCAACACCTGGGAAATGATCTCATTTATACCAGGTATCTAAAATAAAGTCATGCAGGTACAGAACTGTGGTTGCCAGCAGCTGGTGGGAAGGGGAGTGGGGGTTTTTAATCAAGTATAAGATTTCAGTTATGCAGGAGGAATACGTTCTAGAGATCAGCTGTATAATATTGTGTTCGTAGATAACAATGTGTTAACTAAAAAATCTAAGAGGATACATCTCATGTTAACTTTTTAAGCACAATAAAATATTGAGGAAGAATTAATCAGCTTTGTGTAATTTACAACAAAGAGTCTTTTATATTTTATCATTTGCAAATTATGTGATGCACTTTCTTTAGAGCTGCAAAATTTATAATAAACTTATGTTTGTATAGACACACAAGCATTCTCCCCACTATTCCCCCAGAGCTGGTTGTTAAACATTTACCAGTGCTCCCAAAGCTGGCTGTCCAAGCAGGACTTTGGTAAAAGGAGTGCTGCTGAGCGGTTCCAGCTCAGTCCCTGCCAAGCTCAGATTCCCGCATCCTGACAGCTCTGTCCCATGGCAGGAGCTATGCTTCCTCCACCTGGGACTCAGCCCAGAAGTGCAGTTTGGCACTGACAGTGAGGCGTCCTCCGAGGCGCTGGCCACCCACATCCCTGCCTTCTGCGCGCACACTCGCTTCCCTCTGCCAAATTACCAGATGTGAGATGTGGCTCAGCCCAGGGAAGAAACAAGGAAAGATGGCAGGGATCCTGATCCCCTTGGTCCTCAGCCTCCTGCTCTCTACCCAGATGTCAAGGGACTTGTATACAGACAAAACCCAAGGTGTTCTTTCTCTCACAGATACTTCTTCCTGTGTGGCCTCCAATCATCTCCTTTAGAACTGCCTGGTACACATGTACTGTCTTGGATCCTATCCAGGCCCGCTGGGTCATCATCTCCGGGGGCAGTGTCTGTGTTTTAACTGCTCTATTCATTCATTCATCTGCTGAGTGCCTGCTGTCTGCCAGGCGTTGTTGTAGGCTCTGGATATGCCAGAGAACAAAGCAGACAAAAATCCCCGTTTGCACAGAGGTAGGGCATCCCTGGTGGCTCAAACAGTAAAGAATCTGCCCGAAATGCAGGAGACTTGGGTTCAATCCCTGGGTTGAGAAGGTCCCCTAGAGGAGGGAATGGCTGCCCACTCCAGTATTCTCACCTGGAGAATTCCATGGACAGAGGAGCCTGGCAGGCTACAGTCCGTGGAGTCACAAGGAATTGGACACAACTGCCGTCTATGGGGTCACACAGAGTTGGACACGACTGAAGCGACTTAGCAGCAGCAGCAGCAGCAGAGTCATGAACACTTTGAAAAGAGAATGAAGTCACTCAGTTGTGTCCGACTCTTTGTGACCCATGGACTGTAGTTGGCCAGGCTCCTCTGTCCATGGGATTTCCCAGGCAAGAATACTGGAGTGGGTTGCTATTTCCTTCTCCAGGGGATCTTCCTGACCCAGGAATCAAACCCGTGTCTCCTGCATTACAGGCAGACTCTTTACCATCTGAACCACCAGGGAATCCCTGTTTTTTTTTTTTTTTGAACATGAACACTTTCACACTATACTAATGAAGAAACACCAAATAGATATGTATGGAAAATATAGGGTATATTAGTTAGTCATCAGTGCTAGGGAGAAGAATAAAGCCAGGATAGGGGGTAGGAAGTATGAAGCGGAAGAGGAGTGAAGATCTGAAAGAAGCTAGTGAGCCATGTGACTATCTGGTTGGAACAGTGCTCCAGGCAGACGGAACAGCAAATACAACAGCCCCGAGGAAGGAATTTGCTTGAAGTCACCAGAGATTAGGAGGAAGCCAGGATGGTTGGAGAATTTCCAGAAGATTCTTTTGCACACAAAAATGGAGAACTCCCTAGCAGAGCAAATGCCACTAACCTTTTCTTTCTTTTTAAAAAATATTTATTTATTTGGCTGTGCCAGGCCTTTAGTCGCAGCACCCAAGATCTTTGATCTTTGTTGCAGCATGCAAGATATTTAGTTGCAACACGTTAACTCTTAGTTGCGGCATGTGGGATCTAGTTCCCTGGACAGGGATTGAACCTGGGCCCCCTGCGTTGGGAGCACAGAGTCTAAGCCCCTGAACCTCCAGTGAAGTCCCTAACTTTTTCATGTGAAGTCTGTCATCCTCTCCACACTGGTGTTTCCAGACTCTTTGTCCACCGTTTATTTCTTTCACTAAACATTTATTGAGCACTTATGAAGTGCCTGCCTTATGAGGCTGAAAGTCCTTCACTTGTAATCATTTTCTGGAGTCTTTGCCTGTCCATCCAACACCCTCTGACTCCAACTGGATTTCATTTTTCAGTTTCTTGAACTCTAAGGTTCGAGCCTACTGCCATCTCCCAAACTCTGCAGTTACCCTTTATTCTCTGCTTGTGGCCACAGGATAACATTAGTTCCCCAAACCTGGGTCCAGCTCCCAGAACCTCCCTGTCCCAGCAAAAAGGCTCAGGTCCCTCACTGGCCTGCAGGGGATGTTGGGAGATTGAGTTTACTCTTGGACATTGAGCTTGAGGCATCTGGAATGCCCAAAGGAGGCCACGCACAGCAGGTCATTGGGCTGATCACCCTCTGGCTCAGAAGAGATGGTACGGATGGAAGCAGTGATTGGATTCAATATAAGCATTTGTCAGACTGCATTCTACGTGCTAAGCTGGTGCTTCTCAACACTGACTGCACATTCAAAGTGTCTGGAGAGCTTTTAAAAAATATATCTACAAGAGCCCTACTCCAGGCCAGTGAACACCAGATCTCTGGGGATGAGGCCCAGGCCTCTGCATATTTATAAAGCTTTCCGGGTGATTCTAGTAAGCAGGGAGAATTGAGAGCCACTGTGACACATGAGCTGCATCAACCTAGGCTGCACATTGGAATAAACCAGGGAGCTTTAAAAAGTATTGCTGCCTGGGTCTCACCCACAGAGGTACTGTGTAAAGTGGTCTGGGTGCAGTTCGGCCTGCGGAGTTTAAAAAGCTCCCCAGGTAAATCTGTCAAGCTTAAGACCAACCCTGGATACTGTCCTCATCCATCCACTGAACTAGATGATGAACATGGAGGAGAGAGAATTACAAAGATGAACCAGGTATCTCTTCACCCTCAGGACTCTCACTCTGTCTTAGAAGGCACTGTAAATTAAGAGTTGATCAAGGGGACTCCCCTGGTGGTCCAGTGGTTAAGAATCTGCCTGCCAATGCAATGGATACGGGCTTGATCCCTAAAATACCATGGATAGAGGAGCCTGGAGAGCTACAGTCCATGGGGTCACAAAGAGTCGGACATGACTTAGTGACTGAGCAGGCATGCGCACACCAGGAAGCGTCCACATGCCGAGGAGCAGCTAAGCTGGTGTGCCACAGCTACTGAAGCCTGTGCGCTCTACAGCCTGCACGCAGCAAGAGAAACCACTGCAATGGGAAGCCTACATACCACAACTAGAGAGTAGCCCCCGCTCACCACTGTAGAAAGCCCGCAGGCAGCAATGAAGATCCGGTACAGCCAAAAATAAATCAAGTAAACCTTGGCACTTGGAAAACTCCCATCACCTTCCTTCTACTGCACCCTGTTCTAACTCTGAAAACTCAAACTCCAATAGTCTGTTTTGATGATATCCCCTGTTCTACCCAATCAATCCCAATAGACCTTCAGTTTGACCTCCCCATTCTTCAGTCCTTCCCAAACTTCCCTTCCCGCCTGGATTGCACACTCAGACTCTTAATGACCAGTCCTCAAATCTTTTGTCTCCTTGGCTTTCTATCACTCTACTTCACCAAATCCTATTGTGTTCCCTCCTAAATATTGTTAGGATGGGTCTGCTTCTTTCCATTCACTGTCCCACTTCAGGCTGCCCCCATTAGCTTGAATGCCTATTTGCAGTCTCCCAAATTGATACCCACCAGGGTTCTTGGCCTTCCCTGCTGCTGCTGCTGCTAAGTGGCGTCAGTCGTGTCCGACTCTGTGCGACCCCATAGATTGCAGCCCACCAGGCTCCCCCGTCCCTGGGATTCTCCAGGTGAGAACACTGGAGTCCCTGATCAATAGAAATTGACTAGAGGCCAGACAAGAAATTCAGGCACGGCTTTATTGATCTGGGGCTCAGTTTCCTTATAAAGTGGACATAATACTTACCTTATAGCTAAGTATTCAAGAAAGCAGAGAAAAACTTCCACTTCTTGATGGAAAGAGCTGCACCATAGGATTTGGTGAATTAGCATGACAGAATAAATTCATTTATTTTGGCTGTGTTGGGTCATAGTTGCTGCATACAGAATCTTTGTTACATCATGTAGGATCTTTTGACTGAGGCACATTGATGTGGACTCTCTAGTTGCAGCATGGGGGCTCAGTAGTTGCTCAGTAGCACAAGGTTAGTTGCTCCACAGCATGTGGGATCTTAGTTCCCCCATCAGGGATTGAACCCACATACCCTGCATTGCCATACGGATTCTTTACCACTGGGCCACCAGGGAAGTCCCAACAAAAATGGTTTTTAGTGGGGTTTGCCAACCACGACATACCCTGGTCCTTTGGCCATCAGGCCTGAAACAAGAAAATCAGAAGCCTCCCTACAGGTTTCTGAATTCAAACTAGGGGAAGTAGCATGAAGCCCAGGAGGTATGAGCTTGGCCACCGCTGATTGCCACGCTTTCAGCTTCATGGAGGAAACAGATGTGAAGAAAAGAAAGTACTGCCTACCCAACAGGGAGTGGTGTATGTGTGGTGGGGATGTGGGCTGGACGGGCAGATCGCAGGAGCAGGAAGTACCTGAGTTCCCAGTTTTATTATCAATGAGGGCAGCTGCTTCCTCATCTTTCTCAGGTGGAGTTACCTTGGTCAGTAAATCCCCTACTAAGCCTCAGTTAGTTGAAACTAGGTCACTTGAAACAATTTAAAGAACCTTCACAACACACAATCCATGGAGGAATTAGTCGAGGAGGAGGATTAAGGCATTAGGTAAAACCAGCCCCTTTGAAAGCAGGGGTTGAATTGGGAGAAGGCTGAATTGGTTGATGACACAGGTGAGGGTGTAGCCTTGGGCGCCCATCTAAAATGAAAACTCTTAGCCAAAAATTCAACTGAATTGCAAAGGCGTTTAGGACTTGGGGGGAAATGAAAATGTATTCTTCTAAATCAGAGGGGGAAAAAAAAAGTGTCTAACAGGTTGTGAATAATTCAGATTTAATTACTAGGAAAATGCCTTCCTTTTCTTTTTCTCTTTTTATTCTTTCTCCTGCCTGATGCTTAGGCAGCAGGTTTAGGAGATATTTTCGTTCCAGAAATTCTCCTTGAGAAATAGTGAGCCAAGTCCTCAGCTTTCTCCTTGTTGGGTGTGAAAACCGGGTGTTTGGATGTGGGCAGGAAGGAGTCTCAGGTACCCCCTGCCTCTTCCAACTGGATGGTGCTGGCGTGGTACCCACTGTGGGGGTCGCGATCCAATGCCTGGGGTCTCTGTGCTTGTGGCTGAAGGCATGGGTGTGAAATTCTCCCAGCCATGCAGATGGGTGCCATGACAATTTTGTGGTATTGCATCACAGACCTGGCCTCATCACTGCTCAGAAATCCCATTACACGCCTATTGCCATTGATTTCAAACCCCATTACTCACTTGGAGCCCTCTGTACTCTATCCCATGCCCAATTCTCCCCTCCTCTCCAGAAGATGAATTTTTAAAATAACAGCTCTATTGAGATATAATTCATATACTATAAAATTCACCCCTTTAAAGTATACAATTCAATGACTTTTTAAAAATATTTACTTATTTTTTATTTGCCTGCACTGGATCTTAGTTGTAGCATGTGGGATCTAGTTCTCTGACCAGCGGTCCAACCCTGGCCCCCTGCATTGGGAGTGTGTAGTCTCAGCCATTGGACCATCAGGGAAGTTCCCAATGATTTTTCATGTATTCACAAAGTTGCATAATCATCACCACTATCTAATTTTCGAATGTTTTTATAACTCCAAAAAGAAGTCCCAGGGACTTCCCTGGTGGTCCAGTGGCTAAGACTTCATGCTTCTAATGTAGGAGTCCCAGGTTCGATCCCTGGTCCCGGAATTAGATGTCACATGCTACAGTTAAAGATCCCATGTGCCACAACTGAGACCCAGCACAGCCAAATAAAGTTCAGTGCAGTTCAGTTCAATCACTCAGTCATGTACAACTCTTTGCGACCCCATGGACTGCAGCACCCCAGGCTTCCCTGTCTATCACCAACTCCTAGAGATTACTCAAACTCATGTCCATCGAGTCAGTGATGCCATCCAACCATCTCATCTTCTGTAATTCCCCTTTTCCTCTCAACTTCAATCTTTCCCAGCATCAGGGTCTTTTCTAGCGAGTCAGTTCTTCACATCAGGTAGCCAAAGTATTGGAGTTTCAGCTTCAGCATCAGTCCTTCCAGTGAATATTCAGGAATGATTTCCTTTAGGATAGACTAGTTGGATCTCCTTGCAGTCAAAGGGACTCTCCAGAGTCTTCTCCAACACCACAGTTCAAAAGCATCAGTTCTTCCATGCTCATCTTTCTTTATGGTCCAACTCTCACATCCATTCATGACTACTGGAGACATGACTACTACAACAAACTGTGGAAAAGACTCTCTTAAGAGTCTCTTCTTAAAGAGATGGGAATACCGGACCACCTTACCTGCCACCTATGAAACCTGAATGCAGGTTAAGAAGCAACAGTTAGAAACAGACATGGAACAACAGACTGGTTCAAAATTGGGAGAGGAGTACATCAAGGCTGTATATTGTCATCCAGCTTATTTAACTTCTATGCAGAGTACATCATGTAAAATGTTGGGTTGGATGAAGCACAAGCTGGAATCAAGATTGCCGGGAGAAATAGCAATAACCTCAGATATGCAGATGAAACCACCCTTATAGCAGAAAGTGAAGAGGGACTTCTTAATGAAGGTAAAAGAGGAGAGTGAAAAAGCTGGCTCAAAACTCAACTTGAAAAAACTAAGATCATGGCGTTTGGTCCCATCACTTCATGGCAAATAAATGGGGAAACAATGGAAACAGTGAGAGACTTTATTTTCTTGGGCTCCAAAATCACTGCAGGTGGTGACTGCAGCCATGAAATTAAACGATGCTTGCTCCTTGGAAGAAAAGCTGTGACAAATCTAGACAGCATATTAAAAACAGAAACATTACTTTGCCAACAAAGGTCCATGTGGTCAAAGCTATGGTTTTTCCAGTAATTGTGTATGGATATGAGAATTGGACCGTAAAGAAAGCTGAGTGCTGAAGAATTGATGCTTTTGAACTGTGGTGTTGGAGAACTCTGGAGAGTCCCTTGGACTGCAAGGAGATCCAACGAGTCCATCCTAAAGGAAATCAGTCCTGAATATTCATTGGAAGGACTGACGCTGAAGTCGAAGCTCCAATACTTTGGCCACCTGATGCGAAGAGTCGACTGATTAGAAAAGCCCCTGAAGCTGGGAAAGATTGAAGGCAGGAGGAGAAAGGGACGACAGAGGATGAGATGGCTGGATGGCATTACCGACTCAGTGGACATGAGTTTGAGCAAGCTCGGGGAGATGGTGAAGTGCAGGGAAGCCTGGGGTGCTGCAGTCCATGGGGTAGCAAAGAGCTGGACACGACTGAGTGACTGAACAACTATTGAATTGCTATGTCATATGGTCACTTTTGAGAAACAGTTTTTCAAAGTGGCTGCTCCACTTTGCAATCCTATCAGCAATGTATAAGTGTTCCAGGTTTTCCACATTCTTGCTAACATTTGTGATTGTCTCTCTTTTATATTTTGTGATATCTCACTGTGGTTTTTGATTGGCAAAACCTAGTGACTAATCTTTTCCTGTCAAACTTATACCCTTGTCCACTTTAAAATTAGGTTATTTGGGTTTTTATTTTTAAGTAGTAATAGTTTTTTTATATCATTTGGGTACAAGTTTTTTTTATCAGATGTTTCCAAGTATCTCCCAATCTAAGGGTTGTCTTTGTGTGTGTGTGTGTGTGTGAGTGTTTTATTTATTTATTTTTTTCTTTTTGTCCGTACCATGCAGCTTGTAGGATCTTAGTTCCCTGACAAGGAACTGAACCTGGACCCTTAACAATGAAAGTGCCGAGTCCTAACCACTGGAGCACTAGGGAATTCCTGTCTTGTTGTTTTCTTTTTGGTGTCCTTTGAAGCACACAATTTTTAATTTTGATGATGTCTAATGTATCTACTTCTTTCTTATCACTTTGGCTTTTCGTGTCATAGCTAAGAAACCACTGCCTAACCTGAGGTATTGAAGATTAACTCCAGTGTTTTCTTTATAAGTTTTATAGTTTCAGCTCTTGCGTTTAGGTATGATCCATTTTGAGTTTATTTTCATATGTGGTGTGAATTGGGTCCAACTTGATTCTTTTGCATGTAGATATCCATTCGGTCACAGCATCATGTGTTGAAAGTCTTTCCTCAGTGAATTGTGTTGGCAATCTTGTTGAAAATCAATCAGCTACAAATGTAAGGATTTTTCTCTAGCCTTTCAGTTCTGTTGCATTGATCTACTTACCCTCTTGCCAGTACCACACTGTCTTCTTAGTGGAACTTTGTTGCAGGTCTGAAACCAGGAGTTCTGAGTCTTCTAGCTTTGTTCTTCTTCTTTTAGATTGTTTGACTATTCTGAGTTCCTTGAATTTCTATATGAATTTTAAGGTCATTCTGACAATTTCTGCAAAAAGACTGCTGGGATTTTGATACGGATTCTGCCAAATCCATAGATCAGTTTGGTGAATATTGCCATCTTAACTATATCAAGTCTTCTGATCTGTGAATATAGGATGTCTCTCCTTTTCTTTAGATCTTCTTTTTTTGAGCAATGTTCTACACTGTACAAGTTTTGCACTTCTTTTGTTCAGTTTATTTCTAAGTACTTTATTCTTTTTGAGGCTATTTTAATTTTTGTGATTTTTCTTAATTTTTGTACTGTTCATTGCTACTATATAGGAATACAATTGATTATTTTATGTATTACTCATATTACACAATGCTGTTGTATCTGTTAGTTCTAAGACTTTGTGTGTGTGTATTCCTAAGAATTTTCTATATTTTCTGCAAATAAAAATAGCTGCACATCTTCCTTACCAAGTTGGATTCCTTTAATTTTTTCTTGCCTAATTGCCTTAGCAGAAGAGTTTTGGAATGGTTTAATATAGTGGTTTTAGGATGGTTCATGGCCTTTGGAATCAGTCAGATATGTCTTTGAATTATAACTCCACCATTCCACTCACTCACTCTGTGATTGTAGGCTGGTATCTTGATTTCTTTGAACTTTTGTGTTTCACCTGTAAAACCCAACTTGCAGTGTTTTAAAATATTTAATTTTAAAGTAAAGCACAATATATATAAACTAAGATACTGGGGTCCAGACCTGGTTGGATCCAGGGATTCCCTCAGGAGGACGGCATCGGCGATTAAAGGAATAGATAAAGAGATAAGGAAAAACTTTTGCAGTAAAGAAAATAGAGGAGAGAAAAGAGGCTGATATTCCTTGGTTTACGCAGAAAGCCAATAAAGCCCCAGCACGGGATTTGCTCTGTTCACGTAGGCCGAAGGCGCCCTCTCGAATTGTGGAAGGTGCCCCACCTTAGGCACCTTCTCCAATGGGTCTTAGAAGCCCAGGCAGGAAAGTGAACGCAGAGGGCCCCTGCGCTCCAGGGGGTTAGCCTGAAAAGGAAAAGTAAAGAGAAAGAACACATGGGGAGACCAAGCTTCGGTGAGCGGGGCCTGCACTTTATTTTCCAAAGTAGTTTTTATACCTTAAGTTGTGCATAGAGGATAATGGGGTGGGGGGTGTGGAGTCATGTAAGGTCAGTAGTCCTTGATCCTTATCGAAGCCAGGCTTTCTTTCTGCAAACTTATCATATGCAAAAGTTTTAGGTGATTTACATCATCTTCTGGCCAGGAGGCCTGTTAACATTTTATGACCCTTTCTTCAGAAAACTTATTTTTCTCTAAAGGTGATTATTCTGAAGTCAGGCGCCACCCTCCAAAAGCATTAGACAAAGTTGCATTCCTATAGGGCAAAAGTGTGGTGGGCTATAACAAGAAAAGAATTAACTCAAGTGTCCAAGGTTACAAACATTAAAGCTATACTTACATTTCTATACACCAACTATATTAATCAATCACTCCCAAGGACACAGTAGGTAAGGGATATGGAAATTTGGCAGCAAGCATTAGCTCAACAAAGAAATCCTCTACTAGTTCTATTTTAACAATTTTAACTCTGAGAAGCTCTGCATTGTTAGAATATCTTAAGCTTCCCATGCCTCTCGTGGTTGGGAGGCTGTGAATCTGAACAAACTTGTCAGGCAAGCTAGAAAGTCATCAGAGGGGTTTGAATTGAAACACTCCTATTATGCCCAGGAGACTTATTAACTAGAGTTTTAAGTTGATTTTCTTACAGAGAAAAGTGGTCGGGGATAGTCCCCGTTAATGTCAGAAGAGTTGGTGAAAGTCGTGAAATAGTAAAACAGACAGGCTCAGGTTTTGGGGTAGATGCTCAGGCAGGCCCAGAGAGGCACCCCTCGAGTTCTGGCTCGCCTTGCCCACCAGAAATCTCCCACATGACCTTGTCATGGGTGGGGACTCCCGTGCTGGTTCCTGGCACTAAGATGTACTCGTTAAGTGTTTACTTTGATGAATTTTAACTATTGAATACATTTGTGTAACAAACATCTGAAAATAAGAAATGAAGCATGACCATCACCCCAGAAAATTCACTTGTACCTCTTTCTAAGTGAATCTGTTTTTTCTGTCGTTATATATTTGTTTAGCCTGTTCTTAGATTTCATGTAAATACAACTATGCAGCATGTTTTCTTTTGTAACTACTTTCTTGTATTCAGCAAGGTGTTTTTGAGATTCACCCATGCTACTGTGGGTGTCAGTGGTTTATTACTTTGTATTGTTGGGTAGTATCCCATTGTGTGAACATACTACAATTTGTAATATGTCCTCCACTTGATGGGCATTTTGAATTGTCTCCAGTTTGGGCCACTATTATGATCCAAGTTACTATGAACAATTGTGTACTTGCCTTTTAATAGAAGTATGTTCTCATTTGTCATGGATAAATACCTAGGCATGGAATTTCTGGGTCATATAGATGTATCTTTGAGCTTCCCAGGTGGCTCAGTGGCAAAGAATCCACCTGTCAATGTAGGAGATGTGGGTTCAATCCCTGGATTGGGAAGATCCCCTGGAGAACAAAATGGCAAGAAAGTATTCTTGCCTGGAAAATTACATGGACGGAGGAACTTGGTGGCTACAGTCCATGGGGTTACAAAAGAGCTGAACACAACTGAACACACATGCATGTATAAATATATCTTCAACTTTATAAAAAATTTCCAAATAGTTCAAAATGGTTGCATGACTCTGCATTTTCACAGCAATGTATGAGAATTCCAGTTGCTCCATATTCTTGTTGGCATATGATTTTTACCATTCTCATAGGTTTGAAGTGGTATCTCACTGTGCTTTGGCATTGGCCTGATGGCTAACAATCCTGAGCATCATTTCATGTGCTTTTTGGTTATTATATATTTCCTCCTGTGAATTTTGTTCATGACATTTGCTCATTTAAAAAAAACGGAGTTGTTTAGGGGCTTCCCTGCTGCCCAGTGGTTAAGAATCTGCCTGCCAATGCCAGGGACAGGGGTTCAATCCCTGGAGCAGAAAGATCCCATGTGCCATGGAGTTAACTAAATCCATACACCACAGCTATTGAAGCCTGTGTGTTTAGAGCCCATGGTCTGCAACAAGAGAAGCCACTGCAATGAGAAGTCTGTGCACAGCAACTAGAGAGTAGCCCCTGCTCACCACAGCTAGAGAAAGCCCATATGCAGCAACAAAGATCCAAGATAGCGAAAATAAAATAAATAAATAAATTTAAAAATTGAGTTGTTTGATTTTTATTGTTAATTGATAGATGTTTAAACTATATTGCATACACTCTTCCTTTGATATATATACTATGGTTTTCCCCAATCTGTGTGCAGATTGTTTTGAGATTCAAATGAGGAATGGTACGTTAAGAACAGTGGTTGACGCACAGTAACTGTTCAAAATAAAAAGAACAGAGGCTACCAGAGCATAACCTTCCTCAATTTTCTGACCATCTATCCTGAAACTGAGTTCTTCTCCACCCATCCTTAGGATTTTCTTCCTTATTTTAGAGAGCAAGAAGAATTTCTCAATGTAATCCATCTCAGCAGGTTCTTGCTATATGAATTATGCCCTCCCATATCTGTTACACCTTCATCCTGTACTCATACATATTCAAAAATCTAAAGTTTCTTCGTTTAAAAATAAAAACAGGTGGGAGGAAGACAAAGGACAGTGATTTTAAGTGACCTTTTTCTTCTTTCTGGAAAATTTTAGGATTTTTCTCTTTATTCTTGATACTTTATATCCACATATGGGACTTTTAAAATTCATCTTACTTCTCAGTGTTCTTACCTGGTTATCTTCTCAGAGACCTGACATAGTTGTATCTCTCCAGTTAATCATCTTGACAAGTACTCCTGGGGCCACGCTTCTTTCCCTTGCCTCTGAGCTTGGAGTTTATCTCCATATATTCCTTCCTTCTCTAGCGATTCTCTTGCAAATGCTGTGATGATAATCCTCTAGTTTTGTTTATCTGTAGTGTATATGTTGTCTATTTCCCAACTTCTGCTTTTTTAAAAAATGTATTTATTTATTGGCTGTACCATGCTGCGTATGGGATCTTAGTTCTCTGAGGGATCAAAACTGCACCCCCTGCTTTGGAAGTATGGAGTCTTAACCATTGGACTACCAGAGAAGTCCCTTCTAAGCTTTATCTTTGACTTGAAATTTCTGACCATCTGATGATGGTAACTTTCTTGCTTTCCTGTGCTGTTATGAATTTGTTTCATGGGTTTAGGGGTAACAGATAGAGGTGTTTATATTCTGTGTGTCATAATAGCCAATCTCCAAAGGAATTTTCTAATATGCTATTTATATAATGAGTACATAAGTGCCATCACTTCATGGCAAATAGATAGGGAAACAATGGAAACAGTGACAGACTTTATTTTCTTGGGCTCCAAAATCACTGCAGATGGTGACTTCAGCCATGAAATCAAAAGACGCTTGGTCCTTGGAAGAAAAGCTGTGACCAACCTAGACAACATATTAAAAAGCAGAGAAATTACTTTGCTGACAAAGGTCCATTTAGTTGGTTTTTCCAGTAATCATGTATGGATGTGAGAGTTGGACCATAAAGTTGAGCACCAAAGAATTGATGCTTTTGAACCGTGATGTTGGAGAAGACCCTTGAGAGGAGTCTGCAAGGAGATCAAACCAATCAATCATGAAGGAAATCAGTCCTGAATATTCATTGGAAGGACTGATGCTGAAGCTGAAGCTCCGATACTTTGGCCACCTGAATGGAAAGAGCCAAATCATTAGAAAGCCCCTGATGATGGGAAAGATTGAAGGCAGGAGGAAAACGAGATGACAGAGGATGAGATGGTTGGATGACATCACCAACTCGATTGACCTGAGTCTGAGCAAGCTCCAGGAATTGGTGATGGACAGGGAAGCCTGGCATGCTGCTATTCATGGGGTCGCAAAGAATCAGATACTACTGAGTGACTGAACTGAACTGAACCGAGCACTTAGGCTCCCAGGGGATGCGGATTGGATTCCTGATTGGAGAACCAAGATCCCATATGCCTCACAGCCAAAAAATCAGAACATAAAACAGAAACAATACTGTAGTGCAAGAGCACTGGCTTTGAGCTGCATGCGTCATATGGCAAATTCCCACTGGCTATCTGTTTTGCATATGGTAATGTATATGTTTCAATGGTATTCTCCCAATTCATTGTACCCTCTCCTTCCCGCCGCCCCCCTGTGTCCACAAGCCAGATGTGTTCTCTACATCTGGTCAATTCATGTTGATATATGGCAGAAACCAACACAATACTGTAAAGCAATTATCCTCCAATTAAATAAATTAACATACTGTAACAAATTCAACAAAGGCTTTAAACATGGCCCATGTGAAAAAAATCTTTAAATAAATACATAAATAATTAGTGGGAGACTTAAAAAGCAAAACCGTCTCTGAGTCACTTGGTCTCTGTTACTTGCACTTTTATCAGCAGCCCACCCTCCTCCCCGAGTCATCTGTGTCCTCATTCACCTGCACCTTCTTCTGCTTTTCACCCTATTCCACCCCCTAAGCATCTATGTGCAGTCTCTCCAAGCAACGCAGAAGCCTGCCACACAGGCTTCCCTTTAATGGGCCTTAATAAGAACCCTTAACTAAGTCTGTCATCAGTGTCAGTAGGAGATGAGTAAGCAATTAGCATTCCTCACTTAATGGACCAGTATTTCTTGCGGGGGTGAGGGGTGGTGACAGTACCAGTTAGGAGATGGATGTAAAGTTTTAATCTTGTTTCCCGATGGACATAGTACAAGGTGAGGTGAAATGCCTCCTCTTTAAGGCTCCACACAAGTGAGCTTGAGAACAACTTTGTCTAGGGTGGCACTGGACCTGTGACATAGAGGTAATCTTCTTATACGTCAGGCTTGAGAAATAAAATGCTTTCTGGGCTAAAGGAGCAGCCATATGAATCCGTCTGGGCTAGGCTGAAAGGCATGAAGGTATGATTCTAGGAAAAGTGTTGGATACAAAGGAACACAGAGAAGGCATTTCTGGCAATTGAGACAGTACCACGTACCAAGGGATGCTTAGCCATGTAGAGGATGTATTTCTGGTTGGATAAAAGAAAGTGTCCATTCATTTGGTGATTGTTTATTGGGCTTCTCTAGTGGTAAAGAATCTATCTGCCAATGCAGGAGATGCTAAGAGATGTGGGTTTGATCCCTGGGTCGGGAAGAACCCCTGGAAGAGGGCATGGTAAACCACGCCAGTATTCTTGCCTGGAGAATCCCATAGACAGAGGAGCCTGGTAAGCTACAGTCCATAGGGTTGCAAAGAGTGAGACACCACTGCAGTGACTCAGCAGGCACGCATACATGTATTGAGCACCTACTATGTGCTAGTTACTCTTCTAAGTGCCAGGTTTACAGCAGGAAAGAAAACAGGCCCCAAATCTCTTCTCTCATGTTACTTACATTCCCGTTAAAGCATAGTGGGGCACCCTGGGGCCAGAGCAAAAGGAAACTTTAGTTGGTGATTTGAGACTTTTGGAGATGATCTACGAGTACGATTTGAATTCTCTGAGGTAGAAATGCAGGGACAGATGAAAGACCTTGGATCTCTCATCTTCCTGGGAAGAGGAGTTTAGAAAATTCCAAGAGCTCATTCTCAGGGAGCATGAAGGAGGTCTAGCAGAGCAAGAGGACTTGTTGGCTGGTTTGATGGTTGGAAGAGATTCTTGAAGGAGACGTGATAAAGGGTTGTTGGGAGGGGATGGTGTGAACTCATAAGCAAGCCTGCCTTGCTGGGGTGCTGATGGTGAGAGGAACCAGTTCGTTGGGAATGAGAAAGACACAGAATTATGTATTAGCTATGGGCATGTGCATTGAATCGGGGTCTGACACCTGTGTACATGACCTTGAAAAGTTTTCTATTTTCTTCTTCAGTGACGACCTCAGGAGCATTTTTTTGTTTGTTTTTGGTGGTGTTTTTTCTTTTGGCTGTATCGAGCAGCATGCAGGATCTTAATTCCTTGAGCAAGGATTGAACTCACAGCCCTGGCAGTGGAAGCATAGAGTCTTAACCACTGATGTGCGTGTAGCCTGCCAGGCGCCTCTGTCCATGGGATTTCCCAGGCAAGAATACTGGAGTGGATTGCTGTTTCCTTCTTGAGGGGATCTTCCTGACCCAGAGATCCAAACTGTGACTCCTGTGTCTACTACATTGGCAGCAGACTCTTTACAGAGCCACCTGGGAAGCCCTTAACCACTGGATCACCAGGCAAGTCCCTGGGACCTCGGTATCTTCAACTTCAATGGAAACAATGCTGTAGCTTCTTGTGTGGATTTAGCCAGCAAATGCCTATATATGTATATTAATATGTGCCTGGCATTATTATCCTGTTTGCGAAACTATCTCTCCACAGGTTAATTCAGCCACGTGTAGAGGGTGACTGGAGGAAACATGCCTTTATCTCCCTAGACTCCTGCGGTCATTGCCTGGGGGTGACAGGCTCAGCCATCCAGGGTCACTCGGGGTCCACTCCAACCGGGCAAGGGGCTCATGGCTGCCTCTCTGCGTCCTTTCACTTGGAGGCCTCTTTTCACTTTGTTTTACAATATTTCCCGAAGCTCTAATTGCTACACTTCCTCAAATGTTTTTAATACAGGCAATCAGCGACGACTGCAATTAGGAGGGCCTAATTACATCGGCATTCTTTCTCTGCCTCAGAAACCACCATTGGAACAGTCACAAATAAACCTTAATGAAGACCAAAGCTCTTTCTTCAGTCTAAAGCCATTTGTAATCACGATCTGTTATTGTCAAAGCCAGCAGGCAGAGGAGTCCTTAGAAGGACTGTTGCATATTCAGCAGTGGCAGCAGAGAGGGAGATGGGCTGGGGCCTGGGAGGAGGTGAGCAGGCAAGCTTGGGGCTGGGCGTCTGTGGCCCAGGCGGGTGTCTGAATGGGTTTGCCCTCAATCTATCTTTCTGCTTTAATTGCTTTATTTGGCTGATAAAGTCTCTTAAGCCAAGGGTCCCCAGCCTCCGGGATCAAATGCCTGATGACCTCAGGTGGACCTATTGTAATAAAGATAGAAACAAAGGCACAATAAATGTAATGTGCTCAAATCATCTTGAAACCATCCCTCCTCCACTGGTCCATGGGATAATTATCTTTCATGAAACTTGTCTCTGGTGCCCCAAAAGGTTGGGGACTACTGTCTTAAGCCATGCTTTAAAAAAAATTATTGAGATGCATAGCTTCCCCAAAGTGGCTCAGTGGTGAAGAATCTGCCTGTCAATGCAGAAGATGCAGGAGACTTGGGTTTGATCACTGGGCCAGGAAGATCCCCTGGAGGAGGAAATGGCAACTCACTCTGGAATTCTTGCTTGGGAAATCCCATGGACAGAGGAGCCTGGCAGACTACAGTCCAGGGAGTCAAAAAGAGTTGGACTCGACTGAGCACGTACGCACGCACGCATTTAGCTGCACATTTGAATGGTAAAATGTGAATGTCTTAAGAATAAGGTTTAATTAATTAAAAACATGTATACGTACAGTATTCATGTAATCACTGCCCAGATCAAGATTTAGAGCATTTCCAACATCCTGGACAGTGCCCCCTGCCCTTCTGTGCTGTATCCATCAGGGTCGAATCAGAAAAGCAGAACCATGATGAATGTTAGGTTACCAGGGATTAAAAGAATTTGACTTTAGCCAACTGTGGGAGGAACTGGGGAATTAAGAGTTCAAAACAGGGCATGGGGGAATCAGCAAAGGCGCTCACTCGAAGCAAGGACACGGGTGAATGAGTCAGAGATTGTCAGAAAGCCCGGAAGCTGGCCACATCCGGCTGTAGTAGTGAGACCACAGAAGAGCTGGTGCAGAAACCCGAGGGAAGCTGTTGGTTCTTTAGCTGCTGCCTCTGCGTGTGCTCAGTGAAGCATGTGGCAGTGATGGGGTCACTGTGGGTCAGCAGGTCCGGGGGGCATTCAGGAGAAGGGCTGGATGCAGCATACAGAGCAGAGCCGGGGCAAACTGAAACCTGGCGACATCTCTCTCTCACCACGGTGAACATTCAATAAAATGGGCAACTCTAACTTGGAACCATTCAGGGAAGGCGATTCTGGAAAACGTGGATCCCAGCACAACCAGGCTGACTGTTAGAACAATCAGGCACAGAGGAAGAATTTTCGTGTCCACTAAGTGGCTGGTGGGGTTTGTGTCCTCCAGCTGAGAGACTGCAGGTCCTTTACAAAGTCTTTATATTCAAGCTGCAGGACACCCAGAATAGTGCCTTCCCCAGAGCCAGTGAGGGGAGGAGGTCTCCAATCCCTCCTTATTCCAGCCCCCATCTCCCTTTAGGAGAAGGCAGTGCTAACGGAATTGAGTCAGATTCTCGGATAGTGGCCAAGATCACTGTGCTTCAGTGCCTGGGTGTGGCCTATGGCTATGAATAGTGGTTCTCAACCTTGGCTTCCCAATGGAATCATCTGGGAAGCCTTATAAAATACTGGTGCCTGGGCTACCCCCAGAGAATCTGGAATGCAGCATTGGCATGGGGATTTTAAAAAGCTCCCCACATGATTTGATTGGACAGTCAAGGTTGGGAACCGCTGGAGAAGCAAGAACTACAGCTTGGTAGGCTGGTTCTTCTCTTTCAGGGCCTTTCTACTTTCCCATGCAACAATAAGATTAAATAACTCCAGAACAAGGGAAGGGAGCACAGCACAGTCTTATTTAAAAGAATGACGTAGCCAAGTGTGCATGCGTGCCAAGTCGTTTCAGTCCTGTCCGGCTCTTTGTGACCCTGTGGACTGTAGCCTGCCAAGCTCCTGTGTCCATGGGATTCTTCAGGCAAGAATACTGGAGTGGGTTGCCTTGCCCTTCTCCAGGGATCATCCCGACCCAAGGATTGAGCCTGAGTCTCTTATGTCTCCTGCATTGGCAGGCGGGTTCTTTACTGCTAGCGTCACCTGAGAAGCCCAACATAGCCATCTTGTTGTTCAGTTGCTCAGTTGTATCTGACCCTTTGCAACCCCATGGACTGCAGCATGCCAGGCTTCCCTGTCCTTCACCATCTTCAACATAGGCATATGCCGGGAGCCAGCACGGGAGTCCCCACCCATGACAAGGGCATGTGGGAGAGTTCTGGTGGGCAAGGCAAGCCAGAACTCAAGAGGTGCCCCTCTGGGCCTTCCTGAGCATCTACCCCCAAACCAGAATCTGTCTATTTTACTATTTTACGACTTTCACCAACTCTTCTGACATTAATGGGGGCTATCCCCGACCACCTTTCTCTGAAGAAAATCAACTTAAAACTCTAGTTAATAAGTCTCCTGGGCATAATAGGAGTGTTTCAATTCAAACCCCTCTGATGACTTTCTAGCTTGCCTGACAGGTTTGTTCAGATTCACAGCCTCCCAACCACGAGACGCATGGGAAGCTTAAGATATTCTAACAATGCAGAGCTTCTCAGAGAGTTAAAATTGTTAAAATAGAACTAGTAGAGGATTTCTTTGTTGAGCTAATGCTTGCTGCCACATTTCCATATCCCTTACCTACTGTGTCCCTGAGAGTGTATTGATTAATATAGTTGGTGTATAGAAATGTAAGTAGTAGCTTTAATGTTTGTAACCTTGGACACTTGAGTTAATTCTTTTCTTGTTATAGCCCACCACACTTTTGCCCTATAGAAATGCAACTTTGTCTAATGCTTTTGGAGGGTGGCGCCTGACTTTAGAATAATCCCCTTTAGAGAAAAATAAGTTTTCTGAAGAAAGGGTCATAAAATGTTAACAGGCCTCCTGGCCAGAAGATGATGTAAATCACCTAAAACTTTTGCATATGATAAGTTTGCAGAAAGAAAGCCTGGCTTCGATAAGGATCAAGGACTGCTGACCTTGCATGACTCCACACCCCACCCCCATTATCCTCTATGCACAACTTAAGGTATAAAAACTACTTTGGAAAATAAAGTGCGGGCCTTGCTCACCAAAGCTTGGTCTCCCCATGTCATTCTTTCTCTTTCATTTTCCTATTCAGGCTGATTCCATGGAGCGCAGGGGCCCTCTGTGTTCACTTTCCTGCCTGGGCTTCTAAGACCCACTTGAGAAGGTGCCCAGGGTGGGGCACCTTCAGCTATTCGAGAGGGCATCTGCGGCCTATGTGAACAGAGCAAGTCCCATGCTGGGGCTTTATTGGCTTTCTGCGTAAACCAAGGAATATCAGCCTCTTTTCTCTCCTCTGTTTTCTTAACTGCAAAATTCTTTCCCTGTCTCTTTCTCCTTTTATCTATCCTTTTCACCAATGCCGTCCTCCTGAGGGAATCCCTGGATCCAACCGGGGCTGGACCCCAGTAGGCATAGGACATGACAAAAACTGGTTAGAATCAACTAGGTCCAAGATGGTGAAATATTCAACTTCCAGTGGACTTCAAGCCTCATTATACACTCACTGTAATATATTAGCATAATCTAAGTGACACACCCACCACAATGGTTACAAGGCTGACCATCAAAGACCAAAAGATAGGCAGTGGTCCAATTCCTGGAAATCTCTGTTCCTGCCCCCATATCATTGGAATAATCCTTCCTTTATTAGCCTATGAAATTACCTGGCCCATAAAAACGAACCATGCCATATTTCAAGGCTGTTCTTGCCTTCTAAAATGGCCTACTCTCTGTCTGTGGAGGGTGTTTCTCTTTAAATAAATCCACTTCTTACCTACCACTGTGTGTCTCACTGATATCTTTTTGTAATGCAAAACATCAAGAACCTGAGCTTCATTACGTCCTGAGACCAGGTATGTGATCTCAGCTAAAAGACCGTGGGTTCCAGACCCGACATGGGCTTTGTCTGGGTTCAATCTGAGACACAAGATTTCAGCTCTGGGGTTGGCCTCCTGGGATAGGTTTCCTCCTCATGCATTACATTGCCTAAATAATTAGATTTGGAACATGGAGGAGTAAGAGGCTCTCCTTAGGCCTTACGGCCTTGTCGTCTGCTTCAGTCCAGTAAACCAGATTTCTTGTGCCAGTATATTCTCCCCTTTTCCCCATAATTGTGAGGGTTATCCACAGGGTCAGAGAGAAGCTAGAGGAGCATAGGTCCACTCTTCTGGGACAGTATTCTCAAAGCAGTCTTTGTATAAAAGACTGGCATAATGTTCAGTATGTCACTATGGTTAACAATGCTGTATTGTCTATTTGAAAGATGCTAAGCGAGATCTTAATAATTCTCAAACACACACACGCCCGTCTTACTGAGTCCAAGTTCATCCTGCTCAATGAAGAACAGGCCAGTGAATTGAAATTCGAGTTGCTGGGGTGAAGAATAGCAACTTTATTCAGAAAGCCAGCAGACTGAGAAGATGGTAGACTAGTGTCCCAAAGAACCATCTTGCCTAAGTTAGAATTTAGGTTTCTTTTATTCTAAAAGTTGATCTCAGGTGGCCTTGGCTGGCAGCAGCTTGAAGCAGGGCTTTGATTCCTGACCAGAGAATGAGGCCAGGTCACAGCAGAGAGAGCGCTGAATCCTAGCCACTAGACATGGTCAGTGACAAGGCCCCTGCTCTTTAGCTTTGCAAAAAAGAATTCCCACGGTGACAGAAAGTAGCAAAATAAGTAAAGTGTTTATTAGGAGGAAAAAAGAGTACAGTAGTGTAGACAGACACACGGGCATACTCAGAGAGGTAGAGTCATGCTTTCATGGCAGTTTAAATCACCTATATAGGGCATTTCTTCCTGGTTTCCTTTGGCCAATCATTTTGATTTGCCTGGTTCAGAGTCCATATTTGGTATATCTCAGGATGCTCCCATGTGTGTGCACACACCTCTTAGCCAAGATGAATTCTACTGAAGAGGCCTATGGGAAGTTAGCATCACTTAGCATCACTCTCCCTTTTTACCTCCAAGGAGTCTTCCTCTGCATGTGTAGTTGGGGAGGTTTCCTAACTTTGAGAATGAGAAATATGTGGTCTCTTATTTTCTATCTGGGCAGGACCCTACCTCCTCCCTTGATTGTCCTGCTATTCTCCTGTTGGAGTATCTACTGTGTTGGGGTGGGCGGTGGAGGGAGGTGGGGGTGGGGCGGGGAGGAGCATCTAACTCCTGCCTCAAAAGGGGAGGGAGTAAAGTCAAACTTTTCCTGATTCCAAGCAGCCTTCAGAGGGAATGTGTTAATTTCCTCCTTCCTGCAGTCATTCACAGGTGAACCTTGCCAGGATGTTTCCTGTGAGGTAAATAAAGGTATTTTAGCTTAATGCTCATTGACTGGGATGCAGGGTTCCCAGAGGTGGGCTATTATGTATAATTTAAGCTTATGGGCAACAAGTTAGTGATTACCTTGTAATAGAATACAAAGGTTTTTCCCTATTACACAATCGTAACTGCATGAGGTTGTTGGTGAAAAATTAATCAATCTAAGAAAGAAATGGGAAATCTTATTCAAGTCAAACTGAGGATTATAACCTAGAAAGAGCTTCTCAGGAAGTTTTATTCTCCCTGTTAGAAGTCAAAGCACAGTTATATAAGTTTTTTGAGACAGAAGGCTGTGTGTTAAATGACATATTATTGGCAGTTTACACAATCTAAGCATCATGTGACTCCTTACAAGATTGGGAAGGAATGCTGTCTTTTAAGGAGTTGTCTTGTTGGTGCTGGAAGAATGCTGCTCTTTATGGTTGAGCAGGTATTTCTGTTGATGGCAAGTTTTGATCGATGTGTAATGCAGGCGCACAGTGCCCTGTAGGGCAGTAGAGAGGAAATCAAAGGGCAGAGAACATTTTTTACATTCAAATTTTTCTTGTCTTGCCATAAAATATGAATTTTATTTCACAAGGTGATGGATGTGTTCATTAACCTTATTGAGGCAATCATTTTGCAACATATATATGCATATATAAATATATATAAACATTATGTAAGCCTTTAGTTCAGTTCAGTTCAGTTGCTCAGTCGTGTCCGACTCTTTGTGACCCCATGAATTGCAGCACACCAGTCCTCCCTGTCCATCACCAACTCCCGGAGTTCACCCAAATTCATGTGCATCGAGTCGGTGATGCCATCCAGCCATCTCATCGTCTGTCGTCCCCTTCTCCTCCTGCCCCCAATCCTTCCCAGCATCAGAGTCTTTTCCAATGAGTCAACTCTTTGCATGAGGTAGCCAAAGTATTGGAGTTTCAGCCTCAGCATGAGTTCTTCCAATGAACACCTAGGATTGGTCTCCTTTAAGATGGACTGGTTGGATCTCCTTGCAGTCCAAGGGACTCCCAAGAGTCTTCTCCAACACCACAGTTCAAAAGCATCAATTCTTTGGCGCTCAGCTTTCTTCACAGTCCAACTCTCACATCTATACATGACTACTGGAAAAACCATAGCCTTGACTAGACGGACCTTTGTTGGCAAAGTAATGTCTTTGCTTTTGAATATGCTATCTAGGTTGGTCATATCTTTCCTTCCAAGGAGTAAGCGTCTTTTAATTTCATGGCTGCAATCACCATCTGCAGTGATTTTGGAGCCCCCCCCAAAATAAAGTCTGACACTGTTTCCACTGTTTCCCCATCTATTTCCCATGATGTGATGGGACCAGATACCATGATCTTAGTTTTCTGAATGTTGAGCTTTAAGCCAACTTTTTCATGCTCCTCTTTCACTTTCATCAAGAGGCTTTTTAGTTCCTCTTCACTTTCTGCTATAAGGGTGTAAGCCTTAAACTTATACAATGTTCTATGCTGGTTATATCCTAATAAAGCTAGAAAAATAATCCCCATGGGACTCTTAAAATATCCCCTTGTCTTGGTCCTACTCAAAAATTCAACTGAATCAGACTCTCAGGGAAAGTGGGTACTGGCTTAGGTATTTTGTATTTTATGTAAATTTGCTTATTTTATAAAAAATTCTGTTGAGTTATGATATATCACAAGGCTTCCCCTGGTAGCTCAGATGGTAAAGAATCTGCCTGAAATGCACCCAGGTTCCATTCTTGGGTCAGAAGATCCATCTCCTGGAAAATGGAATGGCAACCCACTCTAGTATTCTTGCCTGGAAAATTTCATGGACAGAGAGGAGCCTGGTGGGCTACAGTCCATGGGATCGCAAAAAATCAGATACGACTGAGTGGCTAACATATACATATAGAATATTAAAGTAGAATTTACAAATCTTATTTTCAGCCCAATGAATTTTTACATAAATATATACCCATGTATTATACTAACACCTCCATGAAGCCGTAGAACTTTCCAGCTACTGCTGAAAACTCCATCATGCTTCTTCCAGGCAGTAACTCCTCCCACCACCCCAGGATGTCTGTGTGTGCGCTCAGTTGTAGGATTCTCCTGGCAAGAATACTGGAGTGGTTTGCCATGTCCTACTCCAAGGGATCTTCCTGACGAAGGGATTGAACCAGCATCTCTTGCACCTCCTGCATTGGCTGGCGGATTCTTTACCACTGAGCCACCTGGAAAGCTCCCTGTCCTAGGATAGGGCACTATTATCCTGACTTCTAACACCTGAGGTTCATTCTGCCTGTTCTTGAACTTCATAGAAATGGGGCCATGTAGCATGCAGTCTTTTGGAGCTTAGCTTCTTTCCCTTAACAGGTCTGTGAGATTCATCCACGTTGTGAGGGTCAGCAGTTATTTATTCCATCGAATGACTATGCCACAATATGTGCATCCGTCCTATTTCTGATAGAAATTTGCTTGTTTTCAATTTTTGGCTAACATAATGAAATATGATGAACATTTTATACATATTTTTGGTACACACACCAAAAATTTCCATCAGTGCACTCATTTTTCTTAAGCATATAATTAGGAGTAGAATTGCTGGGACATAGGGCAGGTGTATGTTTAGAATTTATACATAGGGAATAGGGTTTTGGTTTTTTTTCTTTTTTTTTTTAAGCTCTTAAACTGGGCCTAATGCTTAGCCAGGATTAAGAATAACTGTTCTGGAGGGTAAGTAGAAGCATTTTCAGTAAACATGGGTCTTCGTTGTAATAAAACCTAAGACAAAAGAGGGTTTGCTATGCCTTTAACATAATAAGGCCAGGTTTGTTACTTCTCATGGGATAAGGTCAAGGTCAATTCTTAAGAGACAAGTACATTTCTCAGGTAGCCTAAATGGGAGTGGTTTACAAAAGAGAAATTAACCTCACATCTGATTTCAATAACCTTAGGAGATAATAAGTCATTGCCTGAGGTGGAGATACCCACAAGCCTCCTTTACCTGCACCTCTCATCCGTGGACCAGGACTCTTCCTTCTTACCACTTGGAAAACTAGAAGAAAGTATCAAAGCTTACCTTCTCCACCAGCAGAAAGTGCCAAGGAGACATCTCTTCATATTCAGGAGGCGTTTGAGATGGCTTATTTTGTAACATGTGAGACCAGCCTGGATCTCATGGGGCTTTATTATTATGAGGGGCTGGGAGATGGGTAGCTTGGCTTGAGGAAGGGGCATGTGAAAAATACTATATAATGTTATAGTTAAAACCTAATGTAATTGTAACTAATATAATTAATGTATAATGATTGTTATTGTTCATTTGCTAGGTCATGTCCAAATCTTTGCAACCCCATGGACGGCATCATGCCAGGCTTCTCTGTGCTTCACTGTCTCCCAGAGTATGCTCAAACTCATGTCCATTGAGTCAGTGATGTTATCCAACCATCTTATCTTCTGTCGCCCTCTTCTTTTGCTTTCAATCTTTCCCAGCATTAGCGTCTTTTCCAATGAGTTGGGTCTTTGCATCAGGTCACCAAAGTGTTGGAGCTACAGCTTCAGCCTCAGTCCTTCCAGTGAATATTCAGGACTGATTTCCTTTAGGACTGACTGGTTTGATCTTCTTGCTGTCCAAGGGACTCTCAAGAGTCTTCTCCAACACCACAGTTCAAAAGCATCAATTCTTTGGTGCTCAGCCTTCTTTATTGTCCAACTTTCACATTTGTACAAGACTACTGGAAAAACCATAGCTTTGACTATGTGGACTTTTGTCAGCAAAATGATATCTCTGCTTTTTAATATGCTGTCTAGTTTAGTCATAGCTTTTCTTCCAAGGAGCAAGTGTCTTTTAATTTCATGGCTGCTGTCACCATCCACCGTGATTTTGGAGCCCAAGAAAAGAAAGTGTGTCACTGTTTCTACATTCTTCCCATCTATTTGCCATGAAGTGACGGGACTGGATGCCATGATCTTAGTTTTTTGAATGTTGAGTTTTAAGTCAGCCTTTCACTCCTCTTTCACCCTCATCAAGAGGCTCTTTAAAAAAAAAAAAAAAAAGAGAGAGACTCATTAGTTCTTCACTTTCTGCCATAAGGGCAATGCATCTACATATCTGAGGTTATTGATATTTCTCCCAGCAATCTTGATTCCACTTGTGCTTCATCTAGCCCAGCATTTCACATGATGTACTCTGCATAGAAGTTAAAAAAAGCAAGGTGGCAATATACAGCCTTGACCCAATTTTGAACCAGTCTGTTGTACCATGTCCGGTTCTAACTATTGCTTCTTGGTCTGCATACAGGTTTTTCAGAAGACAGGTAAAGTGGTCTGGTATTCCCATGTGTTTAAGAATTTTCCACAGGTTGTTTTGATCCACACAGTTGAAAGCTTTAGAGTAATAATACATAATATAATAATAAAATAAAGGGAGTATTCATGGACAAAGGAGAGGAATACTTTCTTGAGATTTAAGCATTTGTGTTTGGACTTAAAAAAAAAAATTACATCTGTTCCCCTCTCCTAGTCTGGTTTCTGTATTAGTTGTTTATCTCCTGTTGGCAAATGAAACAATTTCCATACTATTAGAAGGGCAGAGAGGATGGATTCTGTGAGGGAAAGTCCCTGCCAGGCAACTGAAATTTTTTTTTAAAGTTTTATTTATTTATTCATTTTGGCTGCAGTCCATGGGGTGGCAAGGAGTTGGACACAACTGGGGGACTGAACTACTACTGGGCTTTGTCTAGTTGGAGCAGGTGGGGACTACTCTTTGTTGCAATGCTTGGTTTTCTTATTGCGGTGGCTTCTCTTGTTGCAGAGGATGTGCTCTAAGGAACCGGCTCAGCAGTTGTGGTGCACGGGCTTAGTGCTCCATGGCACGTGAGGCCTTCCTAGACCAGGGATCAAACTCAAGTCCAATGCATTGACAGGTGGATTTTTTAACCACTGGATCGCCCCAGAAGCCCTAACTGAAATCCTAACACACCATGACTGTCTCTGATGAGAACCCAGCTTTGATGCATGCAGCATATGGGGCCATGCCAGAAATTAAGGTCATTTTATCTGCCCTAACATGCCTTAGAAGGCCATGCTATCTCTCATGAGTCTTTGTGTTGTGATGCTCTGGGCCCCTCTGGGGGAAATCAAGCTCTATTCTGTGGGAAGTGGAAGGACTCACAATCTTTAAGGAGAAGCTTCCAGGTGACTGTGGGATCTCCTAGGAACAATCCAAGTACCTTTAAAGGGTGAATCACCCCATCTTCCTGGAAAAGTGAAAGAAGAGCTCTCATGGGCTCAAAGGAGGAAAACAACTCTTGGGTAAATCCCTGGGATGGATAAAAGCAGAACTTCTCAGGTGCTTGGTTCCTTGGGGTGGTTGGTGGGTCTCTAACTGGAAGCACTCCCTTGAAGCTGTCACTGCTTGAAGGGCTGCCTTGACTTTGCATTGTGACAACTGAGGTCACAATGAATTCTACACTGAATGGATAGCAATGTGGGCTTTCAAGGAGGGGTGTCAACAATGGATGGGTGGTACACCAAGACGTGGACGTTTTCTGTCCCCTAAATTTCTCCTATTTTCCTCCCCACTCTGAAGACTGGTAATGTCATCAAGTATCCTTTTCTTTAAATTTGCTATCCGTCCATTAGGGAACCATTGACTAAAATGACCTGCTCTGGCCATGCAGGATAATAACCATCTGCCTGAATTATCTCACAACAGGAGGTTCTGATAAAGAATATGTAACTGACAAGCTACTGTCAGCCAGAAGAATTCGGGAGGGGCCAAAAGGAGGGAGGGAGATGCCAAGATATAATATGACCTGTCAAACTCCCAGAAACTCTCATGCTGGAAAACATCTTGACTACACACATCTTGATATACACATATTGTTAGGACAGACCTTGAATCAGATCAAATACAGGCATGGGTAGTTCTGAAACTTAGCCTGTGTACCCTGGTGCTGAACCGAATCTCAAAGACAGAGCTTTGGGCACAGTAGTTTTATTGCTTTGCCAGGAAAGGGGAACACAGAGGGCTAATGCCTTCAAAACTGTGTGTTCCAACCTGGGGGAGGTTGGGCGAGGAGTTTTATAAGTTTGATAAGGACCAGGGTGTGTCCAGGGCCTGCATTCCTTTAATCTGGCCTCAGGTGGTATCTCCTAATGAGCTTCTCCTGATGAGGTTCTCAGGGTTATCAAACTGTGGTTCTCTGGAATGAAGAATGCTTCGTAAGTAGTTAACATCTTCCATTTGTGGTGGGTTTTAGTTCTGCAGAAGAGCTCAAAGATTGTTCTGTGTATTCCTTGAGGCAGAACCAGGACACTGTCCCCAAGCTGCACTGTTATTTCTTGACTGTTTTTCCCTTGTCATGCATTTCTTCCTTCCTTGATTAGCAATGATTTGAACCTTCCCTTTGGAACTCAGTGAAGGTCATGGGGGCTGAAACCTGTTTCCTACAAACAAAAAGTGGGGGACAAAGAAAGGCTTCCATGCCCAGAGCCCCACAGTGTCCTGCTCAGTTTTATGCAAGATGACTGGCCAGAGAAAACCTGAAGGATGAACTCCACCACCATAAACTCTGAGACTACAAGCCACGTGGCAGAGAAGTTCTCCTGGGTTCCTTTACCATACTGCCCTCTGCCTGGGCACCCCCTCCCAATAAATTCCCTTACTTTGTCAGCATGTATGTCTCCTTGGACAATTCATTTCTGAGTGTTAGACAGGAACCCAATCTCGGGCCCTGGAAGGGGTCCCCCTTCTGATAATACCTCTACTGTCTTCATGCTCTCTTTTGCTCATGGGAGGGATGAACTTGAATCTCCATTTCTCCTGGTTTTGTTGCAGAGAAGGAGCTAATTCTGACTCCATGTTGGAAACTGTTTCTTTGACTTGCTTTTCATTACTTTTGTTATTATAATCACACATAATAGCCTGCCTCAGAGGACCCTGCCTATCTGCCTACTGTAAACTAAAGTACCTTTTTTCAGCTCATAGAGACATACTCTGACCCTGCCACTTGTGAATAGCTACAACAAAAGGAAGACATGAACACACCCCTTTCAAAATCTGGCCGTTCCCAGAGATGTTTGGAAGGCTCAAGACCCTTTCACTTTACTCCCCCATCACCTCTTCCTCTCTTTCATTTATTTCCCCACTGCCTGACCCTCTCTATTCTGCCTTTTGATTTTAGCTTCTCATTGCTTCTCTCCCTGACCTGGCATCCAGACTCTGATGAGATGGTTACTCTGAAACATTAGTCTGCCATCTTCTTCATCAGCCGGCTTTCTGAATAAAGTTATACTCCTTGCCTCAACACTTTGTCTCTCAGATTCATTGTGAGGTGAGCAGAGCAAGCCTGGACTTGGTCACAGTTTCTCCATGTGGAGAGAAAGAAGAATCCTGGTTCCACGAAGAAGGGGTGAAAGGTAAAGGGGATATTTTCCAATTCTGCTTACCTTTGAAACAGAGCAGGACCCTGTGGGGTTCTTCTGGGCACAGATCCTTTCAGTGTTTCCCGATTTCTGTTTGTAGGAAATAAGCTTCGTTCAGCCTCCTTGAACTTCCCTGAGTTCCAAAGGGCATATTCAAACAGTTGCTTACCAGGGAAGGGAGGGAATGCAGAGACTTAGGAGGAAGAGTCAGGAAGCAATAGTGCAATGCAATATTGTAAAGTAATTAGCCTCTAATTAAAATAAATAAATTTAATTTAAAAAAATAAAAAGAGAGAGAAAAAAAAGAAGCAATAGGGTGGGGGCTTCCCTGGCAGTTCACTGGTTGACTCTACACTTCCACTTCCCGGGTTCCTCTGGTCAGGGAACTAAAATCCCGCAGGTCATGAAGTGTGGCCAAAGGGAAAAGAAACAACATTTCAGGGCCCTGGTTCCTCCTCACGGAAAATGCACAGCAAAATACCTTTTAGTTCTTCTGCGGGAACTAAGGCCCCCACCCAGGTGGAGGACGGTGACTTCAGGCTGAGCACGAGATTCCTGGAGCACTGCCCTGTTACCTCACCACCAACCAATCAGAAGAAAGCCAGCACACAGCAGAAGATATGAAGACTTTGACCTGCTCCACAAATGATTCTCCCTTTAAAAGCTTGTGTGTGTTGCACTAGTCACTCAGCCATATCTGACCCTTTGCAACCCCCATGGACTGTAGCCCACCAGGCTTCTCTGTCCATGGAATTCTCCAGGCAAGAATACTGGAGTGGGTTTTCATCCCCTTCTCCAGGGTATCTTCCTGACCTAGGAGTCAAACCTGGATCTCCAGCACTGAGGGCAGATTCTTTATCGTCTGAGACACCTGGGAAGACTTCATGGTTGAGCAGAATCTTCGGAATTGGTTTTTGGACACAAGTCAGCCTTCTCTCCAGGTTGCTAGCCTCCTGAAAAAAAGTAGCTTTTTCTTTCCAATTGACTCTCAATATTTGAATTTGGCCTTTGAATGGCACTCAGAGTTTGGTAACACCTTGCTTTCTCCTCCTAAAGTAACTGAAATCAGACACTACTTGCTTCCCAGAGAATGGACTTCCTATTGAAGATCATCCCCAATTTAGTAGCCCTCAAAAGACTACATAGAGGAAATATTAAAAAAGGAAGAGCGGTATGGGCTCATGCCAGTTTTGAGTTATTTGGTAGAAGTTAAAGATTTATGACTGTACTGACTCCTGCCCAATGTTGTGAAATATTTAAAATCTAATACAGTGAATACTAACATCATTACTGAGGAATATGAAAGTGTTAATGTTTCAGAGCCCTGACGCTACCCAGGCCTAATATTAATCATGAGGAAGCTTAATATTTGAACAGAACTGGAAAGAACTGGGCTGCTTTAAAAGCCTTCCTTTTGTGTTCAAAGAGGACATTATCTTCTGAGGGATGGAATGGCCTCCATTTGCATAATGTCTTTCCTTTTGTTCCTTCTGTTGTCCGAACTAATTGCTTTTGAATACACGACCTCTGCTATTTCCCCTATCTTTCTTGCCAATAATGATTTGCCATCCTCTTCCCTCTTGATATGTAAAATGTAGGTAAGTGCGATACTTCAAAGCACAAGACTTCTTGTGAGTCCCCTACAGCTGAGATGCCAATATGGACACATTGACCATGGGGTGCCTGAGCGTGGATCGAAGTAGGGAGACAGAAGCCAGCTCCCTGGGGCTCCCTGCTAAAAGGAAGCAGCTCTTTATGTTATGGGAGAGGGTGGGTTTGAAGAAAAGATGAATAGATTTACATTGTAGAAGTTTCCCTTCTCAAGAGAGACTTATAGTGGGGATGCCAGTGTGATATAAAATTCATATTTTATGGCAAGATTAGAAAAAAGTAAACCAGAGCATGTCCTCTGCCCTTTGGTCCCCTCTCTCCCATCACTGTGCATTGTGTGCCTGTGTTATGCATCGACCAAACTTCATCAGCAAAAACAGCAGCATTCTCCTAGCACCAAGAACACAACACCTTAAAAGGTAACTAACATTCCTTCTTGATCTTGTAAGGGGTCATGATGATCCACCACCTTGTACCTACAGATCTGGATTGTATAAACTGTCAATAATATGTCATTTAACGTACAGGCCTCTATCTCAAAAAACTTATAAAACTATGCCTTGACTTCTAATGGGTGAAACAGTTCTTGGAGTTTTCTGAGATGCTTTTCCCAGGTTATAATTCTTGGTTTGGCTCAAATAAAATTTTCCATTGCTTTCTTACATGGACCGATTAATTTTGTCAACACCAGCTTGGTTGTGTTTAATAAAACTGGTTATGTTTCTGTGACTCAGCTGTTCACCAAATTGTCCTGAAACCACAAGGGGCAAAAATACCAGGGCTGGGGATGAAGATGGAGAGGGCTAGTGATGAAATAAAATTCATAATTTATGGCAAGATGGGAAAATTTTTGATAAAGTGTTTCTTTGCCTGTTTGGGCTTCCTCCCTCCCCATTTAGTATTTATTGTATCTTTTGTTTCTTTGTTTTGTTTTTTGACCATGTAGCTTGTGGGATCTTAGTTCTCCAACCAGGGATCGAACCCATGCTCCCTGCAATGAAAGTACAGAGTCTTAACCACTGGACTACCAGGGAAGTCCCTTTAGTGTGTTGTGTGCATCTGCATGGGGACTTTCCGGGTGGCGCAAGTGGTAAAGAACCCTCCCGCCAGTGCAGAAGACATAAGAGATGTGGCTTTGTTCCCTGGGTTGAGAAGATCCCCTGGAGAAGGGCATGGCAACCTACTCCAGTATTCTTGCCTGGAGAATCCCATGGATGGAGGAGCCTGGTAGGTTACAGTCCACAGGGTTGCAGAGTCAGACATGACTGAAGCGACTTAGCAGGCACGTGTATCTGCATTAATCAGACCTCCTTAGGAGATCTGATTAATCCTCCTTAATCTCATCAAGATTCATTACTCCTTAGGAGATAACTTTGCCAACAAAGGTCCATCTAGTCAAGGCTATGGTTTTTCCAGTGGTCATGTATGGATGTGAGAGTTGGACTGTGAAGAAAGCTGAGCACCAAAGAATTGATGCTTTTGAACTGTGGTGTTGGAGAAGACTCTTGCGAGTCCCTTGGACTGCAAAGAGATCCAACCAGTCCATTCTGAAGGAGATCAGCCCTGGGATTTCTTTGGAAGGATACTAAAGCTGAAACTCCAGTACTTTGGCTACCTCATGCGAAAAGTTGACTCCTTGGAAAAGACTCTGATGCTGGGAGGGATTGGGGGCAGGAGGAGAAGGGGATGACAGAGGATGAGATGGCTGGATGGCATCACTGACTCAATGGACATGAGTCTGAGTGAACTCCGGGAGTTGGTGATGGACAGGGAGGCCTGGCATGCTGTGATTCATGAGGTCTCAAAGAGTTGGACATGACTGAGTGACTGAACTGAACTGAGGAGATAACTTTTCTTAATCTTGTAAGGGGCCATAATGACTCATGACCCACTACTCACTCTGTACTTGTAGATCTGGATTCTGTAAACTGTCAAAAACACATCATTTAATGTACATCCCTCCCTCTGTCTCAAAAGATTATGTGACCATGCTTAAAATCTCCATTTGGCTTGAATAAAATATTCCATTTCTTTCCTAGATTGATTAATTTTTCATCAATAGTAGTATTGGTAATTATTTAACAAGTTCTCAGTTACTAAGCACTGACTATGAGCTGGTCATGTGTTAAGTACTATACAAGCATTTGCCTCATTAAGTCCTCATTGCACAAATAGAAGATGGGTTCTCTTGTGATTCCCACTTTGCAGTATAGGGGAGGAGAATACTTTCCCTCTTACACTGTTTAATTGAGTGAATGGGGCCATGCAAACTAAACTAAGAAAAGCTAGGTAACAGAAAAAGAGGCTGTCGGGGAGGAAGACATTTTCCTCTTCCCTTGTAGGTTCTTCTGGCTGGCCTAAGAATTAAACTGACACAAGACAGATTAAGAGAAGAAAATCAAACAAAAGTTTAGTAACAAGCATACATGGGAGAGCCCAGGAAAATGGAGTAATTTACTAAAATGACTAAAACCTTCACCTTAAATACCATCTTCAGCTTAAGATAGAAGAAGATGTTAGGGGTAGGGATCTGGGACTTCAAAGGTAAGGCAGGCAATTCACATGGATATGGAAAAGCAAATATTTGGTAAATAAATGTTTGCTGGTCCAGGCAAAGGCAGTGGGACACAGAGGAGTTTTAACAAACAGGCCTTGTTAGGCTCCTCCGGGTCTACACACCTAATGTCTTACTATAGTCTTTGGTGATGTTCCCTTGTTATAACATGTCTTCTATCTACATTCTTTAGGCAGCTAAGGAGGAGGTCAAAGTTTCTTGCTGAATCTTCTGTTTCTTAAAAATAACTAACCTAAATAATCAATCATGATCCTCATGCCCCAAAGACAGATTTTGGAGTGGCAAATTTTGTTCCCCTATAAGGTATACAAATTGTATATGACGTTGATATTTTACTTATTTTTTTATACAAACAAGGGGATCTCATGGAAGAGGAAGTGAAAGCTCAAAGAAGTGTTTCTGAAATGGGAGGGAAGGGGACAGGACATAACCTTTAAAAGAATGACATAGCCACAAGTCATGACAAAAACTGGTTAGAACCAACCAAGCCCAGGATGGCAGAAGATTCAACTTCCAGTAGACCTTGAGCCTCATTAGATGCTCATGTGTCTAATTCCTCATTGTAATACCTTAGCCAAATGATACACCATGACAGTTCTGAGGCTAATCATAAAGGCCAAAAGTGACTGGTGGCCCAGTTCCTGAAAATCCCTACCAATTCCTCAAAACAGTTGGATAATCCTCCCACTCATTAGCCTATGAAATTCCCCAGCACATTAAAACTAATATCCCATATTTTGGGGCCTCTTGCTTTCTAAGATGGCCTATACTCTGTCTGTGGAGTGTATTTCTCCCTAAATAAATCTACTTCTTACCTATCACTCTGTCTCTCACTGAATTCTTTCTGGGAAGAGACTGCAAGAATCTGAGCATCATTAAATCCTGAGGTCAAGTGTGTGGTCTCAGCGAAAAGACCATGGGTTCGAGTCCCAATTTGATTGCATGGTTTAGTCTGAGAGGTTATATACCATTTTAACAAAGTACAATACATTTAGTTAGAGAGGTGACAAGAGGAAGGAAAAGGGTTTGGGCTTCTAGGGGCAGTAGATTGTGGGAAGGCAAATATATGGGAGAAATGATGCACGATAAGGGTTATTTCAATTCAATTTCTTTGTGCAAATTCAAGTTGGCGCCATCGCCAGTGTGACAAGAGTTGTTTCCTCTTTTTGGTACAGGATTGAGGAGGGGGCACACCTTCACGGAGGTAAATTTATGCCTTGCCTTGAGGCAGTAAAGAGGAGGATAAAGAACTTTCTCTGCATTTGCTGTTTCTTGCTTGCCTTCAGCTCAAAATAATCCTCTGCCAAAGTGGCATATTTCAAGATGGTATATCCTGATCCCCTCCAGCAGCTGAGTTAAACTGAAGCACGGAAAGTCACTTACTTAAAGTCACAGAGCACAAACTTGAACTTGATAGGGAAGGTGGGGTCAGGGCAGCAGATGGAGCTTTGCAAGGCATAGCAGTCATGGTCATTGTTGAGGAGGGGCAAACTTACCTCCTTCCCCTCTTGAGTTCTTGCAGCTGGACTCATAATAAAATGGACACAAGACAGATTAACTGGAGAAAAAGAGACAAATTTTAATTTGTATGGACAGAGGTCTTATAGAAATGGAATCTAAGAAGTGGCCAAATCCGGCAGCTTGTATACTTTTTAGACAAAGAAATAAAGGTATGAGGAATTGATAGGACAAAGAAAATTAGGCTGTGGGGGCTTCCCTGGTGGCTCAGTGGTAAAGAATCTGCCTGCAATGGGGAAGACCCAGCTTCAATCCCTGGGTTGGGAAAGTCCCCTGGAGAACGGAATGGCAACCCAGTCCAGTATTCTTGCCTGGAGAATCCCATGGACAGAGGAGCCTGGTGGACCACAGTCCATGGGGTTGCAAAGAGTCAGACACGACTGAGCGGCTAACGCTTCACTTTTCTTAGTGAATTACCTAAACAGAGTTTGGGCTTGGGGAAAGTAAAGAGGTAACAAGACTTGTTTATACAGTTTTCTCACCTCAGATGAGAAGGGTGTCCTTTTTACCTCCAGATGCAGAGAATGGACCTTTCCCATGAGAAATTTAATGATTGATTATTTATTGATTGACTGATTTTCTTTGACCTGGGGATTCTCTGCCCTCTTCTTTCTTTTTAAAAAAGATTCATTTATTTATTTTTAATGAAGTATAGTTGATCTACAATGTTACGTTAGTTTCAAGTGTGTAGCAAAGTATTTCAGCTATACATATATACATAAATATCCATTTTTTCCAGATTCTTTTCCCTTACTGGTTATTACATAATACTGAGTATAGTTCCCTGTTCTCTACAGTAGGCCCTTGTTGGTTATTTATTTCATATATAGCTGTGTGTATCACATGGGAAGTTTATTTCCTGCTTCCAGAGAGACACAGAGGAGGGTCAAAGTGTCCTGTTACATCAATTGTTTCTTAACTTTAATTCAACATAATCAGTACATAATTGAGGCCTACTTTGGGGGCAGTTGGTCCTGAAGTCACGTGGCTCAAAATTTCTGCTCTCTCAAGCTCTTTAGCCTTAAGGATGCCCAACACGGGGGAAGAAACTGCTAGACGTCTAAGGAGGTAGGTGGTGGCTGTAAACAGAAAGATCCAGGGGGATGGGGCCAAACCAGGAAAGGTCCGCCAGGGGGCAGGGTCGGAGGGGGGGGTCAGTACTAAAGGGTCAGAAGTCAGAAATGAGTCATCACAGGAGTGGGGAATAAAACCTAGAACTTACGTCTTTAACAAGAGGTAGGAAGAAGAGGGAAAGCGGGGAGAGGGAAGATATTGACAGGTAAGGCTGTAAAGAGTTTTTATTATCAGTTATTACTTTTATTATTCCTTTAAAATTTTATTATTATTATTTTATTCTTGGCCACACAGCACAGCATATGGGATCTTAGTTCCCCAAGCAGGGATCAAACCTGAGATCCCTGCATTGAAAGTGCAGAGTCTTAACCACTGGACCACCTGGAAAGTTCTTGTAAAGAGATTTATTGCCTGGAATTGGCTTATATGATTGTGGGGCAGGCTGGGCAAATCTGAAATCTGTAGCACAGGCTGTTAGGAAGGGCAGCCTGGAAACCTGGGTAGGAGCTGATGCTACTGTCCTCAGGAAGAATTTCTTTTTTTTTTTGGTCATGCCACACATCCTGCATTATCTTAGTTCCCTGATCAGGGAGTGAACCCAGCGAACCCAGTCCCTGGCAGTGAAATCACTGAGTCCTAACCACTGGACCACCAGAAGATTCCCCAGAATTTCTTCTTATTTAGGGTAACCTTGGCTCTGCTCTTAAGGTCCTTCAACTGATTGCATCGGGTGGCCCAGATTGTTGAAAATAATTCCTTTTACGTAATGTCAACTACAGATGTTAATCACATCTGTAAAATCCTTCAAAGCAACACCAAGATGAGTGTTTGATGAGACTACTGGGATATTCACATAAAATGGACCATCACAGCGCTCAGTAAATGCTGGGCGAATTGACCAGTAATAATAAGCCAATATTTATAGAGTAGTTAATAGATGCCAGGCACTGTTCTGAGAACTTTGTACGATTAATTTGTTTACTATTCCCAGCAAACTTATAAGGTCAGTATTGTTATTACTCATGTTCGACTTTAGTGCTGTTTGTCAATCAATATTTCCCCTTCTTCTTTCTCTGGGCTTGTGGTAGGTTTTCACTTTGTTGTCCCCTTTAAATTCAGTATAGCCACATAACTTATTTGATCAATGAATTATGAACAGGAATGATATGTATCATTTCCAGACAGAAACTTTTAAGGGCCAGTTTAGCATCTCTTTGTTTTCTCCTTGTCATTTTGACCAGCAATATCCAGATGGTGGACCCTCTACTGAGCAAGGTGAACAAAACCCCAGCTGACCCCCAGTGGACACATAGCCTGTATTTTAAACTACTAATATTTGGGGCTTATTTGTTTCCACCGTATAACCTAATTTAACCTGATTATCTCCCTTTAAAGATAAGGGAACCGAGGCATGGAGAGATTAAGTCACACAAATAAAAATGATGGAGCCAGGATTCACATCCAACCATCTAACAGTCCCTGCTGTCTACAACCCTACAATGTCTCAGTATGATGCCAAAAACTCAGCCCCTACGCACTGGTGCTGAATAGAATAGAGACAAAGCTTTGGGTGAAGTAGAAAAGAAGAGCTTTATTTTTTTGCCAGGCAAAGGGGAACCCAGTGGGCTTGTGTCCTAAAGAACTGTGTATCCCAACCTGGGAGGATTTGGTGAGGAGTTTTATAGCAATGGTTCAAGCCTGGGGTTGCTGATAAGAATTAAGTGTGTGCGGGGCTGGAACTCCTTTAATCTGGCTTCAGGTGGTCTTCTCTGGAATGACAAATGCTAACATCTTCCATTTGTTGGGGGCTTTAGTTCTATAAAGAGCTCAAAGATGAGCTCTTTATGGGTACCCTTAAATGATTTTATATACCCTTATATGCCCTTAAATGACTGAGTTCTATAAAGAGCTCAAAGATGAGCTCTTTATGGGTACCCTTGAGGGGGAACCGGGACCCTGCTCCAAGGCTTCACCACTGTTTCCACACTCTTCCTTCCTTATCTCTGCAGCCCCCCTCCATTCCCTGAGTAGCAACAACTTGAATCTGCCCTCTGGAACTCAAGGAAGATCATGGAGACTGGAGTCTACTCCCTATAAACAAGGAAAGAATGGGGGACACAGAAATGCTTCCAGGCCCAGGAGCCCCACAGGGTCCTGCTCTGTTTCAAGATTGCCGTCTTTTCTTAGGTTTAATCCTTAATCCTTTCTGTTGGGAGCAGCTTTTAATTCCCCCATCCCCACCAAAAACTTCTGCCATTGTCTGGAGACATTTTTGGTTGTCACAACGTTGGGGGTGGGGCAGGGCAGTTGTGCTCCTGGCATCTGGTGGGTGGAAGCCAGGGCTGCCGCTAAACATCCTACAATACTCAGCGCAGCCCCAGAGCAGAGTTATCCAGACCCCAATGTCGCTTGCACCACCTTTGAGAAGTTCTGCCTTACACAAAATCGCTCTGTTGCTTACATTAACCGCAGCTGGCCACTTTTGCTTGCCACCAGAGGCTTGGTTGGGTTGTGATGAGTTAGTTAATCAATTAATTGAAAACAGCAGGGTGTCAGTGCTGGGCTGGGTCTTCGCTGACATTTGCCTGACTGATCCGGAGGAGTGAGTGGTGAGAGAGCCACATGCGTCGGTGACACTTCGCTGTGCCAGGGAGTGAAATGCCAAGCCGCTGGCGACACGTCGTCGCAGGAAGAGCTCACCAGGCTGTGCGAGTGGGCAGAGGAGTTGCCAGGGATGAGCTTTCAGTGTGGGCAAGTGCAAGGTGCTGCATTTGGCAGAAAATAATCCAAGCTATACTTAGAGGCTGGAAGAGAATGGAGCAGGATAGAAGAGAATGAATAGAAATGGAAAGGATTCCAGACACTGAGTCCCAAGACTGATTCTAAGACTCACCTGAGCTCCAGATAATGATACTGATGCCAAGGCCCTTGGCTTGGATGTATTTGCTCAGAGTTCTGGGCTCTATTATCAGATCTACTTTTTATTTTCTGCAGGAACACAGACTCCACTTTTCCAGATTTTCTGATTTTCAAAAGAATTTCAAAATCCTGGCTTTTATATGTAAGTTCCCATCACCCCCCTCTTTTGTAACTTTAAATTTTGATATAATCTCAAGCCTATAGAAAAAAAAAATCACAAGAATGAAGAAAGAGCTTCTTCCCCTATCCTTTATCCAGATGCACCGGTTGCTATCATTTTCCCCATTTGCTTTATCACTTCAAGTTCCCAAATTTTACGAGCATCTCATGGATTAAGCTAAACAAGAATGTAAATAAACTTTGTTCCTTAATCTGTCATTGGCGACTATTGAAGCTCAGGCCCCCTTTTGATCAGTTAAGTTGAGAGTCAGCTGCAAGAGTGTCTGAACATTTGTATTTTAAAAAGTGTCCTGCAGATGGTGCTAATGGACATCCAAGGCTAAGAACCACTGGTCTGGGTCCCTCATGGTAATGTTATTCCCTTTATTGGTGACTGGCTTATGGGTGGACATATGCCCCAATTCTGGCCAAAGAGAATAGGGGGAAATGTAATGGAGTAGCTTCTAATAAAGATTTCTTCCCTCTTAAAGACGCACAGTAAAGAGGCAGCATCTTGCACAGATGTTGCATCTGTCTATGATGGGATATTATACCTGGGCATGATGGATACTGGCCCAAGGATGGAGCTGTGGAAAGATGGAAAGTCTTTGGGTCCTTGGATATATCTTTGAGCTGCTGAATTAACTAACCTGTGTGTGTGCTCAACAGCTGCAGTCATCTTTTCCTCTTTGTGACCACTTGGACCGTGGCCTGCTAGGCTCCTCTGACCATGGGATTTTCCTAGCAAGAATACTGAAGTGGGTTGCCACGCCCTCCTCCAGGGGATCTTTCTGACCCAGGGATGGAATCCACGTCTCCTGTGTCTCCTGTGTTGCAAGTGAATTCTTTACTGCTGAACCACCAGGGAAACCATTAACTAACCTGCGGGTCCCTTTATCTTGAGATTTCTTTTTACAAAGGCAACATTTTTTCTTGCTTAAGTTGAATGACAGAAATGAGCAGTCACTTGTTAAAGATCAATGCCTACCTTACGTCATGTAGAGTTATTACTGGGAACCAACTCTCCAGCCGTGGATGATGTTTTCAACATCACTTCCCCTGGAATCTGGAGCCACGTGACTCTTCTTACTAATGAAATGAATGGGTTGCTTCTGGGTCAAGGTGATTGAGTTTAGGGGCATGACCCTTCGCTTTCTCACCACTACCACTCTCCCCTCCCCCATCTACCCAGGTGGATGAGTTCAGGCCACCCTGAAGCCACAAGATGGCACAACTGCAGGACAGAAGCAGCTTTGTCTCCTGAGTTACAACTTGAGTAGAGTCATCCAGGAGCATGGCTCAGCCCAAAACACCTGCATTGGACTTGTGTGAGCAAGAAGTAAAGGTTTATTTGGTTAAACCCTAGAAACTTGGGAGGTTGTTATGATAACTTAGTTTACCTGATCAATACAATCTAGTTAAGTTAGAACGGAGTATTACTTGCAGTCAAGAGGTTTTTACTGAAAGCATCAGAGAAGGCCCTCTAAAGTCCAGATGACCATCTTTTTTTTTTTTTTGCTGTGTCGTGAGGCTTGCAGGTTCTTAGTTCCCCGACCAGGGAGCAAACCTGTGGCAGTGAATGTGCTGGGTCCTAACCGCGGGAGCACAGGGGAAGTCCCCACAGGCCACCGTCTTAAAACTGGTTTTTGTTTGGTTGGTTTTGCTATTATTTGCAAAGAAGGAATCAGCAGTCCACAAATTTTACCTAACACCCAGGAGGTGCTTGCTTTCAGCCAATAACATGGCCTTGCCATTGGCTTTATGCTGACTTTGATTTTAGGCTCACGATTTACTGGCCCTCAGACACTGCCCCTTGGTTTTCGGTCCCCGGTTCTGTCTCAGTCTTGGCTCTTTCTGAACTGAACTGGCTTTGAAGTTCTGACCCCCCTTCTAGAAACATCCTGGCTAAATACTATTCTGGTCCAGCTATCCTGCTGTCCCCAAGAGGGACTCTCAGCTGCTCCCATATGGCTGGGTGTTCTCCAGCTCTGGAAGCTTCAGAAGTTCTTGTCACTGTTCACTTGGTGACTAGGAACAGAGACCCACTCAAGTTTGCTCGAGGAAAGAGGAGATTGTTGAAGGAATTCAGAAAAAGTCTCCCAGAGATCCCCTGCAATACGACTGGGCCAGAAGGAAATGGGACAGAGAAGCCATTAGAATCCAAGAAAGCCACGCTTTTCCTCTCCCTGTGCTACTTGTTTTCCCCTAAATAATACTCCATGCGTTCTCTTTCTTCCCTTCACATAGTTGAGCACTTACCAGATGAAAAGCTAGAACAAGACAGTCAAGGACACTGGTCTCACAGAACTTATCTTCTAGTAAGTAAACAAATACACAAAAGATAAAATATTACACCCTTCTGAATGATCAAGGGAATAAGTATGGACTATAATAGAGAATAACAGGGGATCTGCTTTTGACAGTTGGCAAACAAAGAGGTGACTTGTCAGCTCAGACCTGAAGAATGGGAAGAAGACAACCATATAAAGAGAGAGATTTCAAGCAGTGGGAGCATTGGATGTGAAGGCCCTGAGGCAGAAATATGTTCGGCTGGATCAAGGGACTGAAAAGGGAGGACATGTGACTGGAGTGTAGGCCGCAACATGAAAGGTGGCATGGAATAAAGATGGATAGGTTCGTATGGTCTTAATAATGCAAGACTTTGGAGATTATGGCAAAATTTTGGATTTTATTTAAGTGTAATGGGAAGGCTTTGCAGGGTTGTCTCTTCATGACCAAACAGTTTTGTCTTATTTTAAAAAATAACTTCAGCTTGCCTTTGCCCCATTGTTGCCACCCTAGTCCCAAGGCTTCCTTGTATCTTTTCTGTTTCGCTGTCCCTAGCCAACTAGCAACTGATTTCTGTGGCTGTTGGTTAAAAGTTCCAGCAGAGATCATCTGATTGGCTCAGTTTACCTTTTAAAGTCAAGTCACAAGTTCCAGGTTACCGGCCTCCCTATGAATGAGTTGGCTAGCCTTCAATCAGGTACAAACTGTGATCCAATCAGCTGTGTCTGGCAGCAAGTGTGTAAGTGTGTGTGTGTGTGTGTGTGTGTGTAAGTGTGTGTATGTTTGTGTGAGTCACTCAGTCGTGTCTAACTCTTCGCCACCCCATGGGCTGTAGCCTGCCGAGCTCCTCTGCATCTCCTGCAATGGCGGGGATTCTTTATTAACTATACCACCTGGGAAGCCCCCATCCACCAGAGACTGTGGATAAAGCAAGTAGTACAAAAACTATTGAAGAAGTATTTATTTCTAAAGATGAGATTTAGGAACTAATATTTCACTAGGTGCCTAACATAAAATTTCTGAAAAGACAAATAGATTGTCTCTAACATATACCTGACCTGCCTCTTGAGAAACCTATATGCAGGTCAGGAAGCAACAGTTAGAACTGGACATGGAACAACAGACTGGCTCCAAATAGGAAAAGGAGTATGTCAAGGCTGTATATTGTCACCCTGCTTATTTAACTTCTATGCAGAGTACATCATGAGAAACGGTGGGCTGGAAGAAGCACAGGCTGGAATCAAGATTGCTGGGAGAAATATCAATAACCTCAGATATGCGGACGACACCACCCTTATGGCAGAAAGTGAAGTGGAACTCAAAAGCCTCTTGATGAAAGTGAAAGAGGAGAATGAAATAGTTGGTTTAAAGCTCAACATTCAGAAAATGAAGATCATGGCATCTGGTCCCATCACTTCATGGGAAATAGATGGGGAAACAGTGTCAGACTTTATTTTTTTGGGCTCCAAAATCACTACAGATGGTGACTGCAGCCATGAAATTAACAGACGCTTACTCCTTGGAAGGAAAGTTATGACCAACCTAGATAGCATATTCAAAAGCAGAGACATTACTTTGCCAACAAAGGTCTGTCTAGTCAAGGCTATGGTTTTTCCAGTGGCCATGTATGGATGCGAGAGTTGGACTGTGAAGAAAGCTGAGCGCCGAAGAATTGATGCTTTTGAACTGTGGTGTTGGAGAAGACTCTTGAGAGTCCCTTGGACTGCAAGGAGATCCAACCAGTCCATTCTAAAGGAGATCAGTCCTGGGTGTTCTTTGGAGGGAATGATGCTAAAGCTGAAACTCCAGTACTTTGGCCACCTCATGCGAAGAGTTGACTCATTGGAAAAGACTCTGATGCTGGGAGGGATTGGGGGCAGAAGGAGAGGGGATGACAGAGGATGAGATGGCTGGATGGCATCACTGACTCGATGGACATGAGTTTGGGTGAACTCCGGGAGTTGGTGATGGACAGGGAGGCCTGGCGTGCTGCAATTTATGGGGTCACAAAGAGTCAGACATGACTGAGCGACTGAACTCAACTGAACTGAACGTATACCTAAAATTAAAATTCCTTTTTTTTTTTTATGTTTCAAAGTCTTTAAAAATTTTTCTAAACATTTTTTTTGTTTTTAAATTGAAGTATAGTCGATTTACAACATTATGCCTATCGCTGCTATACAGCAAAGTGACTCAATTGTACACATACAGACATTCTTTTTTTCATATTCTTTTCCATTATGGTTTAATCACAGGATACTGAATATAATTCCCTCTGTTGTACAGCAGGACCTTTTGTTTGTCCATCCTAGATATAATAGTTTACATCTAGGAATCCCAAACTCCCAGCCCTTCCCCACCCACCCCCCCCTTCCCCTTGGCAACCACAAATCTGTTCTCTATGTCTGAGAATCTGTTTCTGTTTTGTAAATAGGTTCGTTTGTGCCATATTTTAGATTCCACATATAAGTGGTATCATCTGGTATTTGTCTTTCTTTTTCTGACTTCCTTCACTTAGTATGATAATCTCTAGTTGCATCCATGTTGCTGCAAATGGCCTTATTTCTTTTCTTTTCTTTTTTTTTTTTATGGCTGATAAGTGGCCTCTGAATGTACTCAGGGTCAAAATTCCAAATCTTTTACATGGTTGTAATTCTCTATCCTCTGGATCCAGCTTTTCCTTTGGTTTTGTCTGATGCCGCCCTTCCTGTAACCTGTATGCATTCCAGTTTTACTGACTTTTTAGGAGTTGGAGGCGGGGTCTCTCCAGTCTCAGGGCCTTTGCATATGCTGAGGTTAATTTTTCCCTCCCTGTGTCCTTCTTTCACTTGGATAACACAAACTCTACTTTTAGGTATAATTGTAAATGCCAACTCCTGAGACTTGACCCTCCAACAAAATTAGAGCTCCCCATTTACAGGCCTATGTACTTTTTGCTCTCTGTTTTCCCCTTATGACACGATTGTAAATGATGCTGATTCGTGTGTCTAGTTGTTTAGTACTTGTCTCCCACACTGGACTGAGAGTGGTTGTATCTGTGGGGATTGTAGTTGTTTCTGACACACAGTAGCATAGTAGGTACTTGGTAATAAGTGCTAGATAAATGAATGAAGGAATGAATGTTATGAAGTGAGAGGTTATGTAGCCCAAGAAGCCACTAAAGACTTCATGGAGGTAGATGA
The DNA here is from genome assembly GCF_029378745.1 of Bos indicus. NCBI lineage: Eukaryota > Metazoa > Chordata > Mammalia > Artiodactyla > Bovidae > Bos > Bos indicus. Next base: position 23,086,662 of record NC_091784.1, on the reverse strand, counting down.
GGCTTGATTTTGCTCTTGAAGAATGGACAAACGTGGAGAGGGCAAGGGGAAACGTTGTAGGCAGGAATAACACTCATCGGCAATGGCAGAGAGCTGGGAATAGGTATGTAGATGTGGGCGCTTCCCAGGTGGCGCTAGTGGTAAAGAACCCACCTGCCTATGCAGGAGACATAAGAGGTTTGATCTTTGACTCGGGAAGATCCCCCGGAGGAAGGCATGGCAACCCACTCCAGTAGTCTTGCCTGGAGAATCCCCATAAACAGAGGAGCCTGGGGGGCTATAGTCCATGGGGTCACACAGAGTTGGACACAACTGAAGCGACTTAGCATGCAGGCTTGCATGTAGATGCTGGCTTGATTAGAAGTGTGTGTTGACACAATCTGGAAAATAAGATTGGATTGGTGGGAAATGATCCAGTAGGAACAATGTAAATCTGAGAACAATAATAAATATTAGCTAACCTGATAGCTCAGCTGGTAAAGAATCTGCCTACAATGCAGGAGACCCCGGTTTGATTCCTGGGTTGGGAAGATCCCCTGGAGGAGAGAGTGGCAACCCACTCTAGTATTTTTGCCTGGAGAATCCCCATGGACAAAGGAGCCTGGTGGGCTACCGTGCATAGGGTCAGAAAGAGATGGACATGAGTGAGCAACTGACACAAAATAGCAACATTTATACGGTACATATTTTCTTTCAAGTATATTTCTAAGTGCTTTATGAAAATAAGCTCATTGAATCCTCACCACAAACCTATGAAGTAAGGACTACTTTTGCTTCCCTTTTACAGCAGGGAACGCTGAGGCACAGGGAGATCATCTTGTTAAAGTCATCATGGCTGATGAATGCAGAGCTGGGATTCAAATCTGGGCAGTGCAGCTACAGCATCTGCTTGCTTGAATGTTATGCTCTCTTGAAAGGTAGAGACAAAACTTGGCCCTGAGGGCTGCAGAATAGAGATACAAGACAGAGAAGCCCCAGTGTTCTGCTCTTGAAATCGGCCGTAGGATGTTGCTGGTCCATATGAGAGGACTGGGAAAGGAGCTGTATTGTGGTGAAGGAAATGGGGGGGACCTCAGCGGTGGAGCAAGAGATTTGAGAAGTGTGACCCAGAAGGCTTAGTGAGTGGCTATTGCATAGAGTTTAGAGTCAGGTAGATGCCAGTCCGAGCACCTCCTTTGCTGTTTCTTTGCAAGTTTTAACATCTATCCAATGGATTTAATGATAGTACATACCCAAATGTTAGGATGGAAAAACACAAATTAAGAGAAGCTCCTGACACATTGCTTGGCACACACAGTAGGCGCCTAGTGAATGTGAATACTCTTCACAGGACTTTGGATGACAGGATTGCCCAGGGTCCTGGCCGTGAACTGGAAGTGTTGATATGAATATGTACTTGATGCCAGCCAGCCGGGTGCATCTGAGCGGCCTTCACGCAAAGGCACTCTGAGGTCTCACATGCTGAAACCTTGCAGGGAGCAAGGGGGTCCTTCCAAGGGTCAGGTGCCTGCTTCTCTCCTCCAGCTCTCTGGCCTTTGCAGAGGAATTCGTACTGGGTCTCCTGAGCAGATGTCCAGTTAGTTAAGCCCCTGGGTTTTTTTCTCTCCATCCCTGATCAGCTCCCCAGATGCCCTGTTTTTGGCAAACTCCTGGTTCTCAGGGCTGCAGGTTGCTGAGTCTTCCCTTCACAGTATCCATCACCTACCTGCTCCATGTCTTAGATCTTTCCCTCTCCAAGAGTGCCTGGAGCCACTCCTCCCGAAGTGTTAGATGAGATAATTTGACCTGACACACGGCCGCAGTATTAGAGAGCAGTGTTAGTGAGGGGGTTTTCCCCTTGCCGTTTTTCCTGATTAAGCCAAGGGAAGCATCTTCTTTGTTGCTAGAGTATCTTAACATCTTTCTAACACTTTGATTATGTCCATTTTTACAAAGAGCAGGCAGCCGGCCTTTGGCTTACAATAGGCAGCAGCTAGAATATGGCAGGATTGTGTTGCTTTTTTCTGTAGTTATTCTCCTAGTTACCATTTGCTTATGGTAAGCAATTCAATTTTCTTTTTTACAGTAGTGATATAAAGTTCATTTTCAAGATATATTTATTAAAGTAAAAAGCGAGTCAATTTAAAGAGAAACATTAAATAAATAATGGCCGATGTGGTACGTGGATATGAAACATTTTTGCAAGGGTTGAATTCAAATGACTGAGGTTTGGGAAATGCGGCAGAGGGAGGAAATTGGTCAAATTAGGAAGCAGAGTCTTGGCTCTCAATGCTGGCTCTGTTATCGGTACCTAAGACACTCTCCTCAAGCCTCTCTTTCCTCACCTGCTGAAATGCGGATAATAATTCTTCCTACACGTGGGTTGTCTTAAGGATTCAGTGAGATAATTTGATGTATGTGTGTAATTTGCAAGCAATGTCTCTCAAGTGTCAAACAAAACAAATTGTTACTAGTCTGCACTCTACAATAAAATTCACTGTGGGTGTGAGTGTGGGCACGTGATTGGCTTCCCAGAATTTGGAGCCTGCAGTGGGAATGAAGTCTTGACAATCACACACCCTCTCTGGCCTCAGTTTCCTCCTAGGTAAAATGGGGATATTTCTGGGAGGAATAAATGATGCAATATGTGTAAGTTTCCACAACACAGCCTGGTACCCAGCAGAGTTAGGTAAGCGTGAGCTCCTATGACCATAACTCTGCCTCCTTGAGTGGCTGGAGCTGGAAGTGGGATGGAGGCTTGACAAGTTGGTGTGTGCCACACTCACCCCAGGAGTCACTGCAGGCAGGGATGCTGTCTGTCTCTCATGCTTTCTGGTATCAGTATTCAAAATATTCAAATGTCCTTCCACTTTCACTCCCCTGAGCCCCTCAGGGACTGTGCAAAGTACACCGTTACCCCCAGAAGAGACTAGCTTCCATTTGGCTTCAGTCTTCCTACAGTCATGCTTGCTGCAGACTGAATGGGATCCCTCCCCACCATCTAAATCCACATACTGAAGCCCTAAGCTTCAAAATGATGACATTTGGAGATGAGGCATTTGGGAAGTAATTAGAGATCAAGCTCAAGCTCAAGAGTGCATGCTCAGTCATGCCTGACTCTTTGTCACCCCATGGATTGTAGCCCATCAGGCTCCTCTGTCCGTGGGATTGTCTAGGCAGGAATACTGAAGTGGGTTCTCTCCAGGGGATCTTCCTGATCCAGGGATTGAACTCGCACCTCCTGCATCTCCTTCTTTGCAGGCAGATGTTTTTTACCACTGAGAAATCGGGAAAACCCTTAATGAGGGTGGGCCCTTGTGATGGAGTTAGTGGCTCTGTCATGTTAGGACACAGTGAGAATGTGGCTGTCTTCAAGCTAGGAGGAGAGCCCTCACCAAGAACAAAATCTGCTGTCATCCTGATCTGGAACTGCCCAGCCTCCATAACTTTAAGAAATAAATGTCTGCTATTAAGCCACCCTGATCTATAGTATTTGTTATGGAAGCCCAAACTCAGCTAATGCTCAGTCTACCCAGAAGTCATCCATAAGGTAAAAAGCATAAGATGATGCTGTGAAAGTGCTGCACTCAGTATGCCAGCAAATTTGGAAAACTCAGCAGTGGCCACAGGACTGGAAAAGGTCAGTTTTCATTCCAATCCCAAAGAAAGGCAATGCCAAAGAATGCTTGAACTACTGCACAATTGCCCTCATCTCACATGCTAGTAAAGTAATGCTCAAAATTCTCCAAGCCAGGCTTCAGCAATACGTGAACCATGAACTTCCAGATGTTCAAGCTGGTTTTAGAAAAGGCAGAGGAACCAGAGATCAAATTGCCAACATCCGCTGCATCATGGAAAAAGCAAGAGAGTTCCAGCAAAACATCTATTTCTGCTTTATTGACTATGCCAAAGCCTTTGACTGTATGCATCATAATAAACTGTGGAAAATTCTGAAAGAGATGGGAATACCAGACCATCTGACCTGCCTCTTGAGAAACCTGTATGCAGGTCAGGAAGCAACAGTTAGAACTGGACATAGAACAACAGACTGGTTCCAAATAGGAAAAGGAGTACGTCAAGGCTGTATATTGTCACCCTGCTTATTTAACTTCTCTGCAGAGTACATCATGAGAAACGCTGGGCTGGAAGAAGCACAAGCTGGAATCAAGATTGCTGGGAGAAATATCAATAACCTCAGATATGCAGATGACACCACCCTTAAATGGCAAAAAGTGAAGAGGAATTCAAAAGCCTCTTGATGAAAGTGAAAGGGGAGAGTGAAAAAGTTGGCTTAAAGCTCAACATTCAGAAAACGAAGATCATGGCATCTGGTTCCATCACTTCATGGGAAATAGATGGGGAAACAGTGGCAGACTTTGTTTTTTGGGGCTCCAAAGTCACTGTAGATGGTGATTGTAGCCATGAAATTAAAAGACGCTTACTCCCTAGAAGGAAAGTTATGACCAACCTAGATAGCATATTCAAAAGCAGAGACATTACTTTGCCAACAAAGGTCCGTCTAGTCAAGGCTATGGTTTTTCCAGTGGTCATGTATGGATGTGAGAGTTGGACTGTGAAGAAAGCTGAGTGCCAAAGAATTGATGCTTTTGAACTGTGCTGTTGGAGAAGACTCTTGAGAGTCCCTTGGACTGCAAGAAGATCCAACCAGTCCATCCTAAAGGAGATCAGTCCTGGGTGTTCACTGGAAGGACTGATGTTGAAGCTGAAACTCCAATACTTTGGCCACCTCATGTGAAGAATTGACTCATTGGAAAAGACCCCAATGCTGGGAAGGATTGGGGGCAGGAGGAGAAGGGAAAGACAGAGGATGAGATGGCTGGATGGCATCAGAGACTCGATGGACATGAGTTTGGGTGAACCCCAGGAGTTGGTGAGGGACAGGGAGGCCTGGCGTGCTGTGATTCATGGGGTCGCAAAGAGTCGGACACTACTGAGCGACTGAACTGAACTGAATAATTTTACACAAGATGTTCTATTTAAGCCTCACAACTCTGTCAAGGAGAATACTGTACCATGCTCCATTTTACAGATGAGAAGGCTGAGGCTTGAAGGTCAGGTGGACTTTCCCCAGTTCCTAGAGCTACTGGGTACCAGAGCTATATTTCTGAACACATGTTTGCCTCCAGTAGCTTCTGGGGATTCAGGCGAGGGTTACAGACTCTGCCATTGGTGAGAGCACCTTGCTGTCCTCAAGAGGGGAAGGCGGATCCTTCCTAGTGACTGGAGTGTGGATGAGTAAAGTTCAGCTTTCAACGTGGACATGAGTCAGCTTGAGGGCAGGGCAGTGAATTTGTGCAGGAATTACCCAGAAGAAACAAAGCACCCCCGCTCTGTGAGTTACAACAAGGCAAAACTTTTAATACATGAGTGCTTATTACATTAGCTGCTTCGGGGCTCTGACATCTTTGATTTCTGGTCATGTTATTCTAACACGGAAAGGTGAATGCCTCCCTCCGGGCCACCTGGGCGGTTAAGTGGCCTGAGGATTTGCATGAGTGGACAATGGGGACACCTGTGCACACACCTGGGGATTTGGAGACCCCACCACCCCCCACCCAGCCACCACCCATGACTTTGAGTAAAGTCCTCTTCCAAGGAGGGAAGAATGAGGAGGTCCTTCCAGTAAAGAAGGAAGAGAGGAAAACATCTGTCACAGATACACACAGAGAGAAACGACATCATGGGATTGGCTTGAAAAGTGGGGGAAGGGATGGACCGGTTAGGACCTGGAGGGGGAGGGGTGAAGTGTGGGAGAGGGCTGAGTCCATTTGGTTTCATTCTTTGTAAAAAGTAATACCATCACGAGGACCATGCCATGCAACCTCAGAGACTCCTCTGTCCACTTCCCCCCGCGCTGTGCTGGGGCGGAGGGCAGAGGGCCGAGGTCAGTTCAGACGGGCGTGGTGCGCCTGTTGGCCGGATTATTATGCAACGACTCTTTGAACTCTTTGGGCGTGGAGTTGTGGAACTGTAGAAAAGCGTGGTCCCGGTCGGAGTTGAGGAGGGTCCCCATGGTGATCTTTGAGGGGTCCCGGGACAGGGTGAACATTGAGATGTCAGTGGAAGGGATGGTGTGGAAGCCTTTGCTGATGGGGGACAGGTCTCGGGATCTGGGTTCCGTGGAGCGGGAACTCGACCGCCTCCGAAATCTATACCTGTAGGGTGGAAGGCGAGCGAAGGTCGATTTCTTCAGGAGCTCCGAGTGGGATTTGGCACGTAACTGCTGATGCTTTTCTATATAGATGTGCACGGCGACGACCCCCACAATTTCCGCGATGATGAAAGAGAAGGCTCCGAAGTAAAAGGACCAGCCATAGGAGTAGCTCTTTTTGGAGTCACGCTGCCCAGGGTCTCCAGCATTGGCTGATATATAAACTATGATGCCGATGATGTTGCTTAACCCTAAAAGAAGGGGAAAGAAAAATACATCCTTTATAAACCTCAGAGGTAACTGTGACTTAGGCTTGAACTATTTATTTTGAAAATGTGAAGATGACAGGGAGAGAGGAGAATGGATTTATGGCCGGAAATTCAGCTGCTGAACTCTTCCCGCAGGGTGTGTCTCTCGGGAAATGAAAAATTCTGCTGATCCATCCCTGGTGGGAAGCATTCAGCTAAAGAATACACCTTACTCCTCCAGCAAGTGCAGCAGAAATCAAAGTGCATGTATTTTCCCTTAGAAACAATTCATTCCATCAAAACTTAGTCTTCAGCACTAAGTCATGAGGATGGTAAAATGAACGAGATACAGATTCTTGCCCTTGAGTTTCTTACCATTAGTAGGAGAAACTGACATGTAAATGCAATTACAGCAAAATACAGTCAGGGCTCCACCAGAGACATATATAAAATGGTTCAGGAGCAAAAAGAGAAGATGACTCAGCCACTTTGTCCTGAAGACAAGGTGACGTTTGAGCAGGTCCTGAACAGCTCCTGGCTCACCAGGAGATGAAAGGCTGTTGACAACAGAGTTGAGAATAACTTATAGTAGCAGTCTCGCCTGGATGGTGGGAAGGTTGATGGCATCTTGAGCCTCAATAAGAGGCAGCAGAGAGAGGAGGCTTAGAGAAGAAGAACGGGGTTAGAAGTGCTTATTGAGAGTCCAGATATGGCTGCCCAGTGGATATTTCTGGGTCTGGAACGAAGTTTGGAGAAAGAATGACCCATGGGTAAGGGACAGTAACTAACTATATCTTTTTATCTGCACGGGGGATACAATAATGTTTTAAATTAGCTATTGTTCAAACATCAGGAACTGGGGAATGTGAAGCTGTTGTCCTCAGTAGGCAAGGTCGGCAGACTTGGTGTCCCCAAGGGCCAACAGAATAGTTCTGGAAAGAGCTGTCCAGTAGCTTGGAGAGAAATTGATTCTCTAGGGAGTAGTAAGAAGGAATGAAAGAACCTGAGGGTCTGTGGCTGCTTCTCTCACACGATTGTCCAAAGCTAACAATATCTCTTTGTGTCTCTTTGCTTTAAGGGCCTCATCTAAGCCTTATACCAGTAATGACTCAGGGAGGCTTGTACATCAGCTGGAGTCTTCTAGCCTACAAACCCAGGCTGCCTCTAAATGGAAGTTGTCCCTTCTTACAGTTCCCAGTGTGTACGTGCTAAGTCACTTCAGTCATATCTGACTCTTTGTAACCCTATGGACCGTAGCCCACAAAGCTCCTCTGTCCATGGGATTCTCCAGGCAAGAATACTGGAGTGGGTTGCTGTGCCCTCCTCCAGGGGATCTTCTGGACCTAGGGATCCAGCCCAGGTCTCTTACATCTCCTGAATTGGCAGGCTGCTTCTTTACCACTAGCACCACCTGGAAAGCCCATCGTTCCCAGTACTAGTTGGTAAATAACCATTTCCATTGGCCTGCTGAGCATCCCGACCATTGAACACCTCATACTCTTCCTGGGGATCCTCAGGATTTCCCCAGAGTCCAGCAACCAAGTTTTTGTTGTTGTTGTTATTGTTCTTTTTAATTGGGGTATAGTTGCTTTGGAACTTCCCACTAGTGGTAAAGAATCTGGCTGCCAATGCAGGAGACCCAAGAGACGTGGGTTTGATCCCCTGGAGTAGGAAGTGGCAACCCACTCCAGTATTCCTGCCTGGAAAATTCCATGGACAGAGGAGCCTGGCAGACTACAGTCTATGGGGTTGCAAAGAGTCGGACATGACTGAGTGACTGAGCAACATAGCTGCTTTACAATGTTGTATTAGTTTCTGCTGTACAACAACATGAATCACCAATAGGCATACATATATCCCCTCCCTCTTGGACCTCTCCACCCCCTATCCCTACCACCCATCTAGGTCACCACCGAGCACTGAACTGAGCTAGTAGGAACCTACAGTAGGTTCCTGCTAGCTATCTGTTTTATACATGGCAGTGCCCATATGTCAGTCCCAATTTCCCAATTCATCCCCCCACCTCAGATCCACACGTCCATTCCCTACATCTGCATCTCTATTTCTGCCCTGCAAATAGGTTCATCTGTACAAAGGGTTAAAGCTTGGCATAGCAAGGGCCACTCCATTCTACTCCAGTTCTGATTGACTGGTGCTCATGCATTAAAGGGATTCATGTTTTGAATATGATCTCTGGCCACACTCCATCTAGGACTCTCCCCTAGAAGGCAGGGCCAGGGTCTGCTTCTTCCCTGTCTCCTCTTGGCTTTACCCAGCACAGGCACTCAGCAGGTAGGCAGTGGGTTCTAATCACGGAGCTATTTCTTCATATGGGGGTTGACACGGCCAGCCCTGTGTCAAGCTGCAGAAAACCACAGGGTGAAAAAAAACGGCTCCTGTTTCTGGAGTGTCAGTTTGGCTTGAAGATGAGTAGGGAAGACACATTCTTTTATATTAAAATGAACATGGATATAATAAGGAGAAGAGAGCAGAATTCACATGAATTTTTAAGTATAAATGGGAGACAGACTTCAAAGACATTTCAGCTCATGGAAGGCAGCTTCTGGTGATGCCCCCTGACTCCCCAGGGTCACATTTTTCACTCTCCTCTGCCTGCAGGGAAATTTTGGTGGCAAAGTTTGAGAAGCCCTGGAAAGAAGTCTTGCTGAAAAAAAAAAAAAAAAAAGAAACTCAAAGAGATACTCGGATGTCAGCGCAGGTTAAAGGAGGTGACAAGCCAAGCGAGTTGCCACTTGTTTCTATGGCATTGATGATATGCCAGGCACTGTGCAAAGTCTTTACGTGCATGATCTCAATTAATCATTGCAACAGTCCTGCTTTAAAAAAACAAAAAACCTTTTTTTTTTTTTTACAGATGAGGAAACTGGGACACAGAGAAAATAACTTCCCAAGTCAACACAGCTGGGGAATGGCCTGTGTGCTTGTGCTAAGCTGCTGTAGTCGTGTCCGACTCTTTGCGACCCCATGGACTGTAACCCACCGGGCTCCTCTGTCCATGGGATTCTCCAGGCAGAAATACTGGAGTGGGTTGCTATGCCCTCCTCCAGGAGATCTTCCTGACCCAGGGATTGAGCTGGTGTCTCTTAAATCTCCTCCATGGACAGGTGCGTTCTTTACCACCTTGGAAGCCCTGGGAAATGGCAAAGGTGGGGTTTGAACCCAAGATTGTCTCTTGCTCCCTGAGCTCAGATCTAGCTAGGTTTGTTCACCGCTATGGTCTTATCTCCTTGCCCAGAGCCTGACCCGAAGCAAGAGCACAGTGCATATTTGTTGAATTGAATCAACATGAGAATTAAATGGTACAACATATATAATACCAGCTTTTATGGATCCTAGGTGGTCCTAGTGGTAAAGAACCCGCCTGCCAATGCAGGAGACATAAGAGATGCAGGTTTATCCCTGGGTTGGGAAGATCCCTTGGAGAAGGACATGGTGACCCACTCCAGTATTCTTGCCTGGAGAATCCCAAGGACAGAGAAGCCTGGTGGGCTACAGTCCATGCAGTCACAGAGTTGGACATGACTGAAGTGACTTAGCACTATGCATCCCACAGTTACTGCCAGCTAGATGCAGTTCTAGGCATTTTCCACATACCAACTATCTAATCCTCTGAGCAGGCTTAAGAAGTAGAGCCATTATTACCCCCATTTTTCAGATGAGGAAATGGAGGCATTGATTGGTTAAGAGACTTGCCTGAGGTTACCACACAGGGGAGTGGTAGAGCCACGATTTGCCCCAGGCAGCCTGACTTCAGAGCCCATGGTCTTGAGCATAATGCCCAGTTCCTGGCGCATAGTAGGTACTCAATAAAGGATTGTTGACTGCTTGCCAGAAATCATAGGACCTTAGAATAACTGAGCAAAAAGAGCCTTCGGGAGTGCTGAATCCTACTTTCATTTTGTAGGTGGAAGAACGGAGGCTCTTTAGGGCCCTCAGGGAGGTCAGTGGTGGGGGGAGAGCTAGGATTAGACAGACCCCCAGCTTCTGGCTCCCCTCAGGCCCTTGTTGCTGCCCCTTGTCTTCCCCGGTTCCCGTGAGTCTATTCTACCTGCTGTCTCTCACAACACCCCTTGTAACAGGACGTTTGCTGGTGACACACTCTCCCTTCACAATCCCCTTGGGGGACAAAATAATGATCTTCTCCTGTTTAGGAAACCCTCATGTCAGCACAACACAGCATCCCCTGGGTCAGTCAGAGACCGGGAGGTCTGGAGGGGCCCCCGACAACTAGAACGTGCCTCAAAGCAATGCAAGTCCCTGGGTCTGCCAGCTGTTAGCGTCTGTCCACACAGAGTGTCACCTTTAATAAAATCATAAGCTGATCTTATTCTCCTGACAAGATGGTCTGTGGCTCGAGTTGGTTCCCAGACACTCAGCGCTGGATTCCGTCCACCTTCCCCTTTTCCAAGAAGGGAAAAGAATAGGGAGGATACGGAGAAAGATCTTAGAGGGGGCTGGGAAGCTGGGCTTCCAACTTCAGAACTATTGTGTTGCTTTTAACTTGCTAGAAAATAATATTGTGCTTTTTACGTTCAACCTCCTTCCAACAACCCTATGAAATAAGCACTGGTACTTTTCCCCCCATTTTATAGTTGAGGAAATCAAGTTACAGGGATTTGGTAACATTTCCAGGGTCCCATAAGTTTAGCCAAAATTCAAATCCAGGCAGGTAAGCTATTCTGTTTTTGTGGTTGTTGTTTCGTCGCTAAGTCGCGTCTGTCTCTTTTGCAACTCCATAGGCTGTAGCCTGCCAGTCTCCTCTGTCCATGGGATTTCCCAGGCAAGAATACTGGAGTGGGTTGCCATTTCCTCCTCCAGGGGATCTTCCCCACCCAGGGATAGAAACCCACATCTCTCGCATCTCCTGCATTGGCGGGAGGATTCTTTAGCACTATCACCACCTGTGAAGCCTCTTCTCTGTTTCTACCCAAGTAAATATTCTGCCATTATGGGTTAAAGTTTGGAGGTCGTCATCAAAGAGTCAAGCTCTCTTCCCTCTTTTCATCTCTAAAGCATTTCATTCAGATGGCATCGACTGAAGGGTGGGGTGGGAAGAGACTGCAAAGCAAAGAGGCGTGGAAACCCAAAAGGGAGGAAGATGAGCGGGTGGAGGAGGGATGGAGATAAAGGAGGAGAGAGGAGGCAGAAACAGGAACCCTTCTCGAGACTGTCTCATCCTCCTTACCACCCTCTGCCACCTTCCGGTCAGGGCTGCTATTGATAAGATCTTTCCTGAGAGCATCTGAGGCTGCTGGGTTTTCTGTTGTTCCCAGAGATGCTCTGGACAGCCTGAGGATTTGAGTTCTTGAAGAGCTGTGACCAGTAGTTCACCAGTAAACCCAGGTCTCACGGGGCCAGAAATAGTGTATGATCGTATCCAGAAGTTGGACCCCTTTAAAACACACTGGACTCATCTCTCGAGTCACACCTTACACACACCATACACGCTCCCTGCCCACTCTGAACAGACATACACAGGCACATTCTTATTAATCATTCTCCCATCTCTGAGCCGACCTAAGTACCCCATCTCCTCCTCATCTTCCCTCTGTCCATTCTCCAGCTAGATTGTCAGCATCTTTGGTTCTTATTAAAGCCTTTGGTTCTCATTCTTAACACACAGGTCGAACATTTTCTTGCTCCTTCCCTGGAGGGAACCCTGAATAGCATGGCTTTGTCCTTCTGGCCCTGGCTCGGGTTTGGTGTCTGTGATGCTCTCTGGGCAGAGGCCAAGATGCTCACCTGCAGAGACAAAAAAGATGCCCGCGCTGAGGATGACGTTGTGTCTGCTGCGATGGAACTCGCTGGCTGCCACGCAGAGCCCGCCGAAGAAGAGCAGCGTGACGCTGAGGATAGGGAAGACGCTGGAGGCCCTCACAGCCCCTGTGGAGAGAAGGAGAGAGGGTTCTGCCTACACCCAGCCAGCCCTGAGATCCCCCTCCACAGACATGGGGGTGCCTGGTTGGAGGACAGCACGTGAGCAGGAGGAGTATACATCTAACACCCTGGGCTTGGGGTTAACGGTCTGTAGTCATCATCCTGAAATGCATAATAGCTTTATTTTGAATGTGTGTTTTTCAAATAAGTCTGATGGGCCAATGGAGCATGCGCCATGGGCTTCGAACCTCGACTCATGTGGCATCCCACTCCCCACCACATTGCTACCTCCCGTTCTCCGTGGGGTGGTTCCTAGCTGCCCCTCCCCCACCCCAACCAGTGACCGCTGCTACCCTCGGCTCCTGAGCATGGACACAGGGAGAATCAGGATTGGGTGCAAGCCCTGGGCACCCTTGAGTGTCCTTATGCTGGAGGGAGTGTGACATTACATAGCAAGTAAAAGACACCATGACAGGTGGAGAGAGAGAAGGCAGAAGAAGGGAAACAGCAATTTTGGCCTGCGTTTTGAACCAGAAACCCAGGATTTTCATTTTGCCCTGGGTCCTGCAATTTAGGTAGCTGGTGGGGCATCCTGGGATTCCCATTAGATCACAAGCTCTCTTTCCCAAAACACACGAACATTCATTTAGTACTGAGTCTGGCAATGACCATGCAATATCTATTTAGTCACTGGATAAACACATGAATTTAGTTATTCATTCATCAAGGCTTCTGGGGCACCTACAAAATGCCAGGGGCTCTGCTGGGTCCTGGCATACTGACAGAAATGTTTAAACACCCCCAGGGGCACAGGTGTGGCCCTTCAAAGGGGAAAGAGAGGATGCTAGTTGAGGCCCAGGGCAAGTCTTCAAAACAAGTGTGTTAACTCTTGTTACTAGATCATAGAGAGGCCCTAAGGTTTTGGGGGAAGGGGCCTTCAGGTGGGGATTCCAGTATTTACCCAACCAGTATTAGACTATTTCCTGGAATACTTGGGCCAGAATATCAGTTGGATAAATTCTGCCTTCATTGAGGTACAAAAGAGCTAAGGTCCCACCCTTACGGGACTTGCATTCTAACAGAGATGACGGGTAGGAGCTGCTACCTAATTTTTAGGGCCCTATGCAGGATGAAAATGCAAGGCCTCTTGTTATAAAATTATTAAGAATTTCAAGATGGTATGGTGACTAGACTTATCATGGCAATCATTTTGAAATGTATAGAAATATCAAATCATTTTGTTGTGTAACAGGAACCAACATAGTGTTGTAGGTTAGAAAGTGAAAGTGACTCAGTCATGTCCAACTCTTTGCGACCCCATGGACCCCAGTCCATAGAATTCTCCAGGCCAGAATACTGGAGTAGGTAGCTGTTCCCTTCTCCAGCAGATCTTCCTGAAGCAGGGATCTAACTGGAGTCTCCTGCATTGCAGGCAGATTCTTAACCAGCTGAGCTACCAGGGAAGCTCCAATTGTAGGTCAGATCTACTTCAAAAACAAACTCATAGAAAAAGAGACCAGATTTGCGGTTACTAGAGGTGGGGACTAGGGGGAGGGGGAATGAAATGGAGGTGGTCAAAAGGTACAGACTCCCAGGTTATAAGAAAAATAAGTACTAGGGATTTATTGTGCAGCATGGTAAATAAAATTAACACAGCTGGACATTATACATAAAAACTGAGAGAGTAACTTCTGAGAGTTCCATCACAAGGAAACAAATTTTTTCTGCTTCTTTAATTTTGTGTCTGTATGAGATGGTGGATGTTCACTAAACATTCTGTGGTCATCATTTCATGATGTATGTAAGTCAAACCATGATGCAGTACACCTTAAATCTATACAGCACTGTATATCAGTTATATATCAATAAAACTGGAAGAAAAGATGAAATAAAGGTGACTGTCAAAGGCATATATAAAAAAAGAAGACTTCCAAGATAGTGAGAGCAGAGAGCATGGACCCAAGTGTGGACCCTTTAAGGGTGGGGCTGGTGTGGCTGAAAGGGCTGTAAGAACCCAGACTTGAGCTGACCGTGGCATGGACTCGGTTGTAGATGGGTGGTGAGAGACTCAGGATGCATTTTGAAGGTAAATCCTAAAGAACTGGCAGTGGGATGTGAGAGAAAGAGGGGTTGACAATGACTCGAGGGCCTGGTGCTTAGCCGCTGAGCAGACGGTAGCATCTTTAAAATCACGGCGCGTGTGCAGGAGCAGTAGGGCGGCGGGGAAAGGCGGTCAGTGCATTCTTGGCGTTGAAGTTCAAGCTCAGTGCTCGGAACTTCACGGCCCTGTCTGTTTTCTCACGGATGCTTTCTTCCTACTGCTACAGTGTGGCGGTCCTCCCGCTCCAAGGGCACAGGGCTGGGCTCTGCTTTTGTTGTTGCTGGTGTTTTGTTTTGTCTTTTTCATGGAAAAAGTTTTCTGCAAGTTTGGTAGCTGATTTGGGATCTGCCTGGGAGGGCCGATAGAGGAGAACTGGGGTGAGATTCTCTTCATGAAAAGAAGAAAATGAGAAAAATTCTAGCTTTTGTTTAGGGATGACCACCCCAAGTCACCCAGTGTTGGGGTCTGGGCAGACCAGGATCCCAGTAACTGTCCTCATCGTGATGCGAAAGTTTTGGGAGGGGCTTCAAACTAACTAGAAACCTCGATAGGAGACCTGAAACATGAAGGGAGGGGTCCTGGATGTCCTGACCCCTGGGAGGGTGATTAGATCAGTCCCCATCCCGGCTTCAGGCCAGTCAGTCACTGTCCAGGAGTCCTAGCCTAGGCCTGGCTTGCCCTGCACATCTGGGGCCCCAGGCAGGCTTGCAGGGGGCAGGGCGGGCCCCCTGGTTCCTCTAGTGCCCATGTCAAGGGGCATCCTGGGAAGTAAGCTCTGGGGTCTTTGGTGGGCATAGCTTATTTATAGCATCTAAATATTTACCCATATGGCCTATGAGTTTCCATATGAACCTTGGGCCTGGGCCCCACAAATATTAGGAGTGGGTCTACCCCCAGGGATATCAAGGACTTGTTAGGAACTCTTGTGCAGATCTCTGAGGCAATCGTTTGCATTGTATCCTTGACGGGAATTGCTGGAATATTCAATGTGATGAGTTCAACTGATTAAAGGAGAGCACCTTAAAAACAATTAAAAAAAAAAATTTCAAAGTATGATTACAGTGTGATTAAGCCCGAAGGAGATGATCTGAGCGTTGGAAGCTACTGAATTGCGTTGGTTGTGTGTATTTGCGATGTGTGGCTGTGAGACGTGGGAATGTGGTTGCTTCCTATGCGGTGTGGGAACCATCTGGAAACCAGGCGGTGGCCAGATCCCATTTCTGCCCCACGGGCGGGATCAGAGCAGGTTCTAAAGACTCTGGCTACAGGTGCCAGCCTCACACAGGATGTGCTCTGCTGCCACTTTCTCCTAAGTCAGGTGGAGTCTACCCTCGATTCATTCATTGGTTTTTTTTTTTTTTTTTTTGGCTGTGATGCATGGCTTGTGGGATCTTAGTTCCCTCACCAGGGATCAAACCCCAGCTTCACAGTGAAAGCACCAAGTCCTAAGCAATGAACCGCCAGGGAATTCCCAACCTTGGATTTGGTTTATCTAGATGAACAAGAAGGTTTTTGTCTGGCGTCAGGACAATTAAAGAGGTCTTACTGTCTTCTTTCCCTGTTTCTCCTCCCTAATCTATATGGGGCTAAGCTGTGGTCCTAGGAGTGGGGAGGGAAGCTTGTTCCAGGGTAATTTCACCTTCGTTGTCTGAGCAGGGCTTGGCCAGGTCCAGTGCTATGTTAGGGATTTCTCTAGTCTAGGGATCCCCAACCTACAGGCCCTGGACAGCTTCCCATCTGTGGTCTGTTAAGAACCAGGCTGCACAGCAGGAGGTGAGTGGCGGGCCAGCGGGTGAAGCTTCATCTGTATTTACAGCTGCTCCCCATCACTCACGTTACTGCCTAAACTCTGCCTCCTGTCAGATCAGTGTCATTAGATTCTCACAGGAGCCAGAATGCTATTGCTTGAATCCTCCTGAAACCATCCCCTCCACCGCCCGACCCCTGCTGTCCATGGAAAAATTGTCTTCCATGGAACCAGTCCCTGGTGCCAAAAAGGTTGGGGACCACTGCTCAGGTCAACAGGACCTGTGGGCGATTAAACCTTCTGCTACAGATTTAAGCTGTAACCTCCCCAACCACATATAAGAAAGAAGAAAAAGCAAACAAATTAGTGTGGAGAATCCCATTGTCCTGGGGTGTGGTCACAGCAGGAACTAACAGCATGGGACTGGACGGGCTGGAGACCCCTGCAGGAATGGGACCCTGGCCCCACGTGACTGGGTCAGGGATTCCAACATTCCCAGCAGGAAATTCGTGTGCTTGGGACAGTCCCTCCTTAACCTGGTTTGGTGGCTGATGGTGAGGACCTTCACCTTCCAAGAGGGGAGAGATATACTTTGTTGGAAAAGAGGTGCATCTCTTGGAAGAATTTAAAATCAGTTTTGCAAGTTGTGAAATAGAACTCACAGTTCTGTTTCATCCCCAGCAGGGCAAACATCAAAATAGGGAAGAAAAGTAAAAACTTAGGCACTCTGATAAAAGCCCACTTGTGATGGCTTTAGAATAATCCTTTTTTTGAGGAAGTCCAAGTAATAATAATCTATGTCATCCCCCAAACTCTGGTCAAGCTCCCTCTCTAAATGTGGCTTCTATTCCCACATCAGATCTTTTTGAGCTGCTCATATAAACCCTAGGCAGCATTGGGCAAATCCAAGTAGCTGAAAAAAGGGAAATAATATGTTTACATTTTAAAATTTAGCTTAGAAGTGTCTGTTTCTTTCAAACTGATCCCCCAGCACCACTTATATTGTTATGTGATTAAAGGCTCATATGAATACCCACAGTCCCTCTGCAGACTGGCAAGCATGAGTAGAGTGAAAACTGATTTTAATTGTAAAACACTCTGCTTGAGTTATGAGTTACAAGCATAATCAGAATACCACAATTTCTTGAAGTTTTTATTGATATTACTGTAGTAGTTTTTTTTAAAAAATGTTACATTTAACACTCTCTAATAGTAGATTAGTCAGTGCCTTAAAATTTCCCTTCTGAGGAAACTCAGGCTCCCTGTTGAAGAAATTCTATTTAAATTACATTGTTTCCAATTCTCTCTGTGCCAGGATCAATGTCAGGCCCTTGGCTGCTGTTGGCCTTGGCTGTTGTTCATCCCATGCCACAAAAAAGAGCCAACACGTATGGTTTCAGGCGGTGTGTAATGTGCATCAGCTTATGTAATTTTCGTGACCCTGTTAAATGGATGACGTTATAGTCTTCATTCCTGACTATAAAGAAAGGTGAGAGACTTTTTGATGATGCAGTTTTGATTTGCATTTCTCTAATTATTAGAGATGTTGAGCATCTTTTCATGTGTTGGTTGGCTATCTGTGTGTCTTCTTTAGAGAGGGGTTTATTTTAGGTCTTCCACCCATTTTTTTATTGTGTCATTTGTTTTTGTTTTTTGATGTTGAGCTACATGAGCTCTTTGTATGTTTTGGAGATTAATTCCTTGTCAATTGCTCTGTTTGCAAATATTTTCTCACACTCTGGGGATGGTCTTTTTGTTTTGTTTATGGTTTCCTTCATTGCGCAAAAGCTTTTAAGTATGTCCCATTTGTTTATTCTTATTTTCATTATTCTAGGAGGTGGTCAAAAAAGATCTTGCTGCGATTTATGGCAAAGAGTGTTCTGCCTCTGTTTTCCTCTAAGAGTTTTATAGTGTTTGGTTTTACAATGAGAGGTAAAGCACCTTGGCCCACATCTAACCCAGCTAGTTGGGCGTCAGTGGAGTAAAAGCCCTGGTCGACCAGAATCCAGAGCCCTTGCTCAGCATACCCTACTGCCTCCTACATTCTGTGTTCATGACAGTTCCCCATCATATCAGGGTCACTGACCTTGGGACAATCTACGGGGAGACACTAGCCCTGCTGTTGAAACTGAAGAAGGGTGAACCTTGGTTTACATTTATCCTCCCAGGCCTTGCCCCTTAGGACCTCACCCATTAGCACTTCATCCATTAGCACCTCACCCATTAGCACCTCAAATCCACCCTCTGGGGCAGGTGAAAACTTGTATTCAAGTTGCAGAAAACCCTTAGATTTTCTTGTAAGTGGACTAAAAAGAACTTTTGAGGTTTGATTCACCTTTTTTTTTTCTTTTCCTGTTTCTAGTTCACTGAAATGAAAGAGACTCAGATATCAGAACTGCCTGAATGTCTCTGTCTAGTAGCAAAGATTTTCCTGAAGCTTCATTGCACATATCCATTTATGAGGCTAGGTATTGGGGAGCCTCAAACTCAGAGGCAGCTGGGCGACCGCAGGGCACCCCTCCTCATCACCCTCCCGCCAGGGGGACCCTGGAAGTCAGGGAAACTTACGCAGGAGATACTCAGCTGTATCCTGTTCGTAGTCAGCATCTTCGGGGAAGTGATCAATTTTCTTGCACACGCCTCGGAAAGCCCCTGTGGAAACAAGTGTGGCCCTGAGTCGGGGGAGGGGGGCAGAAAGAACACCTGGGCCCAGCCTGGGGCTTCTCCTCTCCCACAGTGAAGATCCTTCAGACTTGGTGGTTCTGCCTTGGTGGGTCAATCAGCATCTTTCTTGGGGCACAAAAAGGAGATTAGCAGAGGAAAAAAATAAATAAAGCTGGAGACAGAAACTTTCTGCTTAGATTTTGCATGATCCTGGGATCTATTTAGAAGGGCAAAGAGCTAGGAAGCATAAGCATTCATCATGAGAGCTGTTATTTTTTCCCCAGTCAATGAGGGGAAAGGGGAAAAGAAAGTGGAATATACACGTGTGTGTGTGCATGTGCGTGCTAAGTTGCTTCATCGTGTCTGACTCTTTGCGACCCCATGGACTGTAGCCTGCCAAGCTCCTCTGCCCATGGGATTCTCCAGGCAAGAATACTGGAGTTGGTTGCCATTTCCTCCTCCAGGGGATCTTCCCGACCCAGGGATCGAACATGTGTCTCCTGTGGCTCCTGCTGAGCCACCGGGGAAACCCAGTGGGTAGACATATATGTGTGTGTATATATATTTATATATAAAATCTTATCGTCCCATTTTACAGATGAAGCAACTGGCCAATAGCATTGGTCCACTGGTTAAGGATCCACCTTGCAATGCAGAAGACTTGGGTTCAATCCCTGGTCAGGGGAACTAAGACCCCCTCATGCTTCAACAAAGCCCCAAGGAGCCAAATAAATAATTTTGGGGGGAATGGGAGAGAGACTCGTGAGGGAAGGGATATATATTAATATATAGTTATGACTGATCCGAGTTGTTGTATGGCAGAAACCAACACAACATTGTAAAGCAATAATCTTCCAATTAAAACACAAAACAAAACTGTGCTTGCGCTCAAATGCGTAAGAGGTGAGCCAGAACACAGTCAAGGTCTGCTGGCTCCTCGGTGTGGATTCCAGGCACGGATTCGGATATCTATCTCTCTGATAGATAACACAGGATAGTCCCCTTTAACGATCTCCTTGCCTGGAGCCACAGCTTGCTGGGCTCTGCTGTGCAGCTCACTCCTTCAGGAGGACAGAATTGCACGGGTATATCCTGGGGAAACGACAGTCAGCATTCTCTTTCCTTTTCTTCCTTCGCCATCAGCCTGAGTTAACTCATTGCGGGTGTTTGATAATCGTTGTGGGTGTTTCTTAACTAGCCAATTAGCCAGTCTCCAGGGCAGTTAATGGCTCTGCCAGTTCTCATAAATGACAAACAATTTCAGAACCTCTCACCACAACACAGTGTGAAATTATGCCTTATTGTTCTTGTCTCTGCCCGTAGAGATGGCGTGGAGGTGAGGGGCCAGGTGGTGTCGAGGACCGCAGACAAGGCTTATATTCACACACAGCTGGGCTTATATTTTCAGAGTAGTTACTGTAAGAAATAAGATCATATATGAAGTAAGATAATTTTTGCAAAGCTCTAGGCGCATCATTATAATGGCTAGCACCTTTGAAGTGCTTCCAGTGGGCAAGGCACAGAGCTAAAACCTACATTCTTCTCATTTACTCTCATCCACCACCCTAGGAGGTAGGGACTGTTCACACTGACATTCAATGATGAGCCAATGCAGGATCGCAAAGGAGAGAGAGTTGTCATAGCTGGTGAAGGGAAGAGTCAATATTTGCATCTGGCTTTACCATTACACTATGTCTATTATTATCTGATAATAATAGGAGCGCTATGCATTTTTAAAAACATTTTATTTATTTATTTGGCCCCACAGGATCTTAGTTGTGGCATGCAGGATCTAGTTCCCCAACCAGGGATCGAACCTGGGCCCCCTGCATTGGGAGCACAAAGTCTTAGCCACTGGACCACCAGGGAAGTCCCGTGCCATGTATATTCTTAAAATTTTAATGAAGTGTAGTTGATTTACAATGTTCTGTTAGTTTCTGCTGTTCATCAAAATGATTCAGTTATATGTGTATATATATAATTTTCATATTCTTTCCATGATGTCTTATTACAGAATATTAAATATAGTTCCCTTTGCTATACAGTAGGACCTTGTTGTTTATCCATTCTATATGTCTCAGTTTGCGTCTGCTAATCCCAAGCTCCCAATCCATCCCTCTCCCTACCATCCCCCGACCCCGACCCTTGGCAACCACAAGTCTATTCTGTATGTCTGTGCATCTATTTCTGCTTTGTGGAAATTCATTTACGTCATATTTTAGATTCCACATATAAGTAACATCATATGGTATTTGCCTTTCTCTTTCTGACTTACTTCACTTAGTATGATAATCTCTAGGTTCACCCGTGTTGCTGCAAACAGCATTATTTCATCCTTTTTAATGGCTAAGTAACATCCCATTGTCACCCCACTCCAGTACTCTTGCCTGGAAAATCCCATGGACGGAGGAGCCTGGAAGGCTGCAGTCCATGGGGTCGCTGAGGGTTGGACACAACTGAGCGACTTCACTTTCACTTTTCACTTTCATGCATTGGAGAAGGAAATGGCAATCCACTCCAGTGTTCTTGCCTGGAGAATCCCAGGGACGGGGGAGCCTGGTGGGCTTCCGTCTATGGGGTCACACAGAGTCGGACACGACTGAAGTGATTCAGCAGCAGCAGCAGCAACATCCCACTGTGTATACGTACTACACTCTCTTTATCCATTCCTCTGTTGATGGACATTTAGGTTGCTTCCTTGTCTCGAGGAGAGCCATGTATTTAACCCGCACTACAAGTATGCTCCAAACCAGAGGCATTTCACAGAAAATGGCATGTGATATGAGCCCATTCTCTCGGTTTTGATTCTCCACTTACCAGGCAGAGAAGGGACTCAGAACCAAGAAGGGGAGTCTTGGAGAGAAGGCTTGAAGACTCAAAGAAATTCTTGGAAGAAGGACAAACTCAGAACTCCTTCCCTGATATTGAGAAAAGGCCTTCCTTTTTCTTGTTTGGATTTGAGAGTTTCAGCCAGATTCCTGTTTGTTTTTAAGCCCCATCCCCTTCCACCTGGCTGGATAACAAATCAGAATAAGTCACACATGTGAAGCACTTACCGTATACCACATGCCATTCTAAATCCTCTCTAGCACTCAAGACAGCCTGTTGAGGTACCTGGTTTTATGAGCCCTATTTCACAGATGAGGAAATCTATAAAGCAGGTGATTTTCCCAAGGATACAGCTACAAGCGGCACACTCAAATGTAAGTCTTTCAGACTCCAAAGCCAAGTTCATAATCACTACTCAGAACTGCACTCTCTTCAGCACATTTTAGGGTTGTAAGCAAAGTCCTTTGCCAGATGGCTCTATGACCATTTCATGGTCCATCCACTGTTATAAACCAGACCATAGGATGGTGGTTTTTCCATCCACTATGCTTTTTCCAGGGTTTACATCAGGGGCCACTGGGCAGGGCAAGAAGAGTGGTTGTAGGACCACCTATTAATAGCTATTTCACATTCCCAACAAGAGATTTCACAGGAAGGAAAAGTTCAGCGGAAGACTAAATGTGAGAACTACTGAAACAGACCAGTCAGAACCACACGGGACTGGAGGGCTACACACACGCCCGCATCTGCTTGTGAAATGCGCCTTACCTAAGGGGGCTTAAGGCAGCTTGAAGCTAGGATGCAGAGCCAGCGAACACCAGTGGCTCCTGGAGAAACGGTCAAGAATTTTAAGTGGTCTAAAGCGTTGCACCACCTGTTTCGTACAGCCTACGAGCTGAGGCTGGTTTTTGCATATGTAGATGGTTGGAAAAATCAAAAGAAGAATGTTGTTTCATGACACATTAAAAAAAAAAAAAACTAGATGAAATTCAACTTTCAGAGTCTGCAAATAAAATCGTATTGAAATCCAGCCATGCCGTTTGTTTACGATTTTTGTGCCAAAATGGCAGAGCTGAGTAGTTGTGGTAGAGACAGCAAAGCCAAAATTATTGACTGTTTGCCTAAGGAGGCTTCCCAGGTGGCTCTAGTGGTAAAGAAGCCACCTGCTGATGCGAGGGACATAAGAGATGTGCGTTTGATCCCTGAGTTGGGAAGATCCCCGAGAGGAGGGCATGGCGACCCACTCTAGTATTCTCGCCTGAAGAATCCCAAGGACAGAGGAGCCTGGTATGTTATAGTCCATGAGGTTGCAAAGAGTCAGACACAGACTGTGTACAAACTGCGGTGGGGGCAAAGTGGGAAACAAATGGGCCTTCTTGGGGCTGGAGAACTTAATCCAAGCTGGAGCTTCTGAAGCAGATAATGTTTATCTAGGGCAAATTTGGACTGAAGAATGTTCTGTTTGGTGTGTTTGTTTGTTTATGTTCTGTTTTTCACTTGTATTTTATTGTATTTTGATTTTAAATTTTATTAATATTTTTAAATTAATTATTTTTGGCTGTGTTGGGTCATATTTGCTGCATGTGGGCTTGCTCAAGGGCTTTCTCTAGTTGGGGAGACTTGGGGGTAGGTGGCCACTCTTTGCAGTAGCTTCTCTTGTTGCAGAGCATGGGCTGTAGGGCACGCGGGCTTCAGTAGTCGTGGCTCCCGGGCTCTAGAGTTCAGGTTCAACAGTTGTGACTCATGGGCTTAGTTGCTCCTGAACATGTTGAATCTTCCAAGACCAGGGATTGAACCCATGTCCCCTGCACTGGCAGGTGGATTCTTTATCATTGGACCACCATCGAAGTCCTGTATATTTTTATAAGTTAAGTATATCGCTGCAATTTAAAATTCAGGATATGTCCCAGGAAAATCTGATTTGCAGCTTCTCTTGAACAATGGGGCGCTCTGTCCCACGTGTCCATGTGGAAACAATCCCCAGCAGCTGGGCATCAGTAACCCCTCCCCTGCTTTGGACTGGATGTGAGTTTCTCTAGTTGGCCAAAGTCCCCACCCGGCTCTACATTACTTGAGCTACCTGTGGTGAATTACCGCTCCAAATCTCAATTTCTTCTTCTACAGGATGAAGATAATAACAATAATAACTTCATGAGGTTGTCATGAGAATTAATCGAGGCTGTAATAGTAGTGCTGTACTCAGCAGTTTCTACAGAACTCTTTTAATCAGGCAATGACGAAAGGCACTTAGTATAGTTCCTGGCACATAGTAAGAACTCAATAAATTATAACTATTCCTACCATTGGCTTGGGGAGGTATTTTAGGACCAGAAGAGACACATTGGTGCCATGATGAGATTTTAAAAAGCAATACAAAAGGAAAGGGAATCAAGAATTTCCCTGAGGAAGACTCCACACTGAAAATGAAGCTGCTGGCACCATAAGTCATACACTCATCAAAAAGTGAACTTGGCCATTCGTACATGTAGCATATTGCCAGCTCCCAGAAATAACCACTGTTTAGCATTTCTGTATGTTTCCTTCCAGCCTTCTCCCCACACCCCCCAGGCTGTAACACACAAATAGTTTTTTTTTTTTAAATAAAGATTTTGCTGTTCTTATTCTCACTTATATTTTCTCATCAGTATTTCCCCACATCAGTAAAATCTAAGGAAAACACAGGATGGGATTGGACTTGCCCATGAATTGCAGAGGATGGAACCAAGAGAGATGCTGAAAACAGGTACCCTGCGAGGATGAAGTCAGGATACAGAGATAAGCACTGTCCTAGTACAGCTGAGGCTAAGACACTGGGGCTGAGAGAAGCAGAAACCAGGAATGTGGTACACCAGGAGAGGGCTCGGTGGTGCTTGGTCTAGGAGGCAGACCAGCGGTTACAGGTGAGAGGGGATGGGAACCCCAAGTAGAGCACATAGGGAGCTAGGCTGTGAGCACTCACAGACCTCAGGACCCCAAAAAGAGCTTTGGAATGACAGGGAGACCCAAGACAGATTTCCTGAAGTGTTGAAGTGTAATTACAGGGACTGGATTTGGGGTGACAACAAGACTCATCCTGCAGAGAAGTTTACACTAACGGCTCATCCCTGGCTCTGACAATAGAAGAATACTTCTTTCCTATGAGGAAGGCACCTCCTTTAAACGAACAATCCTTTTCAAAGGTCAAACCCTAGAAATAGTCCCATTACAATCAAGAATGAGATATGAATGCCCACAATTGCCTCTATTATGTACCATGGTTCTACAAGCTCCAATACAAGAAGAAATAAAACAGAATTAAGAGTTATACACGATAAAAAATAGGGTAAAATTATCATTTCTTTCCAGGTGATCGAATTGTCTATTTGGTAATGGAAGCTGGAGGCAATTCACTATGAAAAAAATAGTAGAATGAATGAAAGAAGTCAGGAAGGTGGCTTCTGGTAAGATATTAAACCATAAAACAAAGCTGTAATAATTAAGTCATTGTGGTACTGACATTGACAAAGTACATTTATTAGGATATTTTTTCAAAGCAGAGAAATGTTAGAAAGAAAATAAGGAGCAATCCATTATTCTGTATTCAGATAACCCCTGTTAAACTAAAAGAATATATGTATGTAGTTAGAAAATTCAAACAGTATATATAGAAAAGGCATAAGATTAAAGTAAAAGCGCTTCCTTCATCACCCAAAATTCTCTCGCTTGATAACTTCGTAGAGTGATTTCTGTTAACTGAATGTTGAATGAAATCATGTCTAAACTGAGATCTGAAGGTTAATTAAAAGTTAATCAGAGTAAGGGAGGTGTGTGGCTCCAGGCAGAGTGGAATAACTTGTGAGATGATGAGAGGGAGTGAGTGAAAGAAAAACTCCTTTGGGTCCTCTGAGTGATTCAGGGTGTTAAGAGGATCGATGGTGGCTGGTCTGGGAGACAGATCCAGTAGCCACTGGTGACAGGTGATAAGGTGATGGATACCTGGGGTAGGGCAGGCATGAGAACTGGGCTGTGAAGATTGATTGCTTCAACCTCCCGCTCCCTCCCTCCCTCCCTCCTTCCTTTCCTTCTTTCCATCCTTCCCCCAAATTTATCAAACACCCACAGTGTACCAGAGCTGTTTTAAGTCCTAGGAATTGACTAGTGGCCAAGACAAAGAAGATTCTGGTCCTCAGAATTTATATCCTCGCTGGAAAAGAGAGTCTATAGACTATTCAATAAAAGAATAAGATAACTTTGCTGTAAAGAAACCCTACAGGATGATGTGATGGTGGGGGAGATGGTTGGCAACTTGGGGCAGGGTGGTCCAGGGAAACATATGACCTCAGACCTGAATACAGAGAAGGAGTCAGTGGTGTGAAGAGCGGGAGAAAGGGTTTTCCAGGCCAAGGGCAGTGCAAGTGCCAAGGCTCTGGGGTTGGGAATGAGCTTGGGGAACAGAAAGGAGGCCAGTGGGTGGAAGAGGGCTTCTTGTGGGGGTGTTACTGGGTCCATCAGCTGCCCTTCAAGCTGTGCCTTCAGCACTGAGGTCTATGGAATATCTCGGAGGTTGGGTTGCACAAGGACCAAGGTCACCTCCATCTCTTCCTTAGGGTCGGGGTAGCCTAAAGGACCTACATGGCCTTGAGGGTCGGGGTAGCCTAAAGGACCTACATGGCCTTGAGGGTCGGGGTAGCCTAAAGGACCTACATGGCCTTGAGGGTCGGGGTAGCCTAAAGGACCTACATGGCCTTGAGGGTCGGGGTAGCCTAAAGGACCTACATGGCCTTGAGGGTCGGGGTAGCCTAAAGGACCTACATGGCCTTGAGGGTCGGGGTAGCCTAAAGGACCTACATGGCCTTGAGGGTCGGGGTAGCCTAAAGGACCTACATGGCCTTGAGGGTTGGGGTAGCCTAAAGGACCTACATGGCCTTGAGGGGCTTCCAGACATGCCAGGGAGGCAGCCCGGCTGGGGAGGGAGCCCAGAAAATGGGATGTTTGTGTTTTTAACTCATAAAGCCCTTGTCACATATCTCCAGGGAAAGTGGTGTTTCCATGTTCCCTGGCTCAGTTTCCATCCTGAGTATTTCCTTTCAGATATGAGTACCATGGGCACCCAGCCTGATCTTGGGAAATGGCCATCAACAATCATGAAGTGGGGATTAGGCTGTTTTGCTTGGAATTTCTTTTTTTTTCCTTCAAGTTTTTTTAAACTGAAGCATAGTTGATTTACAATGCTGTATTAATTTACACACACACACACACACACACATACACACACACATATATATCCATTTTTCTCAGCTTCTTTTCCCTTATAGGTTATTACAAAATATTGAGTATACTTTTCTGGAATTTTTGCAAACAGGTCAGATTCTTGTAATTTGGAGAAATAAAGGCTGTACCCTCTAAGAGACGGGAATTCCAGACCACCTTACCTTCCCCCTGAGAAACCTGTATGCAGGTCAAGAAGCAACAGTTAGAACCGGACATGGAAAATGGACTAGTTCAAAATTACTCCCTTGATGTCAGTACATCAAGGCTGTATATTGTCACTCTGCTTATTTAACATATGCAGTGTACATCATGTGAAATGCCGGGTTGGATGAAACACAAGCTGGAATCAAGATTGCTGGGAGAAATATCAATAATCTCAGCTATGCAGGTGAGATTGGCACAAAGTGAAGAGAAACAAAAGAACCTCTTGATGAAAGTGAAAGAAAAGAGTGAAAAAGTTGGCTTAAAACTCAACATTCAAAAAACAAAGATCATAGCATCCAATTTCATCACTTCATGGCAAATAGATGGGGAAACAATGAAAACAGTGACAGACTTTATGTTCTTGCACTCTAAAATCACTACGGATGGTGACTGCAGCCATGAAATTAAAAGATGCTTGCTCCTTAGGAAAAAAAAACTATGATGAACTTAGCATATTAAAAAGCAGAGACATCACTTTGCCAACAAAGGTCCACATAGTCAAAGTTATGGTTTTTCCAATAGTCATGTATGATGTGAGAGTTGGACCATAAAGAAGGCTGAGCACCGAAGAATTGATGCTTTCAAATAATTGTGGTGCTGGAGAAGACTCTGGAGGGTCCCTTGGACTGCAAGGAGATCCAACCAGTCAATCCTAAAGGAAATCAATCCTGAATATTTATTGAAAGGACTGATGTTAAAGCTCCAATACTTTGGATCACCTAATATGAAGAACCAACTCACTGGAAAAGACCCTGATGCTGGGAAAGATTGGGGGCAAGAGGAGAAGAGGGCGACAGAAAATGAGATAGTTGGATGGCATCACCAATGGACGTGAGTTTGAGCAAACCCCAGGAGATAGTGAAGGACAGGAAAGCCTGGCATCCCATGGGGTCACAAAGAGTCAGACACGACTGAGCAACTGAACAACACCTCCTTAGCAGGTACATATTTGACTTATAAAGAGGTTGTCCAGTGGCACAGTCATAGGAACAAAGCTTTGGAGCCCTCAGGCCTGAGTTCAAATCTCTGTTCCACCACTTACTAACTCATTGGTTGAGCGACCTTGGATGAGTTATTTATTCCACTGAGCCTCGGTCTCCTGTAAGAAAACAATAATCTGCAAATAACTTCTCAAAGAAATAAGGATGTTACCTGCTGTTTGTTTAGATGTGCCCTGTGCCACGCGTCAAGTTAAGGGATCTTTGTGTAGTGCTTGCAACCCCATGAAGCGGGTACTCCTGCTGGTTGTAGACTGGAGTGAGGAGCGTGGATTCAGGAGCCAAAATGCCTGACTGTGAGAGCTGGCTGTGTTGCGAGTTACTGAACTTGTGTGTATCTCAGTTTCCTGTCTGTAATCTGAGAATACTGGTGGTATATAGCTTGTGGGGTTAAATGAGGATTAAAAGAGTTAATGTTTGTCTAGAGCTTTAGATTGATGGTTACTATTATGTGTGTGTTAATCCAATCACTCCATTTATAGACAGGAAACCTGAGGCCTAAAACCTAGGTCTGTCTAACTTCAGAGCCTGAGGTCTTAGCAAAATCCCCTAAATGGTACTAATATGGTGCTGAGCCCCAAGAACAGCGTTAACAAACGACAGCTTCTGGGACTTCCTTGGCAGTCCAGTGGTTCAGGCTCGAAGCTTGCAATGCAGGGGACGCAGGTTCAATCCCTGGTTGGGGAACTAAGATCCTGCATGCCACATTGTGTGACTCCTATTGCATCCCATCCCCCGCCAAAAAAAAAAAAAACCCAAACCAAGGGACAGCTATTAATGTTGTTACTAACTATTTGGGGCACAGGGGGAAAGGAAGCCATGGGGAAGCTGGAGATCGTGTCTTCTCCCTGCCACCCTCACATGGATGTGTCTATACATGCACAGACCTGTGTGTGGGCGTGTGCACACGTGTGATTCCCACATAGAGATGAGCCAGGCAGGAAGCCTGAGGAGCCGCCACACCCCAGCAGGAACAGGTCTAGACTGCCGGCTGTACCACGTTTGGGCAAGGGCCCGACAGAGCTTTTCTGGGTCAGCTAAAGACAGCTCTGATTTCAGTGGTTTTGGCTTCAAGATGGGAAATACCAGACCCAGAGCAGAAAGACCAGGGGAAGTGAGAGAGTCATTCAAATCAACCATCCTTTTTTCAAGTTTGCAGTCCTGAAGGGAGACCCTGAATGGAGGGCAGTTGTCCACAGGATGTCCATCCTCTGAAGGGAGGAGATCAGTCTGGCAGAGCCCCTCAGTGGTCTTCAGGTGGGTTTCCTACCATCCACCTCCTGCGGACTGTGAGCAGCCCATGTTGATAGTCCTGGGGCAGAATTTGGTGGCTGTGGCACCATCTGACCTGACAAAGGATTACTTCTGAGCAGTCTCTGGACAGTGACCATGTGCTCAGGTTGAGGGTGGATGCTCCTAGCCAGCCCCACCCAGCCCAGCATCGGTGCCCAGAACCTGGTCCAGCCCAGAAACACAGCCAAGCCAGTGCCTGGACCTTGGCACCCATTCCATTTGGCTGCTGCAGTCAAACGTCAGGCCCCTGAACTCCAGCTCAGAATGAAAACCGAGGCTCACTTGAGACGAGGGATCTGGGTCCAGTGATATAGGTCTTTTGTTAAATGCTCATTGTGATGAATCTGCCTTGAGAAATCAGGAAAGAAGAACAAACATCAAATCTGTGCCCCGAAAGTACTTGTGTTAAGAAAGCAAAAACCACCACCTGATGGTAAAGATGCTTGGGTTCCTGGTATTAAGGCAGATCTTTATTACAGAGGATCAGATCAGATCAGATCAGATCAGTAGCTCAGTCATGTCCGACTCTTTGCAACCCCATGAATCACAGCACGCCAGGCCTCCCTGTCCATCACCAACTCCCGGAGTTCAGTGAGACTCACATCCATTGAGTCAGTGATGCCATCCAGCCATCTCATCCTCTGTCGTCCCCTTCTCCTCCTGCCCCCAATCCCTCCCAGCATCAGTCTTTTCCAATGAGTCAACTCTTCGCATGAGGTGGCCAAAGTACTGGAGTTTCAGCTTTAGCATCATTCCTTCCAAAGACATCCCAGGGCTGATCTCCTTCAGAATGGACTGGTTGGATCTCCTTGCAGTCCAAGGGACTCTCAAGAGTCTTCTCCAACACCACAGTTCAAAAGCATCAATTCTTCGGCACTCAGCCTTCTTCACAGTCCAACTCTCACATCCATACATGACCACAGGAAAAACCATAGCCTTGACTAGACGAACCTTTGTTGGCAAAGTAATGTCTCTGCTTTTGAATATGCTGGATACCTTGAAACGGTGCTTCCCAACATGGGATGCACATGGGGATTTCAGGGGTTGAGGGCACAGCTGGAAAATGCTGATCTTAGTTTCTGAAGATTCTGAATCTTTCTGAAGATTCTTACTTAATTAGCCTGGACATCTGGAGTTTGTAAAGCTGCCCAGATAAGTATAACTGATCAACTAAGGTTGAGACTCATAGCCTTCAGGAGAGCTCACTTAAGAATAGGGACCGGGACTTTCCTGATGGTCCAGTGGTTAAGAACCTGACTTGCAGTGCAAGAGATGCAAGTTCACTCCCTGGTCCGGGAAGATCCCACGTGCCTTGGGGCAACCAAGCCTGTTGGCCACAAGTACTGAAGCCCGTGGACCAGAGAGCCCGTGCTCTGTAACAAGAGAAGTCACCACAGTGAGAAGTCCGCGCGCCGTGACAATCGCCGCAACTAGAGAAAGCCCGCAAGAAGCAGTGAAGACCCAGAGCTGCCAAAAATAAATAAATAAAAATAGGGACCATCATTTCATAGCAAATAATAAAATTCAAGGTTGTTCTTCCAGCCTTATCTTGAAAATAGAATCATCACTAGTGAGACTATGTTTATTTTGTCTTATCTTTTCTAACTATACACTACAATGAACCCAAAAGTCAGTTATGTGGATTTTTTGGTGGGAGGGGGCAACCTTTGTCTGATACAATCGCATGATGGTGCAATATGAAATCCTTCGCTTTCCCAGCTGGATTATAAAGTCTGACTTTCGGAGCCGGATCATAAAGTGGGTCACTTTTGCGAAAAATGTTTGAGCATGTCATCATTTTCTCAAGGGCTCCTCTTGATCCTTTGATATTCAAATGGCTGGGATGCGCCTATCACATCATCACTCTTGTTGGGTTTCTCTTCTCCCATTGTTAACTGGCGCCCTTCTGTGCGGGCTCTTGGTCGCCCTTGGCTGGCATGTCACCCCACGCCACCAAATCCCCAACAACCCTCACATCCATCTCGTGAAGTCCTGACTATGCTGCAAGACACCCATTCTCACTTTGCAGTCATTTTTGCCTCCTATTTGCGTGGTTTGGTCACAGTCGACATGAGCTGGCAATCAGAGAGAGGCTGCCTGGCCACGACCATGAACCACAGGGTATTCAACGGGGGTGCGGTGGGATGGGGCTGGGGGTGTGTTTGAGCAGAGATTGATTTTATGAAAGGTCAGGTGACACATTCACAGTAAGACGGAGTTTGCTGGCTCATCCATGCAGCCTCGCATGTGCAGAATTTGGATAATGAATTCACCAATAATGAGGACCCTGAACTAGGTGTCTTTGAGCAAGACGCAGCACTTGGGGGTACAGCAATTATGGCTCATGGCTCCTAATAGGAATGAGTGAATTAAGGAGAAATAAACAGGCTCTTCTGAGGCTCCCGAACTGCTGTCAGTGCACATCCAAATTCAGTCTTTTGTTCAACAGATGTCTGCCAAGGTGCCTGGTTTGCATTAAGCTGTGTCCTGGGCACACGGGATTCATCAGTGAATGAACAGACTAGGTTCTGGAGCTCAAGGCTGTTATAGCCTAGTGCAGAGGGACCAACAGTGAATGAATAAATAAATGAAACAAAGGTTTCTGTAAAAATGGAAAAGGCGATTTCAAATAGTGATAAATGCCATGAAAATAATAATTTCCAGAGAGAGAGAGTGTCTTGGGAGGGGAGGGAGAGAACTGTAAGATTGGGTGGATAGGGAAGTCTTCTCTGCGAAGATTACCTGAGTGACAAGATTTGAAGATGTGAGGGAAGAACTTTCTAGGAAGAGGGCACCCCAAGTGCAAAGGCCCCAAGGCAGGGTAATATGGAGCGTGTTTCTGGAATCGAGGGAAGTGCAGGGAGCAGAGTAAGGGGGAGACAGGATAAAACCAGGTTCGATGCACGATACTGGATGCTTGGGGCTGGTGCACTGGGACGACCCAGAGGGAGGGTATGGGGAGGGAGGAGGGAGGAGGGTTCAGGATGGGGAACACAGGTATACCTGTGGCAGATTCATTTCGATATTTGGCAAAACAAATACAATATTGTAAAGTTTAAAAATAAAATAAAAAAAAAAAACAACTAATCTACGGTGAAAGAAATCAGACTACTAAATACCCTGGGAGTTGGGGATGGAGTGATGTAGCAGAGATTAACCAGAAGAACAAAGGAACTTTCTGAGACGTTAGAAACGTTTTAAATCTTATAAAGAGTGGGTCACAAGAGTGCATGCATTAACCCAAACCTAATGAATTACAAAATTTTAAGATTGGTGCATTTCATTGTATATGAATTATTCATAAGTAGAAATATTATATTATAGATAAAGCTGTTATGAACATTTGAATGAAAAAAAAAAAAACAAAACCAAAACAGGTCCACAAAGGAGCCAGAGGATGGAGTCCCTTTGAGGTCAGGGCTGGGAGCTGGAGAGGTGTGTGGTCCCTGCTTCTGGAGGGCTTTATATAGGTGAGAAACACAATCTGATTTACAGTTTTAGAAGATCTCTTAGACGGTGGCAGGAGCTTGCATAGGCGCAGGAAGGGAAGAGCATCATCAGAGGAGTCATTGAAAGCTATCATGAACCTTCTGAAGAAGTAACTGATGATGGGGGAGGAACAATGATCCAGCCAGAGTCCAGCCACATCCACCCGGACAGAGATGCCTTATCAAGTGAGTGTCCTGCCTTAGAAGCAAGTACAGAAAGTTGAGCTCAGAGCAGGGGCCTGTGGTGCTGTCTGTCCTTCTCTGCACCAGTTCTAGGTCTGATTTATTTCTGCAGAGCCTGACATTGGGCATTTTGCTTGATTAGCCCCTTTGCTGGGTTTGGGGTAAAAATTTTTTGTGGTCTTTAATTGTCTGGTTAATTGCAGGCCCAACTGGAACTCCATTCTAACCCAAAGCCTGGGTCCTAGCTGGTTCTGAAGTGCAGAGTCAAGAGCCTGGCCCATCCTAGCCAAGACAGCAGTTCTCTCCACTTCTGTGTTTTGGATGCCCAGTTTGGCACCTGAAACTTCATAGGCACTGATGTAGAACACCTACTTCTGCCAACTAGGCAGAATAAGCCATGTGTTTGGGGGTACCAGGAAAGCAGGGGTAAAAACAGAGAGAGGAAAAAATGAGGATGGGAAATTAATCGATATTTGACTTTTACAAAATATCATTAAAATAGCTAAAGAATTGATGCTTTTGAATTGTGGTGCTGGAGAAGGCTCTTGAGAGTTCCTTGGACAACACAGATCAAACCGGTCAATCCTAAAGGAAATCAATCCTGAATATTCATTGGAAGGATTGATGCTGAGGAAGCTTCAGTACTTTGGCCAGCTGAAGAGGTGACTCATTGGAAAAGACCCTGATGCTGGGACAGATTGAGGGCAAGAGGAGAAGGGGGTGACAGAGCATGACATGGTTGGATGGTATCACCAACTCAATGGACATGAGTTCGAGCAAACTCTGGGAGATAGTGAAGGACAGGGAAGCTGGTATGCTGTAGTTCACAGGGTCGCAGAGTCAGACACGACTTAGTGACTGAACAACAACAAAATTAAAATAGCATGGAAAAAATCCTGAAATGTGTTGTCCTTCCTTATTTAACAGCTTATTATTGTTATTTTAATATCAGATTATCTATGAGGGTGGGGGATGATCCCCATAATCATTTTAGTGAAAAATCATCTTACTCGCACCTTGGCAAGCATTGGCAGTAGTCAAAGAACCCATCAGTTTCCAGACCAAACAAATGGTTCATGGCAGGGGTTCTGGGGGAAACCCTTTTTCTCTGGATTCCT
Organism: Bos indicus; assembly: GCF_029378745.1. NCBI lineage: Eukaryota > Metazoa > Chordata > Mammalia > Artiodactyla > Bovidae > Bos > Bos indicus. Next base: position 23,052,490 of record NC_091784.1, on the reverse strand, counting down.
GGAAAAGCTGGGCGCATCCACATGAGAATCACCTGGGCTCTTGTTAGGAAAAAAGAAGTGTATTCTTGGGTTCTCTACACAAGGCAGTGAGTTAGGGAGAGTCTGAGAAACTGCTTGTTAGCAGGCTCTTGCAGGATTCCGAGGTTCACCAGAGTCTGAGAGCCACATTCTGCAGCCAGACAGACACAGGATCATTGTCACACACACAAAGAACTTGACCTCTGTGAGTTTGTGAGACCTTGACCGTGGAGCAGGTCCAGATAGAGTTTGCAAGGGTTTGTGGAAAGCAATTCACTCTTACAAGGTTGAGGTTGAGGCCATACAAGTGTTTTTTTTTTTTTTTTTCAACAAGGGAGCATCACACAGCCCTGAGTCCCTGCCCTGAGCGGGGAGCTCAGAGCAGCTGATCCCTTGGACTTGACCTCCGCATTCCCAGGTGCTAGCAGTTCCAAGCGCAGCGCCACACAGCGTCACAGAGACACACTGGAGAGACACCCACTGTGCAACTTGGAGCCGACTCCTGGCTCCCTGCCTGTGCTCTTTAACACGAGTAAGCAGCATGTGAACGGCACACTTACAGAGTAACAGGTGGAGACGTGGGGTTCAAAGAGTTATTGCTATTTTTTCAATAGATTGTACTTTTTAGAGCAGTATTAGGTTCCAAGCAAACTTGAGGGGAAGGCCCAGAGATTTCTGATACCCTCCTGCCCCACACACTCATTACTCTACCTTTATTTGCATCCCCACCAGAATGGTACCTTTGTTATAACCGATGACACATGGGTTACACTGTGTAACCCACACTGACACATCGTTATCACTCAAATTCATAGTTTATATTCTATTTCATTCTTGATGTTGTATATTCTTGGGTTCGGACAAATATCTAACAGTATGTATCTATCATTATAGTATCACACAAAATAGTTTTCACTGCCTTAAAAAATCCTCTGTGCCAGTGAAGTAAGTCAGAAAGAGAAACACCAATACAATTTATTAATGCATATGTATGAAATTTAGAAAGACAGTAATGACGATCCTATATGCAAGGCACCAAAGGAGACACAGATGTAAAGAACAGACTTTTGGACTATGTGGGAGAAGGCGAGGGTGGGATGACTTGAGAGAATAGCATTGAAACACGTATTTTGCCATATGTGAAATAGAAGACCAGTGCAAGTTCGATGCATGAAGCAGGGCACTCAAAGCTGGTCCTCTGGGACAACCCAGAGGGATGGGGTGGGGAGGCAGGTGGGAGGGAGGTTCAGGATGGGGGGACACATATGCACCGTGGGTGATTCATGTTGATGTATGGCAGAAACCACCACAATGTTGTAAAGAAATTATCCTCCAATTAAAATAAATTAATTTTAAAAATGCTCTGTGCTTCACCTATCCATCCATCTCTCTCCTGACCCCTGCTGACCACCATTCCTTTTACTGTCTCCTTTTGTTGTGTCTTTTCCAGTGTCATATACTTGGAATGTCATACAGTTTCTGTCACGTAGCCATATGCATTTAAGATTCCTCCATGTCAGTCCCAATCTCCTAATTTATCCCACCCCCTACATTACTATGTATAAAGCAGATAACTAATGAGAACCTACTGTATAGCACAGGGGGAAATAAAAAGAAGACACAGTCTGTTTGTAGGACATATGTTAAGTTAACCTGGAAAGTGCATTCCAATATACTTTAGGTGCGGACAAATACTGCTTGATTCCACTTGTAGGAGGTACCTACTGCTAAGTCACTTCAGTCATGTCCAACTCTGTGCGACCCAGTAGACGGCAGCCCACCAGGCTCACCCGTCCCTGGGATTCTCCAGGCAAGAACACTGGAGTGGGTTGCCATTTCCTTCTCCAATGCATGAAAGTGAAAAGTGAAAGTGAGGTTGCTCAGTCGTGTCTGACTCTTAGCGACCCCATGGACTGTAGCCTACCAGGCTACTCTGCCCACAGGATTTTCCAGGCAAGAGTACTGGAGTGGGGTGCCATTGCCTTCTCTGATGAGGTACCTAGAACAGTCAAATTCGTGGAGTCGGAAAGTACATTGGTATATACGTATGACCGAGTCACTCTGCTGCGTACCTGAAATTATCACACCATTGTTAATCAGCTATACTCTAATACAAAATAAAAAGTTAAAAAGAGAAAGCACATTGGTAGATGCCAGGGACCAGGGGATGGGGAATGGGGACGGGGGAATGGGGAGTCAGTGTTTAACGGGGACAGAGTTCCAGCTTAGGAAGGTGAAAAATTCAGGAGATGGATGATGGTGAGAGAGGTCCAGCAACATGAATGTACTTCGTGCTGCTGAACTGTACAGTCATATAGTCAAAACAGTGTGTTTTATATTATGTGACTTTTACCACAATAAAAAATATATTTTTTAAGATTCCTCCATGCCTCTTCATGGCTTCATAGCTTTTTTCTCTATACTGAACAATATTCCACTGTTTGGATGTGCAACAGTTTATTTATCCACTCACATACTGAAGGATGGGTTTCCTACGTGGTGCTAGAGCTAAAGAACCCATCTCCCAGTGCAGGAGATGTAGGAGACATGGATTCTGTCCCTAGGTCGAGAAGATCCCCTGGAAGAGAGCATGGCAGCCCACTCCAGTATTCTTGCCTGGAGGATCCCACGGGCAGGAGAACCTGGTGGGCTACAGTCCATGCGTGGCACGGAGTCGGACACGACACGCATACACGCATGCATACTGAAGGGCATCTTGATTGCTTCCAGGTTTTTGGCAATTGTGAACACGGTTGCTATAAATATCCATGTGTAGGTTGCTGTGTAGATATAAATACCAAGGAGTATTTGGACAAATACCAAGGTATATGATTGCTGGATTGTATGTTAAGTGTATATTTACTCTGTAAGAAAGCACCAAACTGTCCTCCAAAGCAGCTGTTCCATTTTGCATTCTCACCAGCAACGTTTCCCAGGTGGTGCTACTGGTAAGGAACTCACCTGCCAATGCAGGTAAACATAAAGAGACACAAGTTCGATTCCTGGGTTGGGAAGATCCGCTGGAGGAGGGCATGGCAACCCACTAATCCCATGGACAGAGGAGCCTGGAGGGCAATAGTCCATAGGGTCGCAGAGAGTTGGACAAGACAAGCAACTTAGCCCAGCACAGAAACAATGCATGAGAGCTTCTGCTGCTCACCCGCTTTTGGTGGGGTCAGCGTTCTGGGTTTCAGTCGTTCTACTAGGTGCTTGGTGGTATCTCGTTGTCTTAATTTGAGTTTAGTGACACGTTTGTTATAGTTTTTGGCCCATTTTATAATCAGGCTCCTTGTTTTCTTAATGTTGGTCTTTAAGAGTTCTTTTTTAAAATTAATTAATTGGAGGATAATTACTTTACAATATTGTGGTGGCTTTTGCCAAATATTGACATGAATCATGGAGAAGGCTATGGCACCCCACTGCAGTACTCTTGCCTGGAAAATCCCATGGATGGAGGAGCCTGGTAGGCTGCAGTCCATGGGGTCGCCAAGAGTCGGACACGACTGAACGACTTCACTTTCACTTTTCACTTTCATGCATTGGAGAAGGAAATGGCAACCCACTCCAGTGTTCTTGCCTGGAGAATCCCAGGGACGGGGGAGCCTGGTGGGCTGCAGTCCATGGGGTCGAACAGAGTCGGACACGACTGAAGTGACTTAACAGCAGCAGACATGAATCAGTCATGGGTGCACATGTGTCCCTCCCATCCTGAACCCCCCTCCCACCTCCTTCTCCACCCTATCTCTCTGGGTTGTCCCAGAGCACCAGCTTTGAGTGTCCTGCTTCATGCATCAAACTTGTGCTGGTCATCTATTTAACATGTGGTAATATACATGTTTCAAGAGTTCTTCATATATTTTGGGAAACAGCCCTTTATCAGCTGTGTCTTTGGCAGATACTTTCTCCCAGTCTGTGGCTTATCATCTCATTTTATGGACATCATCTTTACAAAAGGCTGTTTTTTCAGCACTAATTTGGCATTTTCTTCATTAAAAAAATAATCCAGTAAAGTTTACATGCATGTGTGCTAAGTTGCTTTAGTCTTGTCCGACTCTTTACGACCCTATGGACTGTAGCCCTGCAGACTCCTCTGTCCCTGGGATTCTCCAGGCAAGAATACTGGAGTGGGTTGCCATGCTCTCCTCCAGGGGATCTTCCTCACCCAGGGATGGAACCCAGGTCTCTTACATCTCCTGTATTGGCAGGCAGATTCTTTACCACTAGTGCCACCTGGGATGCCCTCCAGAAAAGTTTTTTTTTTTTTTTTTATAAAGTGACATCTTTTAATTCATCAAGGACCTAGACTTATATTTACACCCTCTGCAATCTCTGAGAACATGTTGCAGGATCAAACCCAAACCTGGAGTCTATGTAGAAACCGTCCATGTAGAAATCTACACTTTTTGACATTTTGTGCCATTCTGACTCTACTAACCTGAGAAGGGGGAGAGAGAGTCTTCTGCATCTGTTTCCAGCTACCCTGAACTGCTCATTTCAACCTTCACTGGGCAACTCTGCCCCGTGCGAACAGATCTGCTCCCAGCAAATCCATCCTGGGCCCTGACATTTATCCAGCATCTTTAACTCTCTTCTAGTCATTAAGCATGGGTGGTTGCCACGGCAACCATTAACTGCACCTGACATCCAGGAATAGTTCTGGCGTTTGGAGCAAACTCCATCCTGGGATTTAGTTCTGCAAAGTACAGAGCCTGGCTGCCTCCCTGTAACCTGTGTGGATGTGATGGTTTCTCCCCCATCTGGGCAGGAGAAAGAAAGTGTGGCCTCTTCCTCTAGATCCTCCATTCTCCCTGCACATTCACCCACTGGAGTCTTTCTAAGTTGCAATATGATTGGAGTGAGGCAGGGGTGTCTGTGGGTGGGGTGAGTCTAAGGGCAGGTGTGTGTGTGTGTGTGTGTGTGAGAGAGAGAGAGAGAGAGAGAGAGAGAGAGAGAGAGAGAGATGGGATAGGGATGCCCCTACCTACCCTGAGGAGGGCATCTAAAGTTATCAGTGCTTAGTCCTTAAGTCGTGTCTGACTCTTTGCAACCCCCTGGACTGTAGCCCTCCAGGCTCCTCTGTCCATGGGAATTCTCCAGGCAAGAATATGGAGTGGGTTCCCTTGCCCTCCTCCGGGGGATCTTCCCAACTCAGGGATCAAACCCATGTCTCCCGTGGTGCAGGCAGATTCTTTACCGTCTGAGCCACCAGGGAAGCCTGAAGTTATCAGAGGTGGGTGCAAATATATTTTAGAAAAGCATAGAATGTAAACGGGCCTGGTGCCCACGTGTGGGTATGGCTGCATGCCCGTGTGCTGTGTGTGTGTGTGTTGGGGTGTGGCATATGAACCTGTGCTGTACTTAGAATGAAGCGAGGCCCCTAGAGTGAAGCTCATCTGACCTCCTCTCATCTCTCCAGTCCCACCTTGTCCTATCTACACCTCTCTCTTTCACTACACTCTAGGTCAACCATTCTCAAACTTTAACATGGGCACCTTGTAAAAAATGCAGATTTGAAACTGGTAGGTCTGGGAAAGGGCTTGAGGTTCTGTCCCTTCTGGGATTTCTAACCAGCTTGTAGGTGGTGTGGCTGCTGCTGGTCCGTGGACCTCACTTTGAGTAGCCAGGTCTGACCCAGGGGTTCTCAGTCCCAGCTGACCCCAGAACCATCCTAGAAGTTCTTAAACAGTATTGGTATCCACAACCCACATTTCTGGATGTGGGGGTTGGCCTTTTTTAGCTATTCTGGGTGATTCTAAAATGCTGCATCTTCCCAGGTGGCACAGTGGTAAGGAATCAGCCTGCAAAGCAGGATACTCAGGTTTGATTCCTGGGTTGGGAAGATCCCCTGATGAACAATGGCAACCCATTCCAGTATTTTTGCCTGAGAAATTCCATGGACAGAGGAGCTTGGTGGGCTACAGACCATGGGGTTGCAAAGAGGTGGACATGACTTAGAGACTGAGCATGCACATGTGATTCTAATGTGCAGGAGGTTGAGGAACACAGCTTTCTGCCTGCCCCGCTCTCTCCTGGCCCTTTTTGGAGCTGTCTCGTTCTCAACATTTAGGTCTCCACCTGCCTCTAGTTGCTTCCTTCACATCGTTTATGATTATATGTAAGTTGTTTATTATCTTGTTTATATTTACTGTTGCTATTTAGTCACTCAGTTACGTCTGACTCTTTTTACAACCCGTGGACTATAGCTCCTCTGTCCAAGGATTTCCCAGGCAAGAATACTACAGTGGGTTGCCATTTCCTCCTTCAGGGGATCTTCTCGACCCAGGGATCAAACCCAGGTCTCCTGCATTGCAGGTGGACTGTTTACCACTGAGCCATCAGGAAAGCCCTTCTTGCCTCGTTTAATTTCTGACTTCTTCACTAAAATATAAGCACTGCTGTATCTCAGACACCTTGTACAAAGTCTGGTACATAGTAGGTGATTCATCAGTATTTATCAAACGTCTGTTTGTTGTGTATTGTACCTGAGGGAATTTTAGACAAGGTGGATTCCTGTTGGATAAGGACAGAAGTTCTGCACAGTCCTGTGTCATCTGGCCTCTTCCCAGCTCCAGATTCTTCTGCCCGTACTCCTCCTGCTCCTGCCTCAGGACTTTGCACCTGCACTCTCTCTGCCTCATATATCCTTCTCTACCCATTCCCTGTTAGATTAATTCCTCCTGCCCTTAAGATCTTACCATCCACATGTACTCAGGCTGATGCCATCTAATTATTTGCTCTCACAGCACCCCATGTTTCTCTTTTGGGGGAACATATAAATAATTAATTATGGGTTTAGTTATATGTCTGTTTATTCTGTGCTACCATAAACTCCAAGAACACACTCCTTGTTTGCTGCTGACTTCCCAGTTCCTGGCACACAGTAGGTCATCAAATCAACAAATAAGTCAGTGAAGGGATGAGTATGGAGCATTTCCTCCAAGTCCGAATTCTTCCCTAAGTTTCTTGTGTTAGTGTCTCTTCACTGCTTGAGACCCTCTTAATTCCAGAGCCTTGCAAAATCTGGGCCCTGGAATTGTCCCCTTGCCTTTTCCTCCTCCAGGACTGTGGCTTTTTCTCTTGGGGTCCTGAAGCCCAGCCCACTACTTAGAGATGTGCATCTTTTCCCAGGAGGGATGCTGAGGTTCACAGCACATTCCCTGGGTTCCTGGCAGTGCTGTCCCTGGGCATGGTCAGTCAGCCTCAAGCCTGGAGCCTACAGCCAGCTGTCATTAACTAGACTGGCTCAGGATCAGGGCATGGTGGGGAGAGATCAGGTGGGTCTCTCTGATGACCAGGGAGGCTGAGGTCAGTACCAGGACTCTGGAGGGCACATGTGTTCTATCTGCCTGAGGAGGGTCTACACTCTTGTCTTTTGGTATCAGCACCCTGATTCCACTGTAGGAAACAATTTCTGCCTCACTTCAGCCTGTGTGTCAGGGGTGGGATGAGAAGAGTGACGACGTTATTAGCTTAGAGGTGGATGTGCGATGACCCATCAAAATTCCAAATAGGTCTGGCTGTTGTGGTTGACTAAAGCGGGGAACACGTGACTTAAGTTTGACCAGCCAACACATTCCATCTCTCTGATCAGAGTGATTGGTTCAGGGATGGGCCAGTGACCGAGTTGGTCTGGTGAGGAATGGTCCTGGAGCCTTGGCTCAAACTGTTAAGGAAGAAAAGTGCTCTTTCCCACTGGGTTGCTAAGGTAGTAAGCTGGAACTGGAGTTTGCCAAGGACCCCTCTTGGAGAGGGCCAGCCTGAGGGTGAAACAGAGACAAGAACGTAGAGCTCAGAGGTGTTGAAGGTCTGAATCTTGTTGACATCATTTGAACCCCTGGATGCAGCCGTGTCTTAATTAAGTAAACCATTGAGTGTTTCAGCTACATAAGCTCCTCATGTATGCATGCTAACTCACTTCAGTCGTGTACAACTCTTTGTGACCCTATGGACTGTAGCCCACCAGGCTCCTCTGTCCATGGGATTTTCCAGGCAAGAATACTGGAGTGGGTTGCCATGCCCTCCTCAGGGGATCTTCCTAACCCAGGAATCGAGCCCATGTCTCTTAACGTGTCTTGCACTGGTAGGCGGGTTCTTTTCCAGTAGTGCCAGCTCCTCAGGCAGTTTATAATTATTTGAGATGGATTTCTGTCATTTACGAATGAGAGTCTTCACAAATATAGGATCACCTTCTTGGAACAGTAAAAGTCCTGTTATCTGCCAAGTCCAGTTTTAAGCACTTTCGGTCTAACCCGATGAGATAGGTACTCATCTTATTGATAAGGAAACTGGTCATAGAGAAATATGTAACTTGTCCAAGATGACACAGGCGACCTGTGGCAAACTCAGGATTCAAACCCAGAGACTCATTCCAGAGACCATGCAGGTACCACTCTCCTGCCCTGCCTGTCTCTTTCCTGTACTGACTCTGCTCAGTGTTGGCCACACAGTATTTCATCCTTACACCACATCACTTGAAATGGATCAGCTCTTGTCATGGACACGTTACAATTTGTAAATTGAAGCTCAGTGAGGGTAAGTATCTTACCCAATTAACACAGCCCGAGAGGGGCAGATTGACAACTTAAATCTAGGTTCTTCTGACTCCAGAATCTCAGCGTGCTTCCTTGTGACTAACTAAAGAAGATTTCAATACCCAGCCCTTTTCTAGGTTCTCACTGACTCTAATTCCTCCACAGGGCTTTCCCTGGCTGTGAGAGTTCTCAATCATGTCACAGTCTAAGCCTGTGCCTCCCCCTCCGACCCTCCCCCCACCACAGACTTTTGTTTCACCAAAGTATAAGTCTCACCCCAAGGAATCCAGATTCTGTTTCTTTACTCAGAAAATATTTCTTTCGTAAATGAATGGGTGTGCCTCCTGCTGGAAGGGCTGGCTTGACCATCAGCAGTTACTGATACATCCAGGAGGTGATCCTGATTCAGGCATGGCTGGATCCAGGATCTCAAATGAGGTCATCAGGATTTGATTTCTCATCACTCCTCCCGTTTTCAACTTCCAGCAGGTGTCTGAAAAGCTACCCACTGAAGAAAATTGGTGAACCCAGAGCAAAGCACATCTGTCTCCCAACTTCAGGTTTGCCCCAAACCCATGTTGCAAACCCAGGTAACTCACATAACCATTTCTGGTCTTGGTGTTCACGTTTGTGAAATGAGGATCACCAGTCCTACCTGTCCTGCTTCTCAGGCTTTCTGTAAGAATCAGTGAGGCCATGGCCCAGGAACAGTGCTGAGCATGGTCCCCCAGGAGCAGAGCTCCCTGGCTTGGGCGAGGCTTGTGTATCTCTGGGACTCCGGCTACTGAGTGTGCTGGGTCTGAAGTGTATGAAGGAATAAAGTGGGACAAAGCTGTGTGGTCATTGACTCTTCTGCTATAAATTAAGTGATGTTCCCCAATCATTTTTTTCCCATCATCCTTCCTTTCACCCCAAAGAGGTGAAAGAAATGAGAAAGCCTCAGCAGATGGCACATGCAGGCAAGATGACCCAGACCAGACATTTCAATCCTCTGAGCTTAGATGCCCTTCAAAGAAAGGGATTGGCTGAGATTAAATCCTTCCTCCAATGGAGCAGAGCTCATAACAGAAATTCATTCGTGTCATTCAAGAAATAGCTATTAGGGGACTTCCCTGGTGGTCCAGTGGCTAAGTCTCCACTTTCCCAATGCAGGATGCCTGGGTTTGATCCCTGGTCAGGCTTCCCTGGTAGCTCAGCTGGTATAGAATCCTCCTGCAATGCAAGAGACCCCAATTCAATTCCTGGGTTTGGAAGATGCCCTGGAGAAGGGATAAGCTACTCACTCCAGTATTCTTGGGCTTCCCTGGTGACCCAGATGGTAAAGAATCTGCCTGCAATTCAGGAGACCTGGCTTCGATGCCCAGGTTGCGAAGATCCCCTGGAGGAGGACGTGGAAACCCAGTCCAGTATTCTTGCCTGGAGAATCCCCATGGACAGAGGAGCCTGGCGGGCTATAGTCCATGAGGTCACAAAGAATCGGACATGACTGAGTGACTGAGCACAGGGAACTAGATCCCACATGCTGCAACTAAGACCCGGAGCAGCAAAATAAATAAATGTTAGAAAAGAAATAACTATGAGCCACCTCCTAGTTTCCAGGACTCCAACTACTGCATTGCAACTACTGTTCTGTGACTCAGAAAGCACCCCTTCTGGTGTTCTCAGAAGCTACCAGGTCCTTCTGGAGGGTGGGGAGGACGAATGAGCAAGTGACTTCAGTGATCAGAGCTGTGAGGAATCTCAAGCAGGACAAGAGGCTCGGGAAGCACGATCCATCGGGGTGTCTCTGAGGGGCATGTGTGGCCTGAAAACTGAATGGGGAACGAAAGAGTCCCACCTCAGGTGGCGGGAAGAGGAAGCACTGGGTCCTGAGGTGGGAGTGAGCTGGGCTGTGGAGAGACAGGGCAGACCCAGTAGGGAACAGGAGAGTCGAGTGGGGAGGAGATGGAGGCTGAGCCTGTGGAGGAGGGGAGAAGAATTGTGGGCTACAGAACAGCACTGGGGTCTTATTCCAAGTATGGTGGGGACTTGGGGAGGGAGAGTAAGTGGGAAAGTGATGTGACTAGATGGACATTTTAATGACACCTCAGGCTGCTGGGCTTTCCTGGTGGCTCAGCTGGTAAAGAATCTGCCTGCAATGAGGGAGACCTGGGTTCAATCCCTGGGTTGGGAAGATCCCCTGGAGAAGGGAATGGCTACCCTCTCCAGTATTCTGGCCTGGAAAATTCCATGGAGTCCATGGGATCGCAAAGAGTCGGACACAACTGAGTGACTTTCATTTTCAGGCTGCCAGGTGGAGGGTGGTCTTGACAGAGAGAAGCCTAAAAGCTGGGGCCATGTGGTCCTGGGGTGGGAGTGATGGATGATGACAGCTAGGACTAAGAAGACAGGAGGCAGGAGAAGCGCTAGGTTAATTCTGTATTTTGAAGGCAGAGCTGAAAAGATTTGGTCATTGGATGACGGGGGAGAAAAGAGACATTGAGGTTCTCTACATTTTTGGCCTGTGAGAGCGCTGTAAGTAGTGGTCCCAGGAAACGAGACGGGAAAACTGGACAAGGAGCGTGTTTCAGAAGGAAATTAAGACACTAAATTCACCCGCAGAAAAATACAGTTGTGTCATGCAGACTTGGGATTTTAGGCTGAGATCTGTATCCATTTAGAAATAGAAGCAAAGAAGAAGGGGATTGGAACCCCAGCTCCACCACTTCCTGTGTGATCTTGGGCAGTTTCCATTGCCCTTGAATTTCAGTTTTCTATAAACAAGGACACTATTATCTTTTCTAAAGGCTTTACTGCTATTGCTTGTCTTTGGGGGCATTCAATGAAATAATGTGTTACAGAGCATCCAGCAAGATGCTAGGCATATAAAGTGAAGTCGCTCAGTTGTGTCCAACTCTTCGATCCCATGGACTATAGTCTACCAGGCTCCTCTCTCCATGGGATTTTCCAGGCAAGAGTACTGGAGTGGGTTGCCATTTCCTTCTCCAGGGGATCTTCCTGACCCAGGGATCAAACCCAGGTCTCCTGCATTGCAGGCAGATGCTTTAACCTCTGAGCCACCAGGGAAGCCCATATGCTGCTGCTGCTGCTGCTAAGTCACTTCAGTCGTGCCCAACTCTGTGCGACCCCATAGACGGCAGCCCACCAGGCTCCCCCATCCCTGGGATTCTCCAGGCAAGAACACTGGAGTGGGTTGCCATTTCCTTCTCCAATGCGTGAAAGTGAAAAGTGAAAGTGAATTTGCTTAGTCGTGTCCGACTCTTAGCAACCCCATGGACTGCAGCCCACCAGGCTCCTCGGTGCATGGGATTTTCCAGGCAAGAGTACTGGAGTCAGGTGCCATTGCCTTTTCCAGAAGCCCATATACTAGGTGCTAAATAAAAGTCGGCTTTAGCTTTCTTCCTTTTGCCTTTCTAGGCAGAGGTCAGGTTTCCTTTACCTTTGTGGGGTGTGGAGGGGATAGAATTTGAGCGGCAGAATGGGTTTGGGGGAACTTTCCCCTCTTACTCTACATTTTAAAGTGGATCATGAATGAGTTTTATATTTTTGGTTTCATTTCCCTATATTTTTCAAATTAAAAACTCTTCTAAAAACAGAGGTGGTGATGGTTTTAGTTGCTAAGTCATGTCCAACTCTTGCGACCCAATGGACTTTAGCCCACCAGGCTTCTCTATCCCTGGGATTTCCCAGGCAAGAATACTGGAGTGGGTTGCCATTTCCCTCTCCAGGGGATCTTCCCAACCCAGGGATCAAACCTGGGTCTCCCGTGTCTCCTGCCTTAGTGGGTGGATTCTTTACCACGGAGCCACCAAGGAAGCTCCCCTCCGGAAACAGAGGTAGTGTTTAAGAAAATGTTTAGCTGATCAGTGTCTGGCAAAGGGCTTTTATGTTCAATAAAAATGGCAACCAGAGAGGAAAAGAAGCAATGTGTGCCTGGTGGGGAGGGGCAGGTCTGAAGGCTAAAAGAAACTGTGGCCATGAAGCTCACAGCTTGTCTTGGCAGTTTCTGGCGGGTACCCAGGGGTGACCAGGGCTCCCTCGAGGTGCTAATGAAATCATAGAGCTGTTTTCAGGCACTGGCTGGGCTTGTTTCTCTTGGGCATCTGGAGACGGTGGCTCTTTTTTCTCACCTAGCTAAGGAGTGACGCTGATGTGAGAATTTCAGTGCTAGGAGAGTGGGAATCATCAATAGGTCATGGAGTGGCCATGGGGGTGGATACATCTGAGTTCCAGGTCATTCTGCCCTTCTCCTCCAGTCTGTCTGGCTTCCAATTCAGGTCCCACTATCATATTAGCTGTGTAAGTTTGTTTCCCTTTGTGTTTTTTAAACAAATATTTTATTTCTGTATTTGGCTGCACTGGGTCTTAGTTGCAGCATGTGGGATCTTTTTTCTTTAGTTGCAACATGCGAGATCTAGTTCCCCAACCAGGAATTGAACCCCAGGCCCTCAGGATTGAGCCCTGGGCCCTCTGCATTGAGAGCTCGGAGTCTTGGCTACTGGACCACCAAAGAAGTCCCACTGTCTGTGTAACTTTGGCAGGTGAATTAACTGCTTGAGGCCTCAGTTTCCTCATCTGGAAAATGGGTATAAACATAGTTCTTGACTCTTGGGGTTGTCATGAGGATTAAATGAGATCACATAAGGGGAAGCATGTCACAGGGTGAAATGCTCATGAACTCCCATTTAGGATTTGTGTGAGTATTATTTCCAAGGTCTACAAGTCCTTATCCAAAATTATGAAATCCAAAAAGCTCTGAAAGAAAAAAAAAAAGAAATTTCCTTGCTGTGTATTTGGTAACAAAACTGTGAGGTCATGACATGGACTCAGTTGCTGATAAAACCTGACCTAACAATCTAACTTGAGAAAGTAACTGTCATCTTTACAGATTTCACTTGTTGAAACTATTTTGAAGTTTTGCTACAGAGTAACTAATGCATCTGATGGCAGGGTGCTGCTGCTGCTGCTAAGTCGCATCAGTCGTGTCCGACTCTGTTCGACCCCATAGACAGCAACCCACCAGGCTCCCCCGTCCCTGGGATTCTCCAGGCAAGAACACTGGAGTGGGTTGCCATTTCCTTCTCCAATGCATGAAAGTGAAAAGTGAAAGTGAAGTCGCTCAGTTGTGTCCAACCCTTAGCATGGACTGCAGCCTACCAGGCTCCTCCGTCCATGGGATTTTCCAGGCAAGAGTACTGGAGTGGGGTGCCATTGCCTTCTCCACTACCCAGGGTCATAAAGCCATCTATGGTAAATGTACCCTAGTCTCTCTAAAATTCTAAACACTCTGATGCATGAAATGTACTCAGGTTAGCAAACTACGTGTTCCCCAGCCTTTATGGCCATCTCCATATATTTACACCACCTTTTAGTATTTGTCTGATACGTCTCTTTAAATCAACTTACTTTTTTTAAAACCCAATCTTATTTAAAAGGAGGCTTTATAACCTGACTGTAAATGGAGAACTAGTATTGCTGGCCATAAATAGAAGACCACCTCGAAAATAAACACAATGAAAACAAAATGATGTTATTAAATTCCAGCTAGACACTGTGAATTGAAAAGCAAATAGCTTTCTCGCCATGTGGTAAGATGCTATTTAATGCCATGTCCAGATTCCAGGCATCAGCCATGGTAGGTACCCTCTGAGGCATGGGAGCCTCTGTGGGTGGGCTATCAGGTAACCCCCAGGTAGAAGGGAGGGCTAGGTAACCTCATTTCATCTAGGCTGGGTGGCACTGATTTTCAATGCCTCAAGGAACAGCCTTAATAAGGGCCCTTAATGTGATTTGCTGTTGTTGCTTAGTTGCTAAGTTGTGTCCAACTCTTTTGTGACGTTATGGACTGTAGCCCGCCAGGTTCCTCTGTCCATGGCATTTCCCAGGCTAGAATACTGGAGTGGGTTGCTGTTTCCTTCTCCAGGGGATCTTCCCAGCCCAGGGATTGAACCCATGTCTCTTGCTTGGCAGGCAGATGTTTTACCGTCTGAGCCAAAATTTTCCCTAAGCCACCCTAACCATCCTGTAACAGGCCATTTCCGCCTAATATACAAGGCCCCTCGGGCCTGTGTTGCTGAGACTTCGTGTTGAAAGGGCTATCATATAATAACCAGATGGTAGCCAGCCTATGAGCTGATGCCAGGCAGGAAGCTGGTGTTTGTTCATTCACTCATCCATAAAAATGTCTACGGAGGGCCTACTGGGTGCTAAGCATAACACCTGGCTCCAGGAAATGAACAAAATCTCTGCCCTTGTGGATGTGGGGGAGAAAGAGAGAGAAAGAACAAGCCTTTCTTGTTCAAACAACATAGCATGAGGGGGACCATGCTATGAAGGAAATCAACAAAGTGTAACATAGCCAGTCACAGCGGGAGGAGAAGGAAGCTTCTGGAAGGGGCATCTGAGCTGAGGTTGGATGCAGAACATGAGCCAGCCATGCCAAGAGCAAGAAGGAGAGCATCCTAGCTGGGTGACCATCAAGTGCAAAGGCCCAGAGGCTGGAACCCTTGAGAGCAGCGCTTCCCAAACTTCAGGGGCACAGGGTCCCCTGCAGGGCTTGTTACAATGCAGATTCCCGAGAAATTCTGACTCAGCAGATCTGGGATGGGTCTGAGATTCTGCACGTTTAACAAGCTCCCCGGAGATGCTGCTGCTGCTGCTGCTGCTGCTGCTGGTCTGGGGGCTCCACGGTAGCCCCCAGGGCTCACCCATCCCTGTGAACAGTGGCTCTTTCATGTTCTGTCTGTAGTCTTTGGAACAGGCTGAGGAACACACCCATCACCTCCACCCTACCCACATCGCTTCCACCATGTGATTCCATGGTTAGGTGGAGTCTAACCGCCTCAGAGAGGGGCTTCCCAGGTGGCGCTAGTGGTAAAGAACCTGCCAGCCAGTGCAGGAGACATGAGACACGGGTTTGATCCCTAGGTCGGGAAGATCCCCTGGAGGAGCACATGGCAATCCACTTCAGTATTCTTGCCTGGAGAATCCCATGGACAGTGGAGCCTGGTCCATGGGATTGTGAAGAGTCAGATACAACTGAATAGACTTAGCCTGCACGCACGCAATGGTCTCAAAGAGAGCCAGCCTAGAGGCATAACTCAGTGGTTAAGAGCTCAGGCTCAGGCATAGCCAACCCCAAGCTGAAAACTGTCTCCTGTCTCTGCCCCTTCTTGCCCATGCAGCCTTGCTTGAATTTTTCAGCATCTCCAAGCTGCAGTTTCCTTAACTGGAAAGCTGGAATGGCCAATTAAATGAGATAATATAAATAAAGCATGGAGCATGTCCGTGGGACCTAGCCTATGTGGGCAATAAGGGTGATGATGGTTACTCTGCAGCCTGGTGGGTCATTTGTGAGATCCCTTCATTCACATTCATTCACTCATTCTCTAGTTTTGGAAGCTGGTCCTACTTGTCATGTGATGTCTGTGTCCTGGGTACTACAGAAGACATTTCCCCTGTGTTATCACTATGTTGTAAGCCAGTCAATCCTAAAGAAAATCAGTCCTGCATATTCATTGGAAGGACTGATGGTAAAGCTGAAGCTCCAATACTCTGGCCACCTGATATGAAGAACTGACTCATTAGAAAAGAAAGATCCTGATGCTGGGAAAGATTGAGGGCAGGAGAGGAAGGGGATGACAGAGGATGAGATGGCTGGATGGCATCGCTGACTCAATGGGCATGAGTTTGAGTAAGCTCCGGGAGTTGGTGATGGACAGGGAAGCCTGCTGTGCTGCAATCCATGGGGTCGCAAAGAGTCAGACACAACTGAGTGACTGAACTGAACTGATGTTATTATTTGTGCATGTTTATCCATATTTCATTAGTGAGGGGACTGCAGATCAGGGAAGTCGAGGAACATTTGACGACCTGGCCAAGTAGCCAAGCTGGAATTTGGACCCAGATCTGTTCATTTCTGCTCCCCATGGGGCCACCACATCAGGACTTTGGGGGGCGGGGTGCCAAACTGTCTCTCACTCCGAGGATCCAAGTGCAGACCAGGCACAGCTTGGAGCAAGCTGGGGGGTTCCAGGGCTGCTGGGGGTGGGGTGGAGTCTTGGGTATCTCAGTCGGACTGCTGGGAGAAGGTCTGGGAAGACAGAGCAGAATGAAGCCACGGATGGGCCAATCCATTGTCACCCCAGCAAGCGGCATGGCTGCCTGCTCCGCACTGACTCCGTGGGGGCTCGGGGAAGTGGGCCAGAACCTTCCCCAGGGAGCTCACAAGCACAGGCTCACAAGCCAGAGTGAGAGCCCAGGGTTCAGAGTTGCTCGCAGCATGCTGGGCATTCAGGCAGAGGCTCAAGGAAAAGCTGACACCGGAGCTCAGCCAGGGCACTGATGGGGGAGGGCCCGGGGCATGTGGCAGGGCAGGCACTGGCAGACAAACAGGAGGGGCTCCTGCCAGGGATGGTAAAAGGGAGGTTGTGTCTGCCTTTGATGTCTCGGGATGGATGAAGTCCAAAGGGTCCCTGAGATCCTCCAGGTGGCGAAGACCTTAGGCCCAGCCTGGCTCCCAGGCTATGGGGCCTCGGACACGTTACACTTTCCGAACCTCCGTTTCTTCCTTGGTAAGACAAGGATAATAACAGTACCACCTCATTAGGTGCACCATGCTGTCTGGGACATAGTATGTGCTCAGTAAATGCCAGCAATCCGATGATACCGCTGTGGTGAGGGTGGTGATCAGAAGAGGGAGCAGTGAAGTGGCGGGAGTGTTCTGACAGATGAAGAAGCACACGGGTCCCTTCTTTGGATTCAAAGAGCCCTCTCTTGGGCTGGGAGAGACACAGAGGCGGGTGAATCTCCACCCAAGATACAAAGCGAGTCAGCAGTCTGACAAGTGTGGCCTGGCCTCGGGGAAGCGCTCAGTGAATACCTGTTGAATTAGTAGATTTCCAAAAATAATCCTGCAAGGCACAGAGGAGAAGCTGGGGCTGCTGGGTAAGGGAAGCACCAGCGGGAGTGGGGGGTTTGTTTTGGAAGCTCCCAGATGGAGCCACCTCCTTAGGATCTTCAGGTGGGCAAGGCCGCTCCCATGTTCCAGGAACTTCCCGAAGAACCTGGTAGAGAATAAAAAAAGCCCGCACGCACCCACAGCTTCCTAATACGGCAGCCCGGGGGGCTCCCACCCTTACAGACTCCCTGATTTCTCAATCACATAACACTCAGAGCCCACGGCTTCCATTTTTCACTTTCTTCCTACCTGGATTTCCTGACTGTGGAGGCTTCTGGATGGCATAAAGATG
This sequence comes from Bos indicus, assembly GCF_029378745.1. Lineage (NCBI taxonomy): Eukaryota > Metazoa > Chordata > Mammalia > Artiodactyla > Bovidae > Bos > Bos indicus. The sequence continues at coordinate 23,034,690 of NC_091784.1, read as the reverse complement.
AAGGAGGTTGAGTGAGGGGATGAAGGAGGAGAAGGAAAAGAAGGAAGAGGAGGGACTGAGAAGGGGACGGGGCATCCTTGGGGAGTTTGCTGGGTTTCAGAATGAAGCTGGGTTGCTGGGGCGTCTGTGGGCACACAGAGGTGTATAGCAACATCCATATTGTAAGGATGGGGGGCGTCCCATACATACAAAGCATTCTGAAGGCTGATAAATCCTGGGGAAAGAATGGGGCTTTGGCTCAGACCGAGGAGAAGTGTTTTCTAGATTCATCCAGGAAGGCAGGGCTTCCTTCCTTTTTCACAGCATGGTGCCCTGGGGTGAAAGGTCAAGGCCACTCACAACCTCTCAGGTGACATGGTTCAGCCAGGGCCACGGGGCTGCCCTGCGGGTGAAGTGGAGCCAGGCCCCTGCATCAGGGCAGCTCCAAGGGTAGAGGAGCGGAGCAGCCTCACAGCGTCCCATGCTCAGAAGAATCCTGGCCTTGGTTGAATGCTTTGTTCTTATCGTCTTGAAATTCTTAATATTTTTGAAATGATGAAAAAAATTTCATTTTGCACTGGGTCTATTCAAGTATGGATCTATTTCTGCTCACCAGGAGCCTACCTCTGGAGAGAAGCTCTGTCCCATCGTAATCGGGTATCTGTTCTTTTTTGGGGGGCCATACCACGCAGTATGCAGGATCTAAGTTTCCCAACCAGGAACTGAACCCACGCCCTCTGCATCAGAGGTGCAGAGTCCTAACCCGCTGGACCACCAGGGAAGTCCCAGGAGCTCTGCTTTCGGATAGTGAAGACATAGTAAGTATATCTTTTTGGCCAGTTTCATCTTTTTTAAACGGATCCTGAACAGTGCAGAAAATGAAGCTTTTAAAAATATCATTGCATTAAAAACAAAACAAAACCCTCTTAGTGTGGTATTTTGAGCCTTGACTCTGGAGCCAGGCTACCTAGATTCAAATCCCAGTCCTGATGCTTCAAGCTGTGTATCCTTGGGCAAACTGCTTAACCTCTCTGAGTCTCATTTTTTTCATCAGCAAATGAGGGACAGTAATAGGATTTATATCAGGGAGCTGTTGTGAGAAATAAATCAGTTCATATAAAGTTCTTAATATAGAAGTTTTAACTTAATATTTTAGAAAAGATACATCATGGGGCCTTCCCTGGTGGTCCAGTGGTTAAGACTGCTTCAAATGCTAGGAGCACAGGTCCAATCCCTGGTCAGGGAACTAAAATCCCACATGCCATGTGGCATGGCCAAAATTAATTAATTAATTAAAATAAGAGCAGATTAATGTTTTTAAAAATGACAAAGCATTATACACACTGAGATTGCTATTTATTCAGTGTTTACTGGGTGCTAGAATCATACTTTTCATTCTTTCCTCACTACAGCACCATAAGATACATATTATTATTACTATCACCCAAGGTTTTACAGATGGGAAAACTGAGGCACAGAGAAGGTAAGTGACTTGTGTAAAGAAGCACAGCTAACAAGTGGAGAGCTGGGCTTTGAACCAGTCTGGTGGTGGTGGTTTAGTCACTAAGTCGTGTCTGATTCTTACGACACCATGGACTGTAGCCTGCCAGGCTCCTCTGTCCATGGGATTCTCCAAGCAAGAATACTGGAGAGGGGTGCCATTCCCTTTTCCATTGAATCAGTCTAGCTCTGCACTTTTACACTGTTTTCGTCTCTTAACACAACTCACCAAAGCTGGAGTGGGATGTGGGTTGTTTTGACGGGCTGAGACGCTGACCTGGGTTCACACTCTGATCCATTTTAGACCTGGAGCCTCCCAGCCAGGGGGTCGTGGCTCATCGTGTAAAATATTTGCTCCTATTGCCTAATGCAGTCCAGCCCAGCCACCAATATTTAACACCCTACTCCTTCTTGTTGACTCTGATTTCATATTTAGAACAGATGGACTGAAGCCTGATTTTAACATTTTCCCCAACATCAACCCCCAAACAGGTCAGGTCCCTGGATAGACATGTGTGCTCATTTTGTTCTGTGGATGATGATCTTGGCTTGGAGAAGTATTGCATCTCCCCCTTGCCCTCACCTATCACCATTTTATTTCTTAGCACCCATGTGAAAAAGCTCTTAGAATGTGCCAAGCACTTTTTAATAATACTTTATATATATTAACTCATTATAACCCCATTATAACTAACATTGTTCCCATTTTACAGATGGGAAAATTGAGACACAGAAAGGTCAAGTAATGTGCCTCACATCTCTTTGCAGAGTTTTTACTCTTAACTTCTGCCCCATATTGTGGCTGAATGAGACAGCTCAAGGGTCTCCACCCAGAAAAGGGAAACAGCTTGAAAACGCCCTAAGGACTGGTTCCTTTGTGTCCACGCTGGGGAGCTGGCCAGGAAGCAGGACCCGATGGAGTCCCTGGTTTGGGGCCTTGAAGGGTCATCACCTGGCGTGTATCTAGGAGGAATATGTGTCTCCATGCATGTGTGTGTGTGTGTGTGTGTGTGTGTGTGTGTGTGTGTGTGTGTGCGCGCGTGCGCTAAGTTGCTTCAGTCGTGTCTGACTCTTTGTAATCCTATGGACTATAGTCCACCAGGCACTTCTCTCCTTGGGATTCTCCAGCAAGAATACTGGAGTGGGTTACCATTTCCTTCTCCAGGGGATCTTCTCAACCCAGGGATCAAAACTGCATCTCCTGCGTCTCCTATATTTCAGGCAAATTCTTTACCACTGAGCCTCCTGGGAAGCCTGTACGTGCATCCACTTGAACTCTAACAGCCTCAGGAGAATAGCTATTCATCTCTGCCTACTGACAGCTCACAGCAGGATGTGGGGGAGTCCAGAAAGCCCCCTACCTTGTCAACATTCTTCTCTAAGGGGAAGAATCCACAGTGAAATGCCAGTACTTGGAATCTGAATCCAGGCTCAAATCCCAGCACTCTCACCCACTAGCTGTGGGACTTTGGGCACATCGCTTAACCTCTCTGTATCTCAGTGTTCCCCATCTGTAAATGGGAATAACATTAGCTTCCTCCTCGGGCTGCTGTGAAGCTGAAAGGAAGTATTAACATACAGTAAGTGATGAAAACAGCACCTAGCAACCGCTGTTTAAGCAATAGCTATTTTCACTGTTGGTCTTCCCTATCTCAGGCAGGTGAGTTTTTCATAGATTTCCCCTCACTCTCAAACATCCAGTTTGTTATCAATGTCTGTCAACTCAATTGCCAAAGCTTGCTGCTGTTAGGAATGCTGCTTCCTCACACTTTAGTTTTTGGGGGCTCCAAAATCACTGCAGATGGCTGATTGCAGCCATGAAATTAAAAGATGCTTACTCCTTGGAAGCAAAGTTATGACCAACCTAGACAGCATATTAAAAAGCAGAGACATTACTTTGTCAACAAAGGTCCATCTAGTCAAGGCTATGGTTTTTCCAGTGGTCATGTATGGATGTGAGAGTTGGACTATAAAGAAAGCTGAGTGTCGAAGAATTGATGCTTTTGAACTGTGGTGTTGGATAACTGTGGTGTTGGACTGCAAGGAGATCCAACCAGTCCATCCTAAAGGATATCAGTCCTGGGTGTTCATTGGAAGGACTGATGCTGAAGCTGAAACTCCAGTACTTTGGCCACCTGATGCGAAGAGCTGACTCATTTGAAAAGACCCTGATGCTGGGAAAGATTGAGGGCAGGAGGAGAAGGGGATGACAGAGGATGAGATGGTTGGATGGTATCACCGACTCAATGGACATGGGTTTGGGTGGACTCCGGGAGTTGGTGATGGACAGGGAGGCCTGGCATGCTGCGGTTCATGGAGTCGCAAAGAGTCGGACACGACTGAGTGACTGAACTGAACTGACTTCCTCACACTGGTCCAAGCCACCATCCCCTCCCACCTGGATGTCTCCTCCTAATGGTCTCCCTGCTTCTGGTCTCATTCAGTTCTTTCCCATAGTGATATTTTACAAAGAAGATCACTTCATGTCTTCCCCTCTGCTTTAAAGTCCTCCAATAGCTTCCCACTATTTTTAGAATTAGGCTCCCCTGGTGGTTCAGACAGCAAAGACTCTGCCTGCCACGCAGGTGACCCAGGTTCGATCCCTGGGTCGGGAAGATCCCCTGGAGAAGGAAATGGCAACCCACTCCAATATTCTGGCCTGGAGAATCCCATGGACAGAGGAGCCTGGAAGGCTACAGCCCATAGCGTCACAAAGAGTCAGACACGACTGAGCGACTAAACCACCACCACCACTACATGTAAACCTACATCTGACGTCCGCACTGAATTCTATGATGTCGTCCTGATCTGGTCCCTGTCTACCTTCCGGCCCTCATCTACCATGCTGTTCCATGGGTCATCATGCTCTGGTCCCTCCAGCTACAAACACACAGAGCTCTTTGCTGCCCCAGGGCCTTAGCACACACTGTTTCTTCTTCTTGGAATGTATCTCTCCTATATTCTCACATGGCCGGCTTCTTCTTCCCTGCAACTTCTCTCTTGAGCTGCAGGTCTCAGCTCAAATGTCACCTCCTCAGAGAGGCCTTCCCTGCCATCCCTTGGGGGGAATGATCTGATTCACTCTTTGAAGATCATTTCTGTCTGCCTTGTGGAGAAATCATTACCTTCGCAACACATCCCTCCACTATTTCTATGAAGTCCCATCAGGCACCCCTCTGTGAAAGTACGTGAACGATGATTCATTTGCTCACTCAACAGGCTTTGTGTTAGGACGTGTGTGCGAAACCAAGGCAAACGAATATTATGTGGGCCCATTAGGAGGTCACAGCCTGAGTGAGAGGCTTACCTGGTGGTTTTCTCATGCTGAAAGCATTTCATTCCTATAAAGAATAAGGTTGCTCTAACAGGTGTCAGGAGGTCTGGGTTTGAATCCAGACAGATGGACGCCTGTTGTGATGACCTTGAGCAAGTTACTTAACCTCTCTGAGCCTCTCCTATCTCACTGTGCAGGTGTTGGGAGAAAAACTATAAAAAGGTACCTGGCTGAGTGCTGAAGAATTGATGCTTCTGAACTGTGGTGTTGGAGAAGACTCTTGAGAGTCCCTTGGACTGCAAGGATATCCAACCAGTCCATTCTGAAGGAGATCAGCCCTGGGATTTCTTTGGAAGGAATGATGTTAAAGCTGAAACGCCAGTACTTTGGCCACCTCATGAGAAGAGTTGACTCCTTGGAAAAGACCCTGATGCTGGGAGGGATTGGGGGCAGGAGGAAGAGGGGACGACAGAGGATGAGATGGCTGGATGGCATCACTGACTCGATGGACGTGAGTCTGAGTGAACTCCAGGATTTGGTGATGGACAGGGAGGCCTGGCGTGCTGCGATTCATGGGGTCGCAAAGAGTCGGACACGACTGGGCAACTGATCTGATCTGATCTGATCTGAGCACATATTAAGCACTAAATAGCATTTGTTTATTACCTTCCTTTTCTACCTTATCTACTCATCAGTCCTTTTTTCTTTGTCCGTATTGCCCTAACTTTGTGCTCACTGGGGAGGTACAAAGTGCTGCTGAAACACTTGCACTCAGAGCCTGACTGTCCTACTTGACTAGCTGCGTGACTTCAGGCAGGTTGCTTGATATCTCTGTGCCTTAGTTTCTACCTCTGCAACGTGAGAACAACAATTCATAGAGCTGCTGTGAAGGTTAAATAAGTCCATTCGGGAGAGGTTATTAGGCCAGCGCATACTTGCTCAGTCACTTCAGTCACGTCCAACTCTTTTCAACCCCGCCAGGCTTCTCTGTCTATGGGATTATCCCAGCAAGAATACTGGAATGGATTGCTGCATCCTCCTCCCGGGGATCTTCCCAACCCAGGGATCAAACCCTGGTCTCCTGCATTGCCGACAGATTCTTTACCTGCTGAGCCATCGGCGAAGTGCTAATTAGGCCAGTGGTACATAGTAAATGTTTCAAATGCTTATTGTTAGCTTTTACCATTGATAATATTAATTGGTTAGCTGCTTACAATGAGATCCGGCCTGGACAAGAAGATGTTGGAATCCAGACATAAGTAAGACACAGGCCGGCTGCAAGGACAGCTTGCAGAGATGATGGATGGCGTGGAAGAGACAAGGGCCCAGCCAGCGAAGTCGTACATGCTGTGCAGATTCCGACGTGCAGAGGAAGGAAGTGGGCGCACCGCCTCTGCCCTGGCCGCTGTAGACACTGGTAGAGCAGATGGCTTCAGGAACAGCCACACCCAGGCTCGAAGCTGTGAGGTGTGGATCTGAACCCTCTTCCTCGGGGGTGGGGACCAAGGTCACCAATGAACGGGGACACGGTGTTGGTGGTGATCCACCATCTACCCCCTAGCACGTGGGGTCCTTCCACCTTTATTGACCTTCCTCCTGGGTCCCTGGCTCATCTGCTCATTCAAGGTTTTCGGAGTGTCCACAGAGTCAAAGGCCCTGTCAGATGCCCAGGAGTTTCAGATACAAATACGGCCCAGTGGAGAGTTCAGCATGGAGCCAGGGAGGCAGACACAGCAGCAAGATGCCCATCAGGAACACAGATCTCACGCCCCTGGATGGGCACAGGGAGATCCTTTTCTTGCAGGTCTGGGTCTGCTGGAGGGATCATGGCCTCTCCACCCCACCCCCTATTTGGGGAGATGCCACCAGCCACCAGAAGTAGGGCTGCGAGTCAGAAAGAATATCAATGCAGTGAAGTCCTCAGGGGATCAGAGTCCCTGCCTATCACACCCCAGGAAAGATTTCTTCCCTGGTCACATAGTGTCCTACACCATTAAAAAAAATACATTTATTTTTATTTATTTGACTGTAGCAGGTCTTAGTTGCGGGATGCAGGATCTTTGATCTTCCTTGCAGCATGAAGGATCTTTTTTTTTTTTTTTTTTCAGTTGCAGCATGCAACCAAAATCAGAGATTGAACCCAGGACCTCCGCATTGGAAGCATGGAGTCTTAGACACTGGACCACCAGGGAAGACCCCTACAATCATTTTGTTATAAGTTATGCTATGCTTAGTCATGTTTGGGGACTCTTTGAGACCCCATGGACTGTAGCCCGCCAGGCTCCTCTGTCCATGGGGATTCTCCAGGTAAGAATAGTGGAGTGGGTGGCCATGCCCTCCTCCAGGGGATTTTCCTGACCCAGGGACTGCACCCAGGTCTCCTGCATTGCAGGTGGATTCTTTACTGTCTGAGCCACCAGGGAAGCCCTTTGTTATAAGTGAGAACATCCAATTTTTCCAAGAGGTGCATGGAGAAGAGGCAGGCTTGGGTTGTTTTCCCATCTCTGCCTGCTGGGTACTGGGCTGGGAAAACCATAGGTAAAGTTTACAGACCTCAAAGTCTAGTGTGTGCCTTGGAGTTTTCATAGTTTGTGTTCTCAGGATACAGATCCTGAAGATTTGCATGTCAGGTTTTTTTGGGATGGGCTCCTGGGGATGTTCCCTGTGTGGTGGGGGAGTAAGGGAAGAAGGGCCGGCCAGGGGGCATATGCAACTGTGATGTGGTTGTTATGTGGTCTCAGTCTGCTCTATGGGTATGGGGACTCTGGAGCTGAGCTGATATTTAGAGATGTCCTGAATGAAAGCAAGGGGGCGGGGTCTTTGTACCCCATACCTTAAGCAGCTGTTGGACGTGGGATGCCCCTTGCGAAAGGTGTATGACATTGGCCAAGGCAGCTCTTTATACTGAGGGCAATTTCCAGAGAGCTCTTTATACTGTATCCTCTTTATACCGAGGGCTCAGCTATGAATGGGCCGTGTCTGCAGGTGCAGTCCCATAGCTGGTCAGATGCTGTCCAACATCTGTCACTCGAACAGACAGGGGTGCCAGTCTTGGCTCTGCCACTTACTAGCTGAGAGACCTTGGGTAAGTCAACCTCCAGGAGCCTCATTTTCCCCATCTGTAAAATGGGGATGAGGCCAGGAGGGGCTTCATAGAGCTGGGATGGGGACTAAATGAGGGGCTGCCAGTGAAGTTGCAGCACAGGGCGTGCAGTGTTGTGAGCAGTTGTGGTTATGCCTGAGATAGAGCCAGACATCACACCTAACGCAAACCGTGGAAGTTGTGTGTGTGTGGTGGGGGAGCGTAGTGGCAGGAATTGGGGGTGGGAAGAACTGTGTCCAGGAAATCTTCTCAGAGCTGGGGACAATGGAATTCTGAAGGCATCGTGGTACCTGGACACGCAGGCAAATGTGTATGTGTTGGGGGTGGTTAGCCAATGGCTAGCCCCCCGGAGGAGGGCACGCAACCCACTCCAGTATTCTTGCCTGGAGAATCCCCATGGACAGAGAAGCCTGGTGGGCTACAGTCCATGGGGTTGCAAAGAGTTGGATATGACCGAGCGACTAAGCTCAGCACAGCAGCACAGCCAATGGCTAGAAGGAATACTTCCTAGCACAATGGTGAGCAAGAGGCCATGGACTGCCACGTGTCCCTGTCTTTTGGGGTCAGTGCCAGTGTCCTCCTCCCTTTGTCCCACATGCCTGCTGCACAGGAAACCGTGGTTTAGTACCTCTCTGCTTCTGAAACTGCAATTCAACCTTTTTACCTTGCTCAGCACGGTTGCTTCATCAACTAGAAGGGAAAAAACGAAAAGCCCAGAAGGAAGAATAGGAGCCCTGAGTTTCCATGGGGCGAAATATAAGCCCCAGTTAAATGCAAAGAGACCCAAAGGGCAGTGACCACAGTGACGCCAGGAACAGCCCACTGGTGTGATAATTCCCACTCCTGCTGACGGGCGGTGGTGCAGCTGGATGGGTACCATCGGGGGGCAGGCACCAAAGCGAAACCGCCTCCCTGCTTCCATCAAAAGGCTCACAGACCAACTGGACCTGGAAAATGTGCCATCAATTGCTGGCATCCTAAAGGAGACTGAGGTCAGCTCTGAGCCTATCACATGATTTTGGTCGTTCGAATTATACATTCCAGCCTCTGAGAGCTGCCCTCTCTGGATTCCCCAATCAGGGGGGTGTGCATAGAGATAATTGGAAGAAGTAATTAATCAATGAGCCAATTCATTTATTCAGCAAACACTGATTGGTCGCCCAATATTTGCCAGGCACTGCTCTAGTCATGGGGCCACAGAGGTGTCAATGTTGGATTAGAACTTTCCAAAAACTGAGTCTATGCTGAATGAGGGCTGACAGTGGTCAGAAGGAGCATGAGAGAAGCTTCTAGAAGCTGATCGGGTGATGGATACATAGGAGTTTTCAGTTTATGAAATTTCACTGAGTTGAGGATGCATTTCTCTGTATGCATGTTACACTTTTCATGCATTTGTGCTAAGTCACTTCAGTCATGTCCAACTCTGCAACCGTATGGACTATAACCCACAAGGCTCCTCTGTTCATGGGATTCTCCAGCAAGAATGCTGGAGTGCATTGTACTTTAATTTTTTTAAGTTTAAAATTTTAAATCTCTAAGTACTAAAAAGATGATTGGTACCTTTTCCCTCTTGTATTTTTTTTTAAGAACTATTTTAAAATATGTATAAGGAAGTACAACAGATCCTAATTTTTTTCCCATGATGACTAACTTTGGTCAGCTTTTGAAATATCAAATCTTGTTTTAAAAAAGCTTTTCTTTCTGTCACTCTCCCCCCACCACATGTTCTTGCGCAAAGCACGTCCTTAGTTTAATGTGAATCCAGCCCTGATGGTAAATAAAACCTGCAAGGTCTCAGTCTTGCTGAAACTGAAATTCTAATGAACAAAAGCAACCATTTCATGGGCCAAGAAATACAGAAGCATGTTCGTTACCTGCAGATAGCAATAAATGCTCTGAAGGCAATCAAACAGGGCAGTGGGGTACAGATCCAGTGGGCAGTGGGACTAGCCAGGGAAGAGGACCTGAAACGCTGATGTTGAAGTAGCGTTCTAAACGATAAGAAGACCACAAGAGATGCGTCCTAGGCAGCAGGAACATGAGGGCGAGAGACTCATGTCACTCGGCATTTTTAGAGTATGAAAAAAAAAGATGGATGTGGGGACCTTGGGGGATGAAGCCAGAGGGGCAAGCAAGAGTAAAGCAGTTGTTCTGACCCCTAGTTGTATCTTACAACCACCTGGGGAGTTTTTTTTGGGGGAGGGGGCAGCGCTGAGTCTTCATTGCTACGCCGAGACTTTCTCTAGTTATTGCCAGCAGTTGTTGCAAACTACTCTTTAGTTGAGGTGTGTGGGCTTCTGACCGCGGTGGTTTCTCTTGTTTCAGAGCATGGGTTCTAGGCAAGAGGGTCAGTAGTTGTGGCTCACTGGCTTAGTTGCTCTGCCTAATGTGGAATCTTCCCACACCGGGGATTGAACTCACGCCCCCTGCACTGACAGGTGGATTTTTAACCGCTGGACCACCAGGGAAGTCCCACCTGGGGAGATTTAAAAAAAATATACCAGAGTCTGGAATCTACCACATCCAGATGGGGGCTGGGCAGGATGTGTTCGAAATCTTCCCAGGTGACTCAGTATGCAACCTGGGCTGAGAACTACTAGTGTGTGCCCGGAAGCCCATAGGTTCTTCAGTTTTGATGGGCAGCCCAGTCACCGGAGGATCTTGTGAAAATGCATATTCTGATTCAGTAGGTTGCATTCAGCAGCTGCATTTCTAACAAGCTCCCAGAAGATGCTGATGCTCCAGGTCCAAGGACCACACTTCGAGTAGCAAGGTTTAACGGGGCTGTGGTAAGAAGGCTTATTTTTAAAAGAATCTTGGGAAGCCTTTGGAGAATATTAAGCAGAAGGAGAGCTCGACCTTATGGGTGTTTTCAAAAGATTACTCAGGAGACAATGAGGAAAATGGATTAGAAGGAGAACACAGTGGAAGCCAGAAGATAAGAGATGAGGGAGTAAAAGGGAAAAGCTGAGCGACTGCTCTTGCTTTCCATGTGCCTGGGTCCTAGGGATCCCTGGCATCAGGATAACAGAAGAAAGATTCAGAATTTACAGTGTCCCGGTGTTTAATTTAGAATCCCTCTCTAAGACTTCCCTGGTGGTCCAGTGGTTTGGAGTCCATGAGCCAGTGCGAGGGACATGGGTTCCATCCCCTGTCTGGGTAGGTCCCACGTGCCATGGGGCGACTAAGCTCGTATACCTCAACTACTGAGCCTGCACCACAACTTCTGAAGCCTGCATGCCCTAGAGCCCATGCTCTGCCACAAGAGAAGCCACCACGGTGAGAAGCCCACGTGCCACCTCTAGAGAAAGCTTGCACACAGCAACGAAGACCCAGTGCAGCCAAAAATAAATAAATAAAAATTAGAATCCCTTTCTATGTCATCTCACTAGACACTCAGAACTATTCCATGAAGAATTACTCATCCAAGTAATAACTTTCAAACCCAGATCTATGCCCCAAACACAGAAATCTAGGAAGCAGAAAGGAGATGCCAATTTAGGGAAATCCAGAGGACCAGAAGAAAATACAGTTGTTCAAAAACTTAAGAAAATGATCATGAACATCGCAGCTTTTTGGTTGCCAACTAATAGTGTTCTCTTGGGTGAAAGAACATGGTCTGCATGCCAAGATGAACGAAGAAGTATGGTTTTCATTTGGAGGCTTAATCTTGCTGGATGGATAATAATTCCCTCGGCTCCATTCCCTGCCTTATGGGATGCTTTTAAATCAATCCCCCACAGCCCTGAAAGACTCATGAGTCAGAAAAGCAGAAGCAATGAAGACCATAGAGTGTGGGGGACATGCCTTTGCAGGGTGGGCAGATGTCCCCCCCGTCCCCACACATCTTGTGATTATTTTGGGTGGTGGTAGGGGAGTCACATTTCCCCCAACACCCCATGAAGTTGACCTGGCTTATTCTGCCACTAATGGTTTGCTGCGTTCCAGTGTTAATCCCTCAGCCTCCAGAGAGTCTGAATTCTAACTTGTTTGGAAACTCACTGATTGAGGAAAGAAATAAAAGTGAATGTTTTCCCACTGGCTATCTGCTGTATAACACAGGGAGCTCAGCCTGGTGCTCTGTGGCAACCTAGAGTGGTGGGAGGTGAGGGAGGGGACATATGTATACCTATGGCTGATTCATGTTGATGTATGGCAGAAACCAACACAATATTGTAAAGCAATTATTCTCCAATTGAAAAATAAATAACGTTTTAAAAAAGTGAATGAGAAAGTCTTTAGAAAGTCTCTTTCTCTTTAGAAAGTCTTTAGAAAGTCTCTTTCTCTTTGCAGAAAGAGACTCACAGAGAATGAATTTATGGTTGCCAGGAGGAAGGATGGGGGGAAAGGATACTTAGGCAGTTTGGAAAGGACATGGACACACTATTATATTTAAAATGGGTAAATGTCAAGGATTTACTGTATAGCACATGGTGCATATGTGCCTGCTAAGTTTCTTCAATCGTGTCCTACTCTTTGCGACCCTATGGGCTATAGCCCACCAGGCTCCTCTGTCCATGGTTATTCCCCAGGCAAGAATATTGGAGTGGATTTCCATTTCCTTCTCCAGGGTATCTTTCCAATCCAGGGATCGAACTTGCATCTCTTACGTCTCTTGCATTGGTAAGCAGGGGGCTTCTTTACCAGTAGGGCTTCCCTGGTGGCTCAGATAGTGAAGAAACTGGCTACAGTGTGGAAGACCCGGGTTCAATCCCTGGGTCGGGAAGATCCACTAGAGAAGGAAATGGCAACCCACTCCAGTCTTGCCTGGAGAATTCCAGGGACAGAGGACCCTGGTGGGCTATAGTCCATGAGATTGCAGAGTCAGACACGACTGAGTGACCAACAATTTCAGTTTTGGTGCCACCTAGGAAGCCTATAGCACATGGAACTCTGCTCAACGTTATGTGGCAGGCTGGATGGGAGAGAAGTTTGGGGGAAAATGGATACAAGTATATGTATGGTTGAGTCCCTTTTCTGTCCACCCGAAACTATCACAACATTGTAACTGGCTATATCCCAATACAAAATAAAAAATTTTTTTAAATGAATGCTTCTGCAAGACAAAGTAACCCAGTGTTATTTGAACACAAATTATTTGAACTTGTAACCCAGTAACCCAGTGTTATTTGAACTTGTTGTGTGTGGGATCCCTTTATAGTATAAAAAGATGGTCATGGATTCCCACGTAATTGACTTAACGGTTTTCCTATGAACAAGTGAGTGCCAATACCAAAGTCCCAAACAGGAATTCTGAAGGTCATATCTTGCCAGAGGACATATTTTGGCTGGCTCTGACAGTGTTTTGGAAAGATTGCCAATCATGACCACCATTTAAAAATTGCAGAGGTTCACACAAAAATCTAGATTTCTGGCTTCTTCAAAAGAAATCAGAGGCCCTGGTGACACTGGGCCCACATTTCTATAACTAGGCCCTGAGTTTCCCAGTTTGCCAGCAGTCTTTCCCTCATGTGTAACCCACCTGGTTCTGGAGGTACCTGAGTTTTGTGACCCTTTATACAGATTCCATAGTCCATTGTTTACCCCATGAGGTCTCAGGTCCACAAGTTGGGAATAAAAGACCTACTCTTTATCTGGACTTAAAAGCAGTTTGGAAGCCACTCAGATCAAAAGATCTTAGTCATGGCTCAAAAAAGTACTCAACAAAGCAAGAAATAACCACAGATTTCCACCTGGAGCGCTTCTCTGATGTTAGTGGTCTCTGATTCTCAAAGTGGGGGAGTTGTGCACACAAGTACTTTCAGATTTTGATCTCTTCAAGCAAAAAGGGACTTCATATCTCTCATATAGCATGAGAAATGTTAGCTTAGAATGTGTCATTCTAGGCGGTGTGTGTGATCAATTTTATTCAAACCTGATTGTCAGCAAAGAGGTTCAGGGCATAGTTCTCTAACTCCTGTCCTCCCCTCAAAAGAAGTTCATGGAAGGCAATATGGCAGTATAAGTCAAAAGCCTTTAAAATATAGCTATCTTCCAAGCAAAAACACTAATTTGAAAAGCTATACGGACACAAATGTTCACTGCAACATTATTTAAAATAGTCCAGATATAGAAGCAACCTAATTGTGCATCTATGGATGAAAGAATAAAGACGATACGTTTTATATATATATATATATATATACATACACACACATATATATATAAAACGGAGTACTGCTGCTGCTGCTAAGTTGCTTCAGTCGTGTCCAACTCTTAGCGACCCCATGGACTGCAGCCCACCAGGCTCTGCCGTCCCTGGGATTCTCCAGGCAAGAACACTGGAGTGGGTTGCCATTTCCTTCTCCAATGCATGAAAGTGAAAAGTGAAAGTGAAGTCGCTCAGTTGTGTCCGACTCTTAGCGACCCCATGGACTGCAGCCTACCAGGCTCCTCCGTCCATGGGATTTTCCAGGCAAGACTACTGGAGTGGGGTGCCATTGCCTTCTCCGAAATGGAGTACTACTCAGACATAAAGAAAATGAAATCTTGCCATTTGTACAACATGGATGGATCTAGAGAGTATTATGTTAAGTGAAATGAGTCAGACAGAGAAAGAAAAACCATATGATTACTTAAAGGTGTAATCTAAACAAACTTAACAATTAAAACAAAATCAAAACAGACTTATAGATACAGGGAACAAATGTGCATTTGCCAGAGAGGAAGGGGTGTTGGGGGGCAAAATAGGTGAAAGGGATACAAACCAGTTGTTATAAAAGAAGCTACAGGGATTTAATATGTTGCCTAAAGAATATGGTGGTGAATAATACTGTCATAATTTTGTAGGAGGACAGATGATGACCAGACATATTACGGTGATTATTTCACAGTGTATGCAAATGTAAAATCACTATGCAGTACACGTGAAACTAACATCATACTGTATGTCAATTATATTTCAATTAAAATATATATATAGCTAATGGCAAAGAAGAAAGCTAAAGCAAACCATGTCATACTGGACTAGAACTGGAGACATGAATATGAACTCATGTTTAGCTTAAAATAGATACAGGTGGATAAATACAGAAATGATGATAGACATGTCCATACACATGGCTCAATGCACACATACGTTTCCGAGCTCCGTCTGCCAGGAGGGCCTGGAGTAAACAGCAAAGTGCATAACCAGCACCCAGTCTTGGTTTCTAATCCCGTTCTCCTGTAAAAGGAACCAAGAATTCTTGGGAAAACGACTTCTTCTGGGCAGAGAATGTACAAGATGAGCCCAGAACATCCTGGAGTCCAGAAAAATAAGGAGGCTCTCAGACACAAACCGATGGGAGAATGTCAAAAGGACAAAGGAGCCAAGTGAAAGAGCTCCCAATGGCTAGAGCTGGGACAATTGAAGGAGCAAAATAAATAATGGAGTAATGAATTATAATCCACAGTATAAAATGCACGTCTGTGAATTCATATTGATATAAATGAATGAATGAATGAATAAGGAAGCATGGACAATTCTCTCGTACAGAAGGATTCTAAATAATTGATGTAGATACTGCCGCCTCCAGGAAGGGGAGCATGACTCTCCACTCATTAAGTGTGGGAATCAGAGTAATTGTCTGCAGAGTAACTTCCTTCCAAATAACACAGTACAGGAAGTGGGGGGAGTAACTCTACAGCAGAGAAACCTGATAAACACAACCTCAGTCTGGTGATCAAGGTCAACACCAATCGTGATGTCATGTGGACAGCACGTACCCTTGATATGATGTGATGAGAATGGCACTTTTTGTGGGTTTTGCTCTCAAAACCCCATAGTCTCTGATGTGATCATGAGAAAAACATCACACAAAGTCAAACTGAGGGACATGCTACAGAATACCTAGTCAGTACTCCACAAAACTATGAAGGTCATCAAAAACAAGGAAAAACTGTCACAGCCTAGAGGAGCCTAAAGAGATGTGATGACTAAACGTAGTATGACATCCTGGATGGAATCCAGGAACAGAAAAAAGGACATTAGGCAAAAGCTAAGGAAATCAGAATAAAGCATGTGACTTAATAGGGCTTCCCTGGTGGCTCAGATGGTAAAGCGTCTGCCTGCAATGCGGGAGACCTGGCTTCGATCCCTGGGTCAGGATGATATCTGGAGAAGGAAATGGCAACCCACTCCAGTACTCTTGCCTGGAAAATTCCATGGACGGAGGAGCCTGGTAAGCTACAGTCCACGGGGGTCGCAAAGAGTCAGACACGACTGAGCTAATTCACTTTCACTTTGGTTAATAATGTACCAATACTGGTTTATGTTAGGTGTTGGATGCTCAGTCATGTCCAACTCTTTGTGATCCTGTGGACGGGATCGCCAGACTCCTCTGTCCATGGAATTCTCCAGGCAAGAACACTGGAGTGGGTAGCCATTCCCTTTTGCAAGGAATCTTCCCCACCCAGGAATTGAACCCCGGTCTCCTGCATTGCAGGTAGATTCTTTACCATATGAGCCACCAGGGAAGCCCGATATTGGTTTATAGTTGGAACAAATACATCACAGTCTGAGAACTTTACAGGGGAAAATGAATGTGGGAACTATTTCTAGTGTCTTTGCAGCTTTGCTGCAAATCTAAACTATCCTAAGTAAAAAGTATATTTTAAAATATGTACATCTTTTGATCCAGTGATTTTCAGTTTTAGAAATTCTCCATAAGGAATTATCATGAGTGCCTGCAGGAATTTACTCATTGCAATGTATGTGTGTCTATTGCTTTTAACTGGAAACAAACTAAATACCCAACCCAAAGAGATTAAATTAGTTATGGCACAGCATACAATGAAATATTATCCAGTCATTAGATGATAAGGGAAAACATTTGTCGATATAGAAAAGATGATCATGATGCTTTAGTAAGGGAAACAGGACACTATAAAAAGTGTATGGTGGGCTTCCCTGATGGCTGAGATGGTAAAGAATCTGCCTGCAATGCAGGAGATCCAGGTTTGACCCCTGGGTCGGGAAGATCCCCTGGAGAAGGGAATAGCTACCCACTCCAGTGTTCTGGCCTGGAGAATTCCATGAACAGAGGAGCCTGGTGGGCTACAGTTCATGAGTTAGCACACAGTTGGACACAACTGAGCGACTAACACACACACACACACACACACACACACAATGTGTGGTATAATTCCATTTGAGTTAAAAGTAAGGGATAACTAGAAAATATAGAAAACCTAAACATATACATTCAATAAGGGTTATATCTCCGGGTTATATCTGGGATGAGAGAATATAAGGATAACTAATGTTACTTTCAAGCTAACTTTTATTATCTAAGTTTTTTATAGTGAATAGTGCAATGCTTCTACAGTAAAAGAGCCATTATACATAATAAAGTGAAAAAATGTTAGTTGCTCAGTCATGTCCGATTCTCTGTACCCCATGGACTGTGTAGCCCACTAGGTTCCTCTGTCCATGGAGTTCTTCAGGCAAGATACTGATGTGGATAGCCATTTCCGTCTACAGGAGATCTTCCCGAGTCAGGGATCTAACCCAGGTCTCCTACATTGCAGGTAGATTCTTTATCGTTTGAGCCACCAGGGAAGCCCCTATCACACAGTAGTAGTTAAGCAGGGTTAATGATTTGATACCTTTACTTAAGAGGGAGGGAGGGAGGGAGAGAGGAGACGGCAGGAGAGGTTATGGGGGGATCTGTAGGCCTCGAAACATCCACCAGGATGAACACTCGTCCTCAACAAACGCAGCCTCCCTTTGCATAGAATGGCTGAGGAGTGTCTTCAGAGATAACAGCAGTATCACCACAGCCCCCTGAGCTTCTCTTCTGCAGCTCTTATCTCAAAAGTAATTGATTAATTTTTTGTGCACAGCTGGGTGTCTGGTGAGGAAGCAGTTTAATTTTGTTTTCTGCAAGAGAAACTGTAGTTCCGGAAGAGCTGCACGTTCAGAGGACAAATTCACAGAAGGAGACCAAGACGTGACGTTGTGGAACGCTGTTTAGTGCAAACTGGCCCAGCTGACATGCAGGAGGGCAAGCAGACTCCTAGATGGAAGTGACCCCAGAGCGGGGCAGGAGCGGGGCGGGATGGGAGAAGACAGGACCAGGACGGAGGACATTAAGTCAGGAACTGGTGGACACTGGAAGCACCCCTGACCTTGTCATCCTGAGGGCAGACTTGAACTTGAATCTATATGCCCTATTTTGGTATATGATGGAAAAGTCTCCTCCTTAGCTCCTCCAGGAGAGGTTAGCAGTTAGAGGCAATGGCTCTGGTTCAGATCCTGGCTCTGTCACATAGAGCTGTGACTTAGGAGGGTCACTCCTAGCCTTGATTTCCTTGCCTGTAAAATGGGGATAATCCTAATCCTGCCCTCACAGAGTTGTTTTCAATTCGAGATTGAAAGAGTTACTGTATGAAATATGCTCAGGATAATACCCAGTTTATCAATTGATAAATCAGTCAGTAGAAATCAGCTGTTTTATTATTCACACCTTAAAGGATCAGAGAAGCCTTGGTAGAAATCCCACCCTCTCTGGGGACTGAGATCTAGCTGTCATTGGTACCAGGAGTAGCAAGCTGAGAATCTACTGGGTATTTCCCCTCCCAGCAGCAGGCTGGGGGACTTGGCTGTATGGAGGCCCATTTTGAAGCTGGCATCTCAGGGGGCAGCTGTGACATACCCTACTCCAGGGAGCACATCTGGGCTGGAGTTCAGGCTGCAAGTCTGGAGGAAGCCGAGTGACCGTTCAGACCCCAGGAAGCAATCTGGAGACTTAAGAGACTTAAGGAAAAAATCTGTACTTCCAGCTAACCTGGCAGGTGGAGGGCTAGGATGTGGCCTCTGGAGGGTGCTCTGGAGAAACCATTCCTCAGCTCAGGGCACACCTGCCTTCGCCCACCTGTATGTAAGAGCAGGTACCCCCTAGCACCATCCTATCTGCAACTACTGGCATCTAGAGAACATTCAGCCTCCATGATTTGAATAAATAAAGAAATGCAATATATTCTCCCAAATCTTTTAATACCTAGCATCTCATTTAATTCTCATAACAACCCAAGGAAATACACAGAGCAAGAATCATTTATCTAATTTTGCCAGATAAGCTGGGCTTCCCAGGTGGCTCACTGGGTAAAGAATCTGTCTGCCATGCAGGAGTCGCGGGTTCAGTCCCTGGGTTGGGAAGATCCCCTAGGGCAGGGCATGACAACCCACTCCGTATTCTTGCCTAGAGAATCCCATGGACAGAGCGGCCTGGTGGGTTGCAAAGAGTCAGACACGACTGAAGCAACTGAGCACACATCAGCGAAGCCAGCACAGGACTCATAACCGGCAAGATCCCCAGATATCGACCCCATATTGTACTTTCTACTAGAGCATGCTGTTTCTAAAACATCTTTTCATTTGTTTGTTTTGCCAGGAGTTAAGAACAATATGGTTTCATCACTATCATCTGCCTAGACTTTTAGGGGAGTGTATAAAGTCAGTTGACCTCTTTGCCAAGCATCCCCTGGCTATAAAGACAATTATCTCCTCCAGTGCCCTGGAACCTGGACCTTCTGCCTGTCAAAGCAGAAGGACTTCTCCTGCAGCCTGTGGGCAGCATTAATGAACAGAGACTGGGCACCCTGGGGCTTTGGCATAGGCTGTTCTGCTGCCAGTAGGGATGCTGTTATGTCCCTTCACACTGAATAACTCAGGGGATTTCTCGTACCCAAGCCAAGAGGATGTGGGACCAGCTGCCTGGGGGGGAGATATTCTGGTGTCTTCTTCCGATGTCCTCTCTAAGTTAAGAGTTTGCAGATAAGCAAAAGGAAGCAATTTTACTACCCAGATTTGCCTTCTTGTTCCTGCACCTACAATCAGGTGCACAAACACGAAGTTTGTGGCACAAATATATCTTTTCAGAAGCAGCAAATTTTCTCAGAAGGGAGATAAGGCAAAAGCAGTTTTCTATGAGAACACATTCCTGCAGTGGAAGAAGAGGCTGTAGATCAGATGGATGGGGATAAGAGGCAGAAGGATTGGAAAGCTCTTGATTCACGGGTTTGATTTTTTTTTTCTCCCCTCTACCCATAATGTTTCCAGTATGAATCCCAGAACCAGATGCAGGGTATAGGAGTGAGAGAGGACTTCCCCTCTCTAGATCTCCCTTGGCATTTTCAGCGACACTCAAAAACATCTGTTGGATGATCCTGGGCAGATAGTTGGGCCGGTCTGATCCTCAGTTTTCTCAAGCAAAGCTGAAACGGACCCAGATTGGAGGAGCCAGCAAATCTCAGCTGCAGAATATTTCCCTGTCAATTGCAGAAGGCATCCCAAGAATCTTATTACCAATTACAGTGTACGTTCTGAAATATGCATGGGATGTACATTTTATTTTTATAAATCAGGGTAGGTTCTATTCTCACTCAGTGGCTTCCTGATAAGCTTTGTTGAGTGGAATGGGGAAAACAAGTGCAGTGAAAAACCGTACTGTTATCCATTTTACAGGTGAGGAAACTGAGGACTCTGAGAGTTAAAAGTAACATGTGCAGATCCACAGCTGCCAGGGATGGAGGCAATATATGACTGCCAGTGATGTGGTTCCAAAGATCACACTCTTAGCTGGCTGTCAAGTGGAGTGACAAGGACAAAGAGAACCAGAGGCTGAAGGTCACAGTTGGAGGCCTCTTGAGGTCGCCTAGTCTAATCCTCTTATTGTGTAGAGAAGGAAACAGGGGCCCCACAGGGAATGGTTTATTCCACAGCTCAGAGCTAAGGGGCAGAGCTGAGACTAGAGCTAAGATTCTGGCTTTTCCAACAGAAAAGACTTCAATATTTTCCTGACAGCTCTGGGATCTTTAAATCCAGAGGACAAGGAAGGACTTCTTTTGTTGTTGTTGTTTGCCCTTCTTTTTTAAAGAATTTATTTATTTTTAATTGAAGGATAATCACTTTACAATGCTGTGTTGGTTTCTGCCACACATCAGTATGAATCTGCCATCAGTACACACATGTCCCCTCCCTCTTGAACCTCCTTCCCACCTCCCACCCCATCGCACCCCTCTAGGTTGTCACAGAGCACCAGGATGAACTCCCTGCGCTATGCATCAACTAAGGAAGGACTTCTTGACTTGGGATGAGAACCAGGGTGGCCAAGATCTGAAAGGTCAGGTCTACACAAGCAATCATCCACACATTTCCAAGAGCCGGATGTTTGACACAGGATGGACTTGACATCCAAATGACTGAACAGATGCTTTACTCTCTCTCTGCTGACTTTCAGGTCTTCTAATCAAACACCCTGGCTTGGTTACCTCTCTAACACACTGGGGTGACATCCTCTCTGTCTTTCCTTGTTCTCCACCCAGTCCCAGCAGGTGAGGCTCTCTTCCCAAATCCATTTCATCGTTCAGGATTATTGTCTGGTTCATTCTGGCTTAGATGGTACCCAAATTTCTTAGGACTGACTCAAAGGAAAAAGCATTTTGTTAAAATAGATGCATTGCTTTTAAACAATTTGTCCTCCTACTCAGTTTTTCTTTTTGGAAGACAGAAACTGAATATAGATTTGTGGGAGAGAGATAGAGGGAACAGGAGAAGAGGGGTAGAGAGGAAGGGGAGAGGAGAGAGGCTGGGGAGGGTTGGGCAGCGGAGGGAAGGGGAGGCAGGCCAGGACCCGGGGATGTGAGTTTCAGGGAGTGTACCAGGAAGTGAGCCAGGACCCTTTCCCACTTCTGATTGTGTACAAGCTACCACCCCAAACCAGGCCTCCTTGATGTCAAAAAGGAATCCACTCCCTGGAGATCCACTGCCCCAAACGCCTAGTTTCATTGGACAAAAGCAAGGAGCCCCCTCTCTGGTCCCCGACGCGGGGTGGGAAGCCAGTGGCCCGAACCCGGGAGAAATGGGCACACAGCCCCCTAGACGGGCATTCCTGCTGACTCTGTTTCCCCATTCATGCATGACTCCCTGTGAGGAGCGATTGAAAACCTCAGCCGTTTGGCACCGCGGGAGGGCAGTTCACGCATATTCAAATCCCTCCCTTCCAGCGCTAAACTTAGCTGCCACCTTGCTCAGCCTGAATGCTTTCCACCTCCGCGCCCCGATTATCCGCTCCACCTGTGCCCGGGAGCCGGGCTCGTCTGTCGCCCCCAGGTCCTTACCTCATCAGTAAGCACCCCTCATTTACCCAAGTCTCCCTCCCCACGGCTCACCTGGAGTTCCAGTCTGCCTCCCTTGACGAAGTACAACCCCTTTAACCCTTTCCGCCACCACCATAGCGTCTTCGGGTTCTCACCTTCTGTACTCTCCGTGATAAGAACAGCTAACACTTAGCCTGACCCTACTGTGCCCCTTGTTCAACGGCATCTTTCGGATTGCTTAATCCTATCACAGTCATATGAGGTTGAAGCTGTTATCATCTGTCCCCTTTTGTTTAAGAAATGAGAAAACTGAGACCCAGAGGGGTTAGGTAACTTGGTCCAGGTCACACAGCCAGTAAGTAGCAGAAGCAGATCTTGAACCCTGAACAGGGTGGCTCCCAAACCTATGCTCCTAACCATGAAGCCATAATACCTCAGCCCTGCCCTGCTGGCTTTCACCAACACAACCCATTCTAAGGAGGACACCGAAATGGCCATTTATTCAGGTCCAGGCCCTTCAAGGGCACTTCGTCCTCTCCGAAAGGATCCTTCTACCCCTCGCTTGATTTAAGCTACATGGTTTGTCCTCAGTTGACAAGATAAAATATTTGAATGGTTGCCCGAAAAATGCGGACTGTAAGTGTGTCATCACACAGAGGAGATACCCCGCCAGGCCGGAGGGATATGCAGACCCCCCACCTATCAGGCATTCTGGGTGTCCCTCTGGATGAAGCCAGACCAGCGCAGATGAACCATTGCTGGCAACATCAGCAACAAACAACGTCAGGGCCACCGAGTGCTACCTACATGCCCAAACGATGCCAAATATCTTATCAATCATTATCTCATTTAATTTCTATAACATCCCTATAAGAAAAGCATTAATAGTAGTATTTTGCCCTTTTACAGACATAGAACCCAAATATCAGGAAAGTGAAGCGAGGGATCAGAGATCTCACCGCCAGTAGCAGTAGAGCTCGACCTTGAACCTGTACTTCTGTTTTTGCTCCTCAGGGGTTTGCACGGTGGCTTTGGGGACTTTGCCATCGTCCCCACGATGAGGATATCATGTTTTATTATGTGAAACAGCATCCTTTTAGGAAGGGAAACAGTACTTTCTGAGCTTGGTATCAAAGAGAGTGGCAGGTATCTATATATTCTGAAATTTATTTATTTTGACAATGATTTATTGGACTCTTTGCTAAGTGGCTGGCCCTGTAATAAATGTTTTTCATCTATGATTCCAAGTTACACTTGAAATAACCCCATGGCCACACACAGTATCCCATGACAGGTGAAGGAACTCCAAGAGGTTAAGTAATTTGCAAAGGGACAAGCCTTGAAGCACGTCTGGGACCCCAGGTGGGCCTGATCAAAGGTTTGCTTAGCCCTCAGGTTTACCTGCATTCGAGTGCTGCAGCCATGCATCTGACCAAACTTCCCCTTGTTGAGGCTTCCCTGGTGGCTCAGAGGTTAAACCGTCTGCCCGCAATGCGGGAGACCTGGGTTTGATCCCTGGGTGGGGAAGATCCCCTGGAGAAGGAAATGGCACCCAACTCCAGTATTCTTGCCTGGAGAATCCCATGGATGGAGGAGCCTGGTGGGGCTACAGTCCACAGGGTCGCAAAAAGTCGGACATGACTGAGCGACTTCACTTTCCCTTTTCTTTTCTTTCCCCTTGTTCAAGGAAGCCTGGTTTATGGGCAGCCTTAGGAACCACTTTTCCAAGAACATATTTCATTATGAGATGCATTTACTCTCACTCTTGGCGTGGTCCTGTCCCATTTTTCTTAATCCAGTATTGAACCTATCTTTTCTTATGTTATGTACCTAGAAACTGCCTTATATTCTTTCTGGAAGAAGATGATTGTGCTGTGCCGTGCTTAGTTGATCAGTCGTGTCCAACTCTTTGCGACCCCATGGACTGTAGCCTGCCAGGCTCCTCTGTCCATGGGGATTGTCCAGGCAAGAATACTGAAGTAGGTTGTCATGCTCTCCTCCAGGGGATCTTCCCAACCCAGGGACTGAAACCAGGTCTCCTGCCATTGCAGGCGGATTCTTTCCCAGCTGAGCTACCGGGGAAGCCCAAGAAGATGATTATAAATCAACAAATATATTAAATATTAATTTTGAATCCCCATAGAGCTTTTGTCACATAGTAGGTCTTGATTATACCTATGATGATTTTTGTCCTAACCTCACCCCTGACTGGCTAGAATCTAAGGTTCTCTAACCCCTCAGCCCTGGGCTTCCCACCATTTTTAGCCACAATCCCACATCTTTTTTTGTGGTTGCATTGTCTCTGCTAATAAATAATAGCCAGCATTATTAAATGTTTCCCATGTACTTGGTACTGCTCTAATGCACTTTCAAGACATAACTCACTTAGAGTTATGTCATGAGATAGATATTGTTCCCATTTTACAGATGAGGAAACCAAGGCACAGAAGAATCAAGTAACTTGAATAAGGTCCCAGAATTTGTAGGTCATGGAATCAGTACTGCAAACCCAAGTGGTCTGACTTCACAACCCGAATCCTTAGCCAGATGCTGTGCTCCCAGCCACTCTGAGGGCAGTGGGACAGCCTTGGTGGGCTGAGTGGACAGAGCCCCAGAAGATGAGGTCTGCAGGAAGCTGGAAGGGAGGCAAGGAAAGGGCCCCCTGAGAGTGGGTGGCCACCCATTGTGTTGATGGCTCAGGCCCACAGGCTTCATCAAATCCCTCTGAGATGCAAGGCTCCCACTCTTGTCAAATTGAACGGGCTTTGCAGATTTCAGTTTCAATCCTGCCAACTTGAAAGTTTTAGCATTTCAGCTGTTTCAGAATTATAAAAGCCTACAAATGCTAAGGTGCTTTTTTTAGAGTTTTAAAAAAATGTGTCTTTTCCCCACCATCACATAACAATCTGAAGGTTTTTTTTTTTTTTTTTCAGATTCTTGCCAAATGTGTATTTTTAAAGATTGCATTTGGCCAAAGACCAGAAGTGGAGACTCTGGGAGGAACGTTGAGGAAGTTCTAAGACACGTTCAGAGGGGAAGCTCTTTCCTTGCTGCATAACCCAAGGTCTGCTGGGGTGATGCTGTTTATTTCAGCTTTCTCACTCCCTTGAGTGACAGAGTGCATCCCTGGGACACTGACACTTCAGTGAGTTGGGTGACCCAGAGGACATTTGGATAGCAACCATGGCCAGGGAAGACCACCATGGCTGTGTGAAAAGCTTCCGGTTCTGCAACTGTCACCAGGAGCCAGATGGCCCTCAGTGGACAGTTACCACGCCCACTGGACCAGGTGCCAGCTCAGTCTTCACTAATTAAGTGTCGTGTGCATGTATGTGTGTGTGTGTGTTTATGTGTCAAAGACTCTCCCCCGGTGTGAATCAGCTCAATCATCGTTTTGCAGTGTTTCAGCTTCAGATTGCAAACATCTACCAACAAATAGGAGCCTTGCTTTCTAACGAGCTGGAGATGTGTGGAAAATAGAATCACTCATGGTAGTAGGGAGCCACAGATGTTCCAGGGAGGCAGCAGGCTGTGCCAAGCACAGACGGTACGTGTGCCCACGAGACAGGATGCAGAATCTTGCCATGCAAGTGATGCCCACACACCTCAAAAGATGAAGGGATGAAGATGGGTGGGATGCAATCTGGTTCCTTCTTCCAAAGGCCTGGCCTTCTAAACAGCTGCATGACATGACATTTAGATATGGTCCAAGAAGCTGAATGTTTAAATTTGAATAACTGCCACCAAGGTCTTCACTACCAAAGGAAGGGCAAGGTAAGCTTCTAAGGAATCTGAAAGACCTCAGTTCAAATCCCAGCTCCTACACTTACTGAGTGCTCTTGAAAAGTCATTTAACCTTTCAGGGCCTCAGTTTTCTCATCTGTAAAAGGGGTTAATAATAGGGTTCATGTGTTGGGTTTTTGTTAGGACTGAATGAGAGTGCAAACAAAGTTCTTGATGTAGTACTGACTCATAGCCAATGCTTGATAAACAGTAGTTATCACAACCATCACTATCATTTCTACTCTGCAGTTCTAGGAAGATGATCTTGACTCTGCTGAGTGTCATTTTTCTCCTCTGTATGATGGAAATAATGATGCCTAGGTCACAGAGTTGAGTCAATGTTTATTAAGTTCCAAGACAGTACTCAATACATAGGCTCTCAAAGCTGGATTCATTTCCCTTCTCCCCTGACTAGCCTTGAGTCTTACTAAAAACATCATCAAATCTAATTGCTGAGAATCAATATTGGCCCAGCATGATGCAGGTTCCCTCAGGACCTGTAAACTGGGAGGCATGGGCATTGACTGGTCCCCAAGGAGATGATGCTCTAATAGGTAAGACAAGACACTGAGTGGGATGGTTATGCTGCCAGGGAGACCAGGAGGCTTGGAGAGTCTCATGAAACTTGCTCAAGGATGGATAGCAGGTTGGTTTCCAACCCAGGTCATTCCGACTCCAGAGTCTATACTTTTGACCATGATTGTGTGTTGGCTATCACGAGAGAATGGAGACAGGTAAAAAGTTCCCAGTTTCTCTTAGTTGCTTCAGTTCTCTGTTTTGAG
Source organism: Bos indicus (assembly GCF_029378745.1). Taxonomy (NCBI): domain Eukaryota; kingdom Metazoa; phylum Chordata; class Mammalia; order Artiodactyla; family Bovidae; genus Bos; species Bos indicus. Next base: position 23,008,187 of record NC_091784.1, on the reverse strand, counting down.
AAAGAAAAAGAAAGAGAGTAGGGAGAGGAAAAGAGGAGAGAGGGAAGAGGAGGAGAAAGCTGGCTTTGGAGTTGTGTGCAGGGCAAACAAACATGTCCACCTAGCATCCTGGGAGCTCACTTCTCACTCAGCTCCCCTTGAATGAGGAAGTCCTACGTGGAGGTCAATCAAGCTCGAGGCTGTGTTCCTCCTTCCCAGCAGGAGGCACAGCTTAGCCTGTTCAAAGTGAACATCAAAGGTCACATCATTTTGGGGCTCAAGTAAAACAGTGTCAGCAAAGGCATCCTTGGAAGAAATCCCATATGGTGGTTGAGAGCACAGGTCCTGGAGCCACACAGAATTGGAGCCAGATCTCAGCTACACCACCTACTAGATGGGTGACCTTGAGTAAGTGACTTCAACTTGCTAGGCCTGTGTCTGTTTCTGGAAAGTTAGGATGGTAATAAACAGTATCTGTTTTCTATGGCAGCGAGAGTGAAATGAAAGATGCACACTTAAGGTGCTGGCTGATTACATGGGAAGGGCTCAGTAAATGGCTTTGCTGTTGTTTTTACTGTTCTCAATGACTTTCCTGGTGGCTCAGATGGTAAAGAATCTGTCTGCAATGCAGGAGACCATGGTTCGACCCCTGGGTCAGGAAGATCCCCTGGAGAAGGAATTGGCAACTCACTCCAGTATTCTTGCCTGGAGAATCCCATGGACAGAGGAGCCTGGCAGGCTACAGTCCATGGGGCCACAAAGAGCTGGACACGACTGAGTGACTAACAACAACAACAATTACTGTTCTCAGAGCAGTGCCCCCTGGATTTTGTGCATCCAACAGACCCATTGTAGAGAGCTTCCTTTCAAACAAATGTCTTGAATTTGTGTGGGCAGGCAGCATTTTAGTTTAATAATTATAGTATTTGCCTGGTAACCATCCCCTACTTGCTAAAATCTTTCAAGATTTTCAAGTCTGTCAATACCTTTTAGGATGATAAGCCCATGCCTGTATCTGGCAATCTCACTTTTGGTAATCTAGCCTATAAAAATAAAAGCACGAGTATGTAGTGACATATTTGTAAGAATGACTAGAAACAAGACGAAACTGGAAGCAAGGTGAATGCTCACCCATGGGGAAATGGTTGAATACACTGAAGTGATTCCATTCTATGGAATATGATATAGCTATTAAAAGGATTGAGTTAGATATGTGTCTATTGCCCTGGAAAGAAACCCATGATGTATTCAAGGAGAAAAGCAAGTAGCAGCTAATATCTCATTCAATTTTAAAAATAAAAAAAAAATCCCCCCCACCCCACTTGTGCATGTATGTGTGTGTTTTGAGGGTGAAGAAGATGTTGAGGAAACATATCTAGCTGTTAACATGGATTGCTTTGGAGTAGGGTAATGTGGAAATAGAGTTGGAATTGAGCAGGGTATATTATTACTACCTTTTCTATGTTTTCATAGTTTCACTGATTACAGGAAATATGATACTTCTGTAGTTTTTGAAGGGGAAACTTAATGTTTGCCTACATAAGAAAAAAAAGAAACTTAACGTTTGCCTACATAAGAAAAGCTTGCTTGTGAGGCAAGCTTGTGTGATCACATAATTTAAGAAAGGATTTTCTTCACAACCTAAGTGTCCGAAGAAAGGGGCTGCATCTTTTCAGCTTTGTGTGTCTAAGACCAGCAAGGTGCCTTTCTTACCCAGAGGAAATACTCAATGAGTGTATAATATAAGTGAATAACACTTAACTCAGCCAGCGTTAGGGGCTCTGGCTTTTCAGTGAACTCACTGAACTTGAAGTGAGTTTATATTCAGATGAATCTTCTGATAATGATTATGCTTAACTAATTCTTTACCACTGAGCTACATTCTTGAACTTTCCCTTTTCAGTGGTTTTATCAATGACTCTGTGAGAATCAGAGTGGCAAGCTAGTAAATCACATTGGCAGATGACACTTAGCTGGGAACTCTAGTGCCTTTGCTGGATGAGTTGGGATCCCCAAAAGGACTTCTTCCCATTAAAACCTGCCAACCTGAACAAGATGAAACTTTAAATCTGGGTTAAAAAGTCCCAAGAGAAAAAACATGTTGCTCAAAATGCATTTGGCTAGCTGCCTTCAAACAGTTTTTCCCAGCTTCTTAAAAAATACATAAAAACCCAGAAAGAGATGAAACCTCAAAGCTGAAAAATTGAAGGCTGAAAGACAACTCAATGGCACAGTGTTGGAAAAAACAGAACCAACTGTACGCGCAGTTGGAGACAAAATGATAAACTAGAGAGGAGAAAAGATAGACTTGGAAAAACACAAGCTTTAAGCAATTACAGTGTTCAACTCTATACCAAAACATTTGCATGTTTCTATGAAGTGAATGATTTTCTAGGAAACAGAAATGACTCCAAAAAAAGGCCTGATACAAGCAAGTAACACATGAAAGATTTTGTCAAAGAACTACTTTCAAAAAGGCCCCAGGCCCAGAGGGTTTTACATGAAAATCTCCATGTTATTGAATCTATTTCAGAGCATAGCAAATCATTTTATCAAGCTATCACAACTTTGATATCTAAACACAGATAGCACACAAAAAGCAGACTACAGATAAATTTTACTGATCAATATAGAGCAGGGGTCTAAATTATTTATTAGCAGATTTATTTCAGCATAATATATCAAAAGCAAAATAAAACCCAAAAGGATTTATTACAAAAGGCATTAACGAGGTGGGAGGTGGGAGGGAGGTTCAAGAGAAAGGGGACATATGTGTACTTACGGCTGATTTATGTTGATATATAGAAACCAACACAGTATTGTAAAGCAATTTTCCTCCAGTTAAAAAAGAAATAAATTTAAATTTAAAAACATATTATTAGCAAGTCAAGGGAGAAAAAGCTTGCAATCTCAGTAGATATCAAAAAATGTAAACCTCCAAAGAACAATGTAAACCTCCATTACCTATTTAAGATTCTTAGTTAGCTAGACATTGATAGAAGCCTCCCTAGCATGATAAAGAAAACCTTTCTAAACCAATAGCAAAAACCATGCCTCTTGGTGAAACAGTGAAAAGCAGGGTTAGGGGAGAAGAAATCACCCTAGGAGCTTGCTAAAATGCAGATTAGCAAGTTTGCATAAACTTGGGGATTTATACCTAGATAAATCACTTTGAGAACTACAGTCCAAAGGCATTTATAGTGAGGGGCAAGGCACTTTAAGCACTACCATTTCTGGCCTTCATCCTCTGGGGCTCAGTCAAAGGGAAGCGAGCAGGAAGAAACTAAGTTTTATCTATTATTTGCAGATGTCACGATGGTTTACCTGGAAAACCAAGTGAAATTAACTACAGTGCAACTGGCAACAATAGGAAAATTCAAGCAGCTTATAATTGCAAATCAATACCTTCCTCACATACAAACTATTTAGAAAATATCCTGGAAAAGGTACCCGTTAACATTAGCAACCAAGAACATAAAAGCTACCTGAAAATAATATATACCCAGTCAATGCACAAGCTTAAATGAGGAAACTGGCACAACTTCTCTAAAAGACCTTACAGGAAATGCTAACACATGGGAAATTTATTACCTTTTTGTTGAGGAAGATTTAGTGTTCTGAAGATGTCGATTGTGCCCAAATAACTCTGTTAATTAAATTTTTCTTAATATTCCATATCTCTGGCAACTTGACAGAATGGTCAGAAAATTCACTGGGAAAAATCAGAAGAACTGAAAACGTACTGGAAAAGAAGCAGAGAAGGACTTTGCAGGTGGTCCAGTGGCTAAGACTCCCAATTCAGGGTGCCAGGGTTCGATTCCTGGTCAAGGAACTAGATCCCACATGCTGCAACTGAGTTCACATGCTGCAGCTAGAGATCCTGTATACCGCAACTAAAAAAGATCCCCAGTGCTGCAACTAAGACCCAGCCTGCACCTAAATAGATATTTTTTAAAAGGTAATCAAACCACTCTTAGGGAAAAAAAGCAGCAGCATAGTAAGGAAGTACATGCCCTTCTGGTAATAAGAATCTTAAAAACCTGTGGTATTAAGTCAAACAAAAGTATGATAGAACCTCAGAAATAGAAGTATCAAAGTAAAGAATATAAAGTCCAGAAGCAGATACAGATTTGTTTGTGTGTGTGTGTGTGTGTATGTGAACTGAATCAAAGAAAAAGGCCATAATTCAGTGTGGATGACCTGTTTTATAAATAGCTTAATTTGCAGTTTAAATATCGAGGGAAGCTTTGTGTCCAAGTTCTTGAGATTCTCTTATCTGCCAACAACAAAGCCAGAAAGAAATTAACATGATGGTAGCTTCCAGGAATCAAGGGTTCAGGACCAGCCTGCAATGAGTCCAGTAAAGTCTGCAGGCTTTTAAAATATGCACTAAACTGTCAGGGTATGTAATTGCAGGGTTAGAAAGGATGGCTGTGGGAACTTCCCTGGTGATTCAATGGCTAAGACTATATGATCCCAGTGCAGGGGGCCCAGGGTCGATCCTGGGTCAGGGAACTGGATCCCACATGCTTCTATTAAGAGTTCTCATGCCCCAACTAGAAGTTGACATGCCTCAACTACAGATCCCACAAGCTGCAACAAAGATCAAAGATCCCACATGCCTCAACTAAGACCTGGCACAGCCAAATAAATATAAAATAAAGTAAGAAAAGAAAGGGTGGGTGTGGGATTTTAGACCCTGTTCCACTATTTTTTACTTGATGTTTGACCTAGAGCGAATCACTCAATTAACCGGAACATCAATTTTCTCATCCGAAAATGGGGCTAATGCACCCAGGTCCTGACTCATTCATAAGGCGGTGAGGGAAATTGAAGTCTATATGAAAGCCCTCTGTAACAGTGAAGTGTTGAGTGACAGTGGACATCTAGTAGCCCCACTCTAACTTAGGGTGGTGTCACAGAGAATGGGTTAAGAGCCCATTCTGTGGTGAGAGGCTGCCTGTGTTTGTTACATTATGGTTCCATCATCTACCACCTGTCTGATTTGAAGACGGTTCCTTCACCTTTCTGAACCTTACTTTTGTCATTTAGCAGCTATGGGTTCTTGAGAAAGTTACTTATGTTGGTGTTGTATAGTCGCTAAATGGTCTGACTCTTCTGCGACCCCATGAACTGTAGCCTGCCAGGGCCTCTGTCCATGGGATTTCCCAGACAAGAATTCTGGAGTGGGTTGCCATTTCCTCCTCCACAGGACTTTCCCTGACCCACGGATTGAAGCCAAGTCTGCTGCATTGCAGGCAGCTTATTTACCACTGAGCCATCAAAGAAGCCCCGAGTTACTTAACCTCACTGTATTTTGGCTTTGTTCATCATTAAAAGGGTGATATCCATAGCACCTACCCCAAAGATTGTTCCAAATAGCAAATTAAAAAGCACGCATACTGCTTAGACCAGTGCCTGACATGTAGTAACTGATGCTTGTTGTTCATTATTGTAATTATCTCTGGGATCTATGCCTCTCCTACTCCAAGGTTTGACCACATAAACCAGTCAGCCCTTTGGGACACCTTGTCTACAGTGATTGGTTCAGTAACAGACATGAACCTTATCAGAGCCAATGAAATGCAATGAGATTTACACTTGCTGGGCAAGAATCTCATACTCTTTTGCTGAGTTCAAGCAAAGAAGCATTCAGCCCTGAGAGTTGCTGTTATGTATCTGTCTCTGAGTCTCTAATCCATTACTCTGAAATGGAGTCAACAGAGAAGAAAGAATGGTAAGAAAAATAGCGTTACTTGTGAATTTAGTACATCAAGCCATACCTTTACTGTCCAAGCATGTGACCTGGTAGAATCTCTCTCTCAGTTCGAATTGTGTTTTCTGTCACTTGCAATTGAATGAATTCTAAGTGATAAAACAGTGTTATTGGACTGTGATGACCTAAAACCAAATGTTCCCAGGTTCTCCAGAAAAGAACAGATTGGGTCGTGTTAGTAACAGAAACTCAACACTTTATATGTTTTTCATCCTCAGTGTCTGGTCACACAATTATGTATGACAATCCTTTATCCAAGTGATGGGCATGTAAAGGATAAAAACAACACTGCCCTTTTCCAATTCTGGTTGAGAGCATGGGGCTAGAAACAAGTCAAGAGCTTCAAGCTCATGACCTTCAAGCAGCAGCCCCAGGGCTGGAATGGAAATTAACCAGAAACCATCATTTCAAATTTCAAAAGGTCATCATTATGAAAAGATTCTTTAATGTTCACCCCAAATCAGATGATAAGTCAGCAATGGAAGCAGATGAGGTTGAAACAATGGTTTTACACTACTTGCTTTCCATGACCCAGTAAACTCTATCTGTGCCCAGTTAGATTGGCAGTGACCTCCTGATGTTGAAATCAGACTTTTAACATCAGTTAATCTGTCACGCAGAACCTCATTGAATGACCTGTCCAGGGTGACTCTATTAGAATTAGCAGAGGTTGGAAGGTACACATTTGTTTTCTGATCAAAAAGCCTAGCTACATACATGGAGAAGTAATTAGACAAGACATCTCTTACAAGATCAAGATGAGTGTATTCAATGACCTTCTTAATGCCCCCAGCTGAATGTTAGATGAGAAGCTGTAAACTCAACCTGTTCAAAACTAAACTCACCATCTTCCTTTCAAAATTTCCATCAGTAAGAGGTATCATTGCTCATCCGAAGGTAAAGCCAGAAGCACAAGAATCCCCTGTCTTTATTTTTCTTCACAATTGACAAGCAACAAATAGGAACTTCTGTGGATTTTAGCTTTTACACACCTCCCAAAGTAATGTGATTCCCCATCACCAATAGGGGAAATCCATCATTAATCCTGGATTACTGCATTAAAGCTTCTTAACTAGCCTTCTATTCTCCCATCCACTGTCCACACTGCATCTGCAACGGGCCTCAAAAATGAAAACTTTATCATCTCAGATTTTTTTTCCTTACTATTCACCATTTATTTATTTTTTGGCTGTGCCAGGTCTTAGTTGCAGCAGGCAGGAACTTAGCTGTGTCATGTGGGATCTATTCCCCTGACCAGGGATCGAACCCAGGCCCCCTGCATTGGGAGCACGAAGTCTTAACCACTGGACCACCAGGAACATACCTCATATAAGTTTTTCCAACTCTCACTTTAAATTTTCCAAAGGATTCCTGTTGCCCCCAGGATAAAGTCTAACCTAATACACTCTCCCCAGATTTGCATGACTTGGCCCCTGCCATTCTGTGCACTCGGCCCACCTATGAATGTGTACCTCTCTGCAACCATTACTGAGTGTTTTAGTTCCTCTGTGGTGCCAGCCTCCAGACATCCATATGTGCTTTTTCCTCTTCCTGGAACACTGCTCCATCCTTTCATTTTCTAACTCACATTCATCCTTCAGTTCTTGTGAGAGTTGTAGTTTTTATCTTGGAAAATTCTTAGACCAGGGAGGCAGCTTGGTAGTTAAGTGGGAAAGCGATACGATCATATCTTTTTAGTTCTAATTCTCTTGGACAATAGCTAACTGTGTGGCCTTGGGCCAGTTACTTAACCTCTCTGTGCCTAAGTTTTCTTATCTGTAGAATGGTGATGAAAGCTTTGATAAATGGATTAAACGCGATCACGTAAATGACTTGGCATAGTGGCTGGCGCATAAACTGTCAGACGATGTTAGATATTATCATTATTTTACGCGCCATACATGGGTGATTCCGGAGGCTCTGTCTTTGGTTCTATTCTATTCTTTTTCACAGCCTTATGGGAGGCTATTATTCTCATCCAAGTCTCTACGCTTTGCCTCTGATGATTTGCAAATGTTTATTTCCAAATCAAACTTCTTTCCAAACTTCTAGTCTCTCACCGGGGTTATCGCAATAGCACTCCCGCACCCGCTCCCTGTTCCACTCTTTGATTTCTAAAATCTGTTGCCGCATGACACCCGACTATAATTTTAAAAACATCAGTTCACATCGCATTACTCCTCTGCTTAAAACCTTTCAATGTCTTCCTATTATCTTTCGATCAGGGCTATCAACCCCCGCTCTGTTGACACGTAGAACTAGAAAATTCCACTGTGGGGGCTTTCCTGTGCATAGCAGAGCATTTAGCAACATCCCCTGATGCCACAAGATGCAGGAGTACTCCCCCACACTCCTACCAAGTCGTGATGACCAAAAATGTCGCAAGGCTTTGCCAAATGTCCGTCCCATGGGGAGCAAAATTATACCATATTGAGAACCGCTACTTAGCTTAAATTTTTTATAATTGTCAAGGTCATTCCTGAGTCACATGCTCATCCAGAGGGCCAGGCTGGAGTCAGTTCCTCTCAAATCATGTGGACAGAGGACAGAGTGATAGGGTGACATGGTAACCCCGAAAAGAAAAACAGAGTACTTTTACCAGAAAAGTGGGGTGGATGTGGGGCTGGTAAAACAACACGCAAACAGGAACAGCCGTTTCTGGAAGCATCCCCAAGCCTCCCTCTGATTTCCCATTCTTCTCTTTGTTTCCCAGTGCCTAGCACTAGGACTGGGCACAAGAAATATTTGTTCAGTGACTGTCCCAGTAGTCCCTTCCATTTCTGAATTTTTTCATCCTCACACATGGTCTCCTTTACTTTGAGGTAGAAGACAGACAATTTATCAATTTAAATCCTTACCCACAGAATCCTGAGGACTCACAGCTCAGTTTCCCTGCCCTCTGCTTTGTCTCACATGTAAGGAATCACACCACAAATCCCGAGCTTTCCCTTCTTTGTGAGGACATGGCTAAGCTTTGTCAGTGTTTGTGAACAAAGACACAAGACACGGTGAATCCTTCAGGCCCTGTCAAACTTGATACCAGCAGGGTTGCATTTTAATCAAAGACACCTCTTTCAGTGCCTGCTGGAATCTCACATTGCCTCTTACATCCCAGTGATGGGCGAACAATGGCTGAGCTCAGCTGCAACTAAAGAGGACTCAAAAACAGAGAGACCAGAATGTGCCAAGGGACCGTGTTTTAGGTCCCAGCAGAAAAGAAAAGACAGAACTAGAAGGAAAGCTTCTGACAAAAGTGTGAACATGGCTTCTTTAGTTTCTCTCCTCGACCACTTGAAGTTTGTCAACAAGAGTAAAAGTTTATCTATAAAGAGATTCTGGTGTGTTTTGGTCTCAGGACTCCTATTACACTTGTGCACATTATTGAGATATTTCTGTGCATTAAATCTAACAGTATTTCCTGTATTAGAAAATAAAACTCAGAAAAATTCATATTCATTTGAAAACAATGATAGACCCAATTGCATGCTAACATAAATAACATATTTATATGAAAATAGCTTTATTTTCTAAAACAAAAAACGTGAGAAGAGTGGCATTTGGTTTTACATTTTTGCAAATCTCTTTATTGTCTGGCTTGATAGAAAAAAAAAAAGAGGTAGGTTCTCATATATGCTTCTGCATTAGATCTGTTGTCAAATGTTTTGTTGAAATATATGAAGAACACCTAGCCTCATACAAATATGTGCTCTGCAAAGATCAATGAATTTGAATAGCCTTTGAAGATGATCACGGATATCTCCTTTGATAGTACGCCAAAACTCATCAAGCAGTTTTTTTTTTTTTAAATGGCTAGTTGCAATGTGGAGTTTGAAAACATATGCATTAACTTTTTATGCTCTAGTACATTAAAATCCATGGGTCTTTCTAATCCTGTATTTTGAATGAATCATTTATTCAGGGATCATTTTTAACATCATGCATTGGTCACTCGGGAAATATCAGCTCACTGAGTTATACAAACCTTCCAAATTTGGCACATTTCATTACAAATAGAAAAAAAATTGCATTCACTTATGGGGGCAGATAGAAACAAAATTGTAATTTTACTTGCAACCTTGAATTTTTTTCCTTGGCAATAAACACTGTCAGTTGCTTTCCTTGAAGTGACAGGCTCACTTAGCTCATTTTCGAGAAAATGTCTGCCAAATACCCAAGTCTGAATAACCATAATTTGCCTGTCAGTCATCCTTTCAAGTAAATAGGGTGTTTCGTGGGGGAAAAGCAGCTAGTTCAGCTCGCACCTCAGTGGCACAAGTGGCTTTGCTGGAGACCAGCGGTGGCCTTTGGTTTATGGTGGAAGTACTTTACCTGTCCTTCCCGTGTTGTTACATACAAAGTGAAACTAGCACTTCCTTTCACTGTGAGTGGATGGCGGTGGTGAACACTGTGACACCTGGAACCACTTGGCGTATTGCCATTATTCCAGACTCCAGGAGTGTTCTCCACCTTTGTTTCTGCATCATCTGTGCAAATGTCAATACAGTGAAAAAGGCAAATCACATTTTATTATCACTATGAAATAGTTTTGACTCTGCAGACCCCATGAAATGATGTTGGGAGGCTCCGTAGTTAACAAAAGACATTTTGAGGACTCTTGACAGCAGCCTTAAGGATATCAGTTTTCAGATTTAAAAGACCCGGAGTTCAATCTCACTTCTACGACCACTCACAAGTTGTGAGAATCTGAACAGTTACTTCTCTGAGTTCCATTTGTTCACTGGCATGTGTGTGCTGAATTGCTTCAGTCATGTCCAATTCTTTGCAACGCCACAGACTGTAGCCTGCCAGGCTCCTCTGTCCATGGGATTCTCCAGGCAAGAATACTGGAGTGGGTTGCCATTCCCTTCTCCAGGGGATCTTCCCGACCCAGGGATTGAACCTGGGTCTCCTGCATTGCAGGCAGCTTCTTTGCCATCTGAGCCCATTTGCTCATTGGTAAAGTGAGTATAAATACCCCATAGTGCTCTTGAGAGGACTAAGGGAGATAATGCATACAGGTACTCAGTATGCCTTTGCTACTGTTATGTATTAAGTGCTAATGGTTCCTCACTGTGGCTCAGTTGGGGGATATTCTAGAATACATATTCCCCGACATTTTGACCATGTACATCAACCAGTATGAAAGGAATCAGGTCCAAGATGTATCACCAAAAATCATGAATTTTGTTTCTTGATAGGGTCTGCAATCAGCTATATCATTGGCTTTGCCTCAGGAAAGCCAAGACTGAAAATTCTTGGGGACTAACAGTACAGTGGTAACTATAGCCTGGGCGAGTCCTTGCTGTTGGCAGAACAGTGCCAATGGGCAGATTTTGCCTGATCTGTTTATCACAGGAGGGTGGTAACAACCAACACCAAGTTAGTACTACCGTGTGCCAGGCACTGCTCTAAGTGCTATACAAGGACTAACTCATTAAATCCCTGAAACAACCTTATGAGTAATAATCACCACTGTATAGATGAGGAAACACACATAGAAATGAGTGGACACATCCAAAGTTATATAACTGTATGCGGTTGACCTGGGATTTGAACCCAACTAGTCTAACTGTAGGAGTTGAGTTCTTAACCACTACCCTGTACTGAGGAAACAGGAAAAAAAAGACGGCGGAGTGATTTTTTCCAAAACGTTCCTTTCCCTGCCACAGGGCTTCTGTTTAAAAAGCCTAATTTTGCTCTTAAATGACCAGTTAGAAAACTCTTTGAGTCAATCAGAAACTCCAGGAAAAATGAAAACTGTAGCAAATAATATATGGCATGATTTTGAACAACTAGTTGAGCGTTAGAAAGGAGACTCCATAAGGACATTTATCTTTGAATGACTCAGATTGCAATGACATTGAAAGCATAAAGAAAAACATGTAATCCTAGAAAACAACTTAGCTTTGTATCAAACATTGTCTACATAATCATAATAATGTTCATTTGTTTTTCAAACTCCAGAGTCAATCTATAGCCCCAGCATGGAAGACATTAGCATATTTATAGAATAGAATGCAAATGGAGTGAATCTTGACCATGAAAAAGTCCAAACATAACTGACAGACATGGGTGGGTAGGAAGGAGGGTATATGTACATCCTCATTCTGCAAAGTGGGAAGCAAAGATGTTCTTCCCAAGGTGGCTGGAAAAAGAAATGAAGATTAATGTTATTTTTAGAAATTAGAAAGATAATCAATACAGAGGGTAGAGTGAGTTAGCTAAATCCTTGCCTATTATGGCAGGAAGTCAATAGATTATAAATCAAAAAATGTTTATGATATGTTTATCAAAGAAGAAACATACTATTTAGAGATGTGGGTGTAACCACCAGAGGAACTGAATCAGAAATGTTTTTTTTTTTTTTAAAAAAAAGCTTGCTCTAAGGAGTAGTACTTGAAGTGGGAAGGGGTGAAGCCCCCTGAAGTACATGCTTGTCATTAAAAGCCCTTCTGTATGATTTGATTTTTAAAAATAGTGTGCATGATTAAATATCTTAATAAATTGTAAGATACCATTTTAAAGCTTTTGAGTAAATTATGAATAATTTGAACTGGAAGAGAAAAATATATGCTTTCTAATCTTCTTGACATGGTAGACCGGAAAAGAAGGGAAATAATATTTATTAGAGATTCATCAAACTGAAGTAGCAATAGTTTGGGGGTAAGGGGATGAGATTGCTGTAAGAGCCCAGGGGAAAACTTGCCTTGTCTATTTTATTTTAAAAGTTGATATTGAGGATATGTTTTTCTATTACTTTTATATTCAAGGTGTTTTAATTAGGAAAATACAATGGGAAAAATATGCCACTCAAAAGAACGTGACAAAAATCAAATATCCAAGATTATTTGTTTTTTAAAAAGTTCAAAGAATTTCGAAAAAGAGACAGATGTGTCATCAGTTAGTCTCCATGGACCTTTAGGTAGACTGTTTTTCTGTTCTCTTTCCCCTCTGCTGAAGGATAAAAAGCCACGGGCTCTGAATTCATTTCTACTCCAGCCCCCAGCACGTGGCAGAGGTCAGCTCTCCTCTGTGTGCCCTCCACAAGTTTCTTCGTGCATTAGACAAATGTGTTCTGAACACATATTGTAGGCCAGGCACCTTGGGGACACACAAGCCCTAAGAGATCATTGCTGTGACAGTGAATAGTCCCCCTGCCTAATCCAGGATCCCCTGGTCTATGTCCTGGGAGAATCCTGAACTGTTCATCTAGGTGCACTCAGCATCTTTCCTACACAACTGTGAACTTGTCTATTTTCTGCTGAATCCTGGGCACCCAGAACAGTGTCTGGCACATAGTAGGTGTTAAGTAAGCCCTCACAGAGCAGGAGGCAGACTGGAGGTTCCCTCAAATGCAAACCACTTACTTCGAAGTGTCTTATTGTCTCTCCAGGCTGAGAAGAGGGACCAGAGCACAGGAGAAGATGCCAGCTTGACTGGGATAATCTGTGAGTCAGGAAGGGGTTACCCAACAGGAATGATGACTCCAAGAGCTTTGTAAGATCCGGAAAGCATTAGAAACTTCCGCATCATTGTCATTTCATTTAAACCCCATTTCCTCACAGTGAGAAATATGATGCTGAAAACAGTGAGGGACCGTGGCTTGTTTTCAGGAGAAGAAGGAAGAGGAGGCTGAAGAGATGCTATTCCACTGTGCCCAGTCTTAGAGAAGCATGGGGACCAGGTGGGATGAAAGTTTTAAAGGTTAGAGCTGAAGTTCTTGCCTGGTGGAAGCAAGAAAGGTCACAGTTCAAAGTTCTCCTTCTGTCAAGCAGCAAATAATGCAGGTGAGAAGACTCAGACACAGCAAATCCAAGAATACGTCGTTCCTGGGATTCAACTCTTTCAGGGACTTGCCTGGTGGTCCAGTGGTTAAGAATCTGCTTTGTAATACAGGGGATGTGGGTTCGATCCCTGGTCAGGGAACTAAGATTCCACATGTCTCGAAGCAACTAAGCCTGCCTACTGTAACTACTGAGCCTAAGCACCACAGCCAGAGAATCCATGTGCTGTAACCGAAGATCCTGTGTGCCACAACTAAGACCCCACACAGCCAAAGAAGTAAATTAATTAAAAACTCTTCCAAAGGCTTCCAGTTCACTCAAAGTCCAAGTTCTTACTACTTCCTTCCGACCTCCATCTCTCTCACCTGTTCTCTCTTCCTCCTCACTCATCCTGTCCAGTCACACTGACTTCCTTGCTCCTTAAACACCCAAGGCATCTCCCCTCTCAGGGCCTTTGCACCTGCTGTTCCTTCTGCCTGGCAGGAACGTTCTTCCCACCTGACTTGGTTCCTTACCTCTTTCAAATTTGGGGCTAAATGTCACCTTCTCAGGGAAGCTGACCTTGACCATGCTGTTTACAATTTCACACTCCTCCCCCACCCCATTCTTCTGCCTGCTTTAAGAGAGATTGGAGAAAGTCCCCGGTCTTGGGCTAAGACTCTCCATTTCCTATGCTCAGCCCCAGGGACTCCAACTGGAAAATCATCTTTGGGGGTGGCCCAGAATGAATTTTCCTTGGTTCAGACCTTATTATCTCTTAGAACCCAACCCCTGCCATTTCCCCACTGCTCAAAGCTAAGCCATCACTCAGCACAGAGTGAAAAAGCAGAAAAGAGCAATTATGATGCTGTGCAGCAGGCCTTTGACTCAGATTAACATCATTGCCTGTTGATTTGATCTTTTTCTTTTTCTCTAAACACTTAAGGCATTTTGATTGCAAGCCAGATTCATCTTTGGTGAAAAGCAATATTTTGAAAAGCCGGGACTTACTTGGTAGTACATATTTTAAGACATTTTAAGTTGATAAACAGCTAATTGGTTCTGCCGTCCTGTGATTTGCAAAGGGTCAGAATGGTTTGTTGTAAATATGCATCTGTATTAATGGCTCAATGCCAAAATCAATTTCCATAGGTGACAGTAGAATTTTGTAATAGATGAGGTGATGGAAGACACCTCAGCTATTACCCATGAGGTTCAGAGTCACTTTAATTTAACAGGTAGGTATTATTGTATTCCAAGGCAGCTATGCATGATGCTGAATAGCATACGCTGCAGAATATAGAGTGGTGGAAATTCCATTTCCTAAATATGCAGGTAACCAAATATATACAGAATCTGAAGCACAAGGAATAGAAACAGTGCCTGCCGGATCTGTACACAATATGTCTCACACAACATGTATTTTCTTTTTTCCTTCCCCAAGTTTGCACCCAGGATATGGAGGGAAATTTTAAATGAGACGGTTAAAATATTATGGATCATCTTTGAGGGGAAAAAAATGGAAAGTGAGCTATGGACAAACAATATTGAGATCTTCACGTCAGACTTGTTCAAAACACAGACTGTTGAATTACCATTCATTGTGGCAGGGATTATAGGATACATTATTTTAAAAGTAGTTTGTAAGCACTTAATGGCAGAACAACGATTGTCAGGGATTAGCATGGATTCACTCAGAGAAACTCAAGGTAATGAAATTACTTACTCACAAGCAATAAATTCAATGTATATTTATTAAGCATCAACTGTGTGCCAGGCTCTTGTTCTAGGCAGTGGTTCAGGGAAATGTGGTGGATAAAGTGTCCGGGAGACTTCCCTAATGGTCAAGTGGTTAAGAATCTGCCTTGCAATGCAGGGTATGCAGGTTCGATCCCTGCTTGGAGAACTGAGAACCCATATGCTAACTAAACCCATGTGTCACAACTACTGAGCCTGTGTGCCACAGCTAGAGAGAAGCCTACCTCCTACAACACAGATCTTGCATGCTGCAAGTAAGACTTGATGAAGCCAAAAATAAATTAGCAAATATTTTAAAGGGAGGAGACCTATGTTATGTGTTATATATGTTATATGTGACACATGCTCCATGTGTTATATGCTACATATATGTTATATGTTACATATTCTCCAAAAAGCATATGTGATAGATAACATGTGATAGTATTTCTTATAACATGAAAATTAAAAGGTGGATCGATGGTGTTAAGTCTTGCTGCCCCAAGCTCACCTCAGCAGCCTATTGTGAGCCTACTCACGCCCAAGGTCACTAAGAGCTAGAGCTGGTGGTACAAGAGTCTTTGGCATGTCTGGTGTGACTCAGGTGCTCTTCAAAGATGTCTTTGGCCTTGGGTACTGCGTGAGAACCAGGCTGCAGACCCTAAGTACCAGAGTTACCCAAGTCAGACACCTTGACTCCTCCTGCCTGACACAGAATGTAAAGCTCAAAGAAGTCAAATAAATGATGTGCCCAAGTCTAGTCCTCAGGAAGTGGGACACCCATGAATCTAATGGCACTCTTAAGTTTGCAAACACCACAAATTTAAGGTAGAGGATGCAAGAGTCTCTAATAGTTTACTCATCTGCCTCTAGTCAAACTCTGGAAAAGAAACATTGCTCTTATTTCAAATGCTTGGTGTTGCCTTTTAATTTTTTTCAACTTACCTTTTATTCAGAGGTGGTGTTTCTTCAGAACCTACTGCTACCATATCTCAGTCTCACTAGCTCTACCATATCTTTCCCTTGATCTTGCTTCTGGTTTTGTAATAAAAGTTGGCAAAGGCTGGGTTAATTATTTTTCACCACAGTTCCATCTGTTGAATGGTTCAGAGCCATGACTAACATCAAACTCTCCTGGATACAGGAGTGGGAAGGTTAGAGAAGCCCAGCCCACCAGGCCTTGAATCTTATATTAAGACAGTGCAGTGTGGAGATTAGGGTGAATTTTCTGGTTCAAGTCCCAGCCCTGCCACCACCTAGCTGGTGATCTTCAATTGTCCAAGCCTCAGTGTCGTTATTGGTGGGAGAGGCCTGCTGGTTGTCCCCAGGGCTATTATGAGAATCAGTTCCTTCTGTCTACACTAAGTGCTTAGCCAAGCAGGTCAGTTCAGTTGCTCAGTCATGTCCGACTCTTTGAGACCTCATGGACTGCAGCATGCCAGAGCTTCCCTGTCCATCACCAACTCCCAGAGCTTACTTAAGCTCATGTCCATTGAGTCGATGATGCCATCCCATCATCTCATCCTCTGCCAAGCAGGCCAAGCAGGTAGAGTACAGTAACGAAAGGCAACACAGGGTGGGATCAGAATTCCAGTTCTGCCTCTCATTAACCATGTCCCTTCTGGGTCCGCATCCCTTCATTTGTAAAATGGGGAGAATAGTAATGGCTACCTTCGGAAGAATGCATGAGGATTAAATAATGTTTGTCAAGTGCTCACTTACAACAGTGCTTGGCATAAAGCATGTGTCTGTTAAATAAATAAATAAATGCTCAGGAGTTAGCCCCTAAATGAACGCTCAATCTGCTCCAGTAATCATAGCTTCGTGCACAGAAGGTGTTCATTAAGTGTTAGCTAATTATTATTTTACTATTTCCTTGGCACTTCTTTCTGGAATTCTCATGACCCATTCTCTCCTTCAGCAACTTCCTTAGAAGCATCCTCCAGGGTCCACCTTGATATCTCACCTGCTTACCAATCCCAGAAGGAAGGGCAGACCTATCCTGGAAGCAGGCCCTTTTGTGGGACCTACAAACCCAGGAAATAGCCTACTGATGTTGACTTTCCATCTTGCTAGGAGCTATCTAAGCCAGATAGCTTCTAGCACCAGATGTTTCTGTTCATTTGCATCGTTTTGGAGCAAGCCTTAGTAGACTTCAAAATGGTATTTAAATCCTGAATTCTTTCTCCTCTTCAGTTCTCTTTTTTTCTGGTTGTTGTTGGTCTTGTTGTTTTTAAATTTTCACAAGTTCCTCTGATCCATGGGGCTTCCCTGATGGCTCAGATGGTAAATAATCTGCCTGCAATGCAGGAGACCTGGGTTCGATCCCTGGATTAGGAAGATCCCCTAGAGAAGGGAATGGCTACCTACCCTAGTATTCTTTCCTGGAGAATCCCATAGACAGAGGAGCCTGATGGGCTATAGTTCATGGGATCAGAAAGAGTCAGACGACTGAGCAACTAACACTTTCACTTTTTTTTTTTTTTTCCTGATCCTTGCCCCATAGTATTAATGTTACTTAGAGGGGTTCTGTCAGTTTCCCTCTTTGTAGTCATCTGGGGTTTTTATGCCATTTCTTGTGTACTCTTGTGTCTTCAATTACCACCTATGCCTAGATGATCCTAAGTATCAACCCAGGTTTCTTCTCTGCCCTAAACTCTGTATTACTGATTCTTAACACTTTGGGAGAATGAAACTACTTCTAAAAAAGTGCCCATTCATATAATATTTTTCATAGAGTTTCATAATCATATGAACCTTATTCTTGGAACTATATGGATGAGTAGCTCTGTCTAGATTTTCAATACCAGCTGCCTCTTGTGGACATAATTTCTTCACCCTCACTCACCCAGTAGCCATGTCTGATTGAGTCTACTTCAGTCTGCCTCTAGGATTTTTTTTTTAATTTCTTCATAGCCACCAGAACACAGGTTACCAAAGTTTTCTTCTCTTGCCGGCTCCAACAGATGTTTTTCCTTACATACCTTGGCAGGGGCTGTCTTCCTTAGATACCATTAGAGAGGGGAAGATCTCGTTGACTTTCTTTCAAACTTTTCATGGCTCAGAAAGAGGACAAGGACTGCCTGGGCAAAGAACTAAATGAGAGTTCTTCAGGAAAGAAGAGAGGACAGAATACCTGAATACCTGATCAGATGAACAGTCTATGATAAAGGCAACGTAGTACCAGGAAAAAAGAAAGAAATTCAACACTCTTGGGAATACAAAGGGTACTTCTCGAAATAAATTGTTATTGTAGATTCCTACATATCTCTGCAGTGAGGTGTAGCAGGGATTGGCAAACTACTTTTGCTTAAGGGGCCAGACAGTAAATATTTTAGGCTCTGCAGGCCAAGCAGCAAAATTGAGGATACTATATAGGTATTAACATAACAGGAAAGAAAACAAATTTCCATAATTTAAAAATATACAACACTAAGAGTTATATAATGCTGAAATTTGAATTTCTTATCATTTTTATGTATTGTGAAATATTTGGGGATATTGTTTAATTTTTTCTGCCATTTGAAAATGTACAAAATAGTCTTAGCTTTTGGATTACACAAAAATAAACCATGGGCCAAATCCGACCCATTGGCTGTAATTTGCCAACTCCTGAAATATAATTATGTATCATAGTACCTACATAGTACATCACTGAATTTTCAACTTTTAGAATTTTAGAGACAAAGCGTGATGACATATTTCCTATTTATTGATAAGTCTCAACTAAGTGGCATATAATGAGGCAACTGTTTTATTTTGGCTTTCAACTGTGTTATGTCCAATCCCTCATTTTCTTAGTGATATTTTGGGCAGATTTCATAACTTTCCAGCCACTGTTGGTTGTTAAAACTTGCAACTGCATACCTGGTTGCAAGCTATTTCCTTACTCTTCCCTCTTTCATTTGGGAGTAAATTCAGTATGCTGTGGCCAAGAACAGGAAGGAAAAAAGGCCAAAATGTTACTTTATTTAGCGGGTGGATTTGCAAAGCATTACTGTTCATTGCTACTGTTCCTGCATCTAACACTGATGGTCAGATTCTCTGCATGCAGGAGTCAACACATTGACTTCCCATTAGAAGCATGTGCATTAGTTACTGGAGGCCCTGTGGACCTTCCACTGCAACTTCCTTCCCTGATGTGAGATACCTGAGTCTGGTCAGTCTTTGCCATCCCACCGTGGCTCCCATCACTGGCAATGCATAGCCCTATGCTGCTGGACCTGCAGTTGCCCCATACAGAACCCTTATGCTTTTAAAGGTCTGCCTCCCTTTGGATAGACTCAGTTCTGGATCAACAGGTGTGGTTTGGGGAATGGCGCATGGACTGACTCTTAATCTCTGCTTGACCCCTTGGCCAGGCAGCCCTGTGCAGGGCAACAGACTGCAGGGCAATCTTCCTGAATATCATGTAGCCCTGTCTAGGGTCTACTTGCCTAACTGGCTATTCTCCTGGGTGGGATGTGAACAAAATGGCATAAGCTCTCAGGTATCCACCATAGATCCACTCAACTCATAAGACCTCTCCCTTCCGAACAGGCCGCCCCACTGCCATTCTCTCTCTCAGCCCTGCTCTTGTCTTCTGACTTCCTTGCTAAAATGTGCACATGAGCAGATGAGCAGTCATGCTGCCTCAGCTAGTATCCAGTCCAGGAATGAGATGCCAGCTGCCCTCAGGCTTTATGAATGATTCTTCTTGGAAGCCACAGGTAACTTATTGGGAAACTAAAAGTATTGAAGGAAGGGTAGTAGTTTAAGAAAGCAAAATCATTTGTCTTAGAAAATGCATCTTGTCTAAAACGCATGAATCAAGGACTACTAGTCAACATATTATTTAGAGGCATGAAGGAACCATAAGACATAAATTAAGAACTAAGAAAGAAACAGGTGAAAGTACTTGCTACTTTTGTTTACTTGTTGTACAGGTAAAGAAACTCATGCTCAGAGGGTTGGCAATCTCTGAAGTCGTATAGCCAGAAAATGGCAGGATTCAGGTAAGAAACCAGGTCTACCTGACCCCAAAGCCCCTGCTATTATTTAATATTCTTTGGGATCTTCCATAAATTATTAAAGGCCCATTTGCTTCTATATTGAAAAATGGGCTCTCGGCAGGGTCATAGAATGAGGGGGAAAAAATCAATCTTGGAGTTTTTGTAGGCTTCTTTTCAATCTCAGAAACATTGGTTTTATTGGGAATACTTTCACATGTTAGGGTAGAATGTTCAATTGTTAAAAACATAATTCTACTAAAATACACAGTGAGCTTATGTCAAATTTTATTTAATTCATCAGTGAAGGGAACCAGCAGAATGACAAAGCTGGCTCAAAGAAAGATGTTATGTTTTCTTTTTTAGATGAAAAAAACTGAAATAATATTGTTAAGTTATATATAAAACTGACTAATGTCCTAGGGAATGGGCAAATTGTCCACAACATTTGGAGTTATCTCCTCTAATGAACAGAAACTATTTGTACCTCCACTGAATAAAAAGATAAATGTTCATCTTCCCAAGTTTTCTACAAGTAAACATTTAACTATATAGCTAGGCCTGAATCTATAATAAAAGCTAGGTCAAACAAAGGTACACTTCCAGGGAATTAGATGACCACTTACGTAAGCTTGTCAGACACTACCCTGTGATATTAAACATTAAAAGGGCATACCCATCTTTTTGCCTGATTTCTTATTGTTGTTGCTGTTCTCCATATGTGCTGGTAACTCACACTAATCATCCACGCTACTAGCCCACATTGTTGTTGTTGTTGCTGTTCTCCATATGTGCTGGTAACTCACACTAATCATCCACGCTACTAGCCCACATGGATCACCCAGCCTTGGATTGCAGGTCACTTGTCTTTATTCCAATCCAGAGATAACATCTCAAATGATGAAGCAAAAAGTATATCTGAGCTATCTACTTTCTCAGATGGGTAGAATGCTACAGTCAGAAGGTAGAAGTCTGGATTTGAGGTAGAAAAAAGAGAATTCTTTCCATCAAGAATGGCATAGCTAAGAGTAAGATCCAAAAATATTTAACCACCAGTAGGACATAAGATGAGCCAATTTGAATTGATGCTTCTGTAGGCCTGGAACACGATCCTGATGGCCCTGCTGGGCCAGGTTTTTACTTGTTGGATCTAATGGATGTTTGAGTGGTTCGAGGAAGGGCTAGTGGTGGGGTTTTGGTGAGGACTGGTCTTATTGGGGATACTTTCATGTGTTGGAGTATACCATTCAAATTGTCAAAAACATAATTCTCTTAAAATACACAGAGAGCTCATGTCAAATTATATTGAATTCATCAGTAAGGGGAACCAACAGATACTATTTATCAACAGATAAGGAAGTATTTCCATGTTTTAACATCTAGTATAGCTATATAAACATCTTCTGGCTGAATGTCAGTCATGCTCACACCTCAGCCTCTGCCACTTCCCCAAATCCTAACCTGCCCCCAAACACAGTCATGGTCAGTCTCTCCCATCCTGCCTTAAGCCTCCATCCCATTTCTCTCTTTTGTCTGCCTCTTGGATTTTAAGATCAAGGAAGAAAAGTGGAGAGAAAGGAACAAGGAAGGTCAGGAGTGGGAAAGAGAGTTCAGACGCATTCTGCACCCACATTTAAGGGGAGGTGCAGCATTAATCTAGGGCAGAGGAGCAGAAGGGTCTACTTGGTACTGTTTCTAAGCTCTGGGGATATAGTAGTGCCCCCCGTAGACAAGAATCTCCATCCTTATGGAGTTTATATTCTACTGGGGAGCAGACAGGAGATGTGAAAATTGTAAATTAATATAGGTTAAAGCACCTAGAATGGGCTTGGTACATAGGAAGTACTCATGTCCTTCTCCCATCCCTGTCCTCAACCACATCTTTGAAGCTTCCCCGAAGGCTTCTGAACACATAAATAAAGCTGGAACCCCATCTGGCTGAAAAAGTCAACCATCTGGAGATTTGGAAATATGGGAGAACTTCTAATGACCAGCTAATTTTTTTTCCAGTTTTTCAGCCAGATGTTTGATATCATCCAGGCCCATCTGTAGCAGAAACATCAGTTTCTTGAACTTCTTTTTCATAATTTTAAGTTCCCTATTCTAAAATCCGAAGTGTTTTTTGTTTTTCTTAGTAGCAACTTTTTAATGAGTTGAAAAAGTGATAATTTGCTTAATGAAGGACAACTTCATTACGGAAAATATCAGAAATTAGGATTTAAAGGGCCTTTTAGATCATTTTCAGGGCTCGAAAGGCAACCCACAGGGCAAATTCAGGCATAAAGTGAGCTTGGTTTGGCTGGAACTGTGTGTTTAAAAAGTTAAGCCAGTTGCCCACATTTTAAAAGTCAGACGATTCAACATCTGGTTTTTTAAAATTTGGAGCATTGGGCCAAGTTTGGGATCCATTTTCCCAGAGTGAAAATCAACTCAAGCCACATAGCAATTGTTCCCAGTTTGCTGCAGTCCCCACCAGTCTCTGTTGCCACCACACTGAAGCCAAGTTTCAGTTACTGGATATCTTCTCATGGGCTTCCCAGGTGGCACTAGTGGTAAAGAACCCGACTCCCAGTGCAGGAGACATAAGAGACACGGGTTCGATTCCTGGGTTGGGAAGATCCCCTGGAGAAGGAAATGGCAACCCGCTCCAGTATTCTTGCCTGGAGAATCCCATGGACAGCTCATTTGCAGTGTTACTCCTCTTCTCACAACAATAGAACTGAGCTAAGAGGACTGCGAAATACTTGCTTCACACTTTACATCACTTGCCTAGTCCACAGGGATGTTTGGATTTGTTTCTTCCTAATCTTACCTGATGGAGAAGGAAATGGCAACCCACTCCAGTACTCTTGCCTGGCAAGTCCCATGGACAGAGGAGCCTGGTAGGCTACAGTCCATGGGGTCGCAAAGAGTCGGACACGACAGAGCTACTTTACTTACTTACTAATCTTACCTGAAGCTCTCTCTTTAGAACTGGGTGAACTAAGTTCCAAAGGAGGAAATAACATACACAATTTACATATACAACTGCTGCGTGTACTAACATACACAACTGCTAGAGATAGGAATGTGATTAGCACCTCGTAGCATCCTTCCTACTAAGCCAGTGGTCTTTCTGTTATCTAAACACATCCCTTTGATTATATCTACAACTTCAAGAGGTTTCTTAATGAGAGAATCACATATTGAACATGTTCTCATTCAAATTCACATGCCGCCATTGAGAGCACACAGCAGGTCGGGGCACCGCCTTGTGAATGCCTAGCGTGCTTTCCAGCTAATGAGTCAGGCATTTGTTCTGGCTTCTCAGTGTGGGTGTCTCTACATAGGTTGATTGGTTTTTCATTCAAACAGTGTCCTTTACTGCCTCTGAGTTTTTGCCTGTCTGGTGGCTCCTACACCCCTGCAGATGCTGCACAAGCATGGTGGGATCTGGGGCTTCTGAATGGAAAAACCCATGTGTTTGGGTTCTCTCACAGGCTTATATTTGTACCAGTAGCAACTTATCCTCTGGAGCATGAATTAATGTTCTCTAGCAAGGGCTAGGTGGAGCAACATGGCTTAGGTGCAGTAGTGTCTGCTGAGTTTAGGTATGAGACCTTGGGCAAGTTCTATAACTTCTCCAGGCCTCAGTTTTCTCATCTGTAAAATGAGGCTAATACATATACCCACCACCCTGACAGCCTTTGAAGATGAAAGAGTTAGTTTTTCAAAGTTCTTAGCACAATCCTAGCACATAATAAGTGCTAAATATGTATGATGTTCTGCTGAGTTACAGAAAAGAAAACTGGAAACATCTCTTCTCTCACTTGAGAGATGTGATCCTTCCTAACACACATGGTTATTCCCAGACCCATTGTAAATACTCAACGTGGTTTGGCATTAACATATATTGCTTGGAAGACTTTCAGAAAATTAAGATTCCAAGTGACCTACCGCAGACCCATGGAGGCCAAAAACCTAGTTGTGGGGCCTTATTATCTACTTTTTAAAGCTCTCTATGTGATTCTGATGACTAGTTAAATCTGGAAACAATTAATGTAGTTTTCTTATACTTGAATAATTTTGGTAGTAGACAACTCATAACCTCTGAAAGCTTCTTATGACATATTGGGGAGTTACTTATACTGAGGTAAAACTTGTTTTCCTCTAGCTCCTAATTCTATCCTCTTGAGACCACATAGAACATTTTGAGCCTCTTTTCCATATGACAGCCCTTCAGATATTTGCAGACAGCTGTCATGTCCCTCTGGAGCATTCTCTCCTTCTTGTACGAAATAGCCACATTCTCTCATGACTCTTAAAAAAGTATGGATGCCCTCTCCCACCCAGTTATCCTTTGACACTTAAAGGGCCAGTAAAATGAAGATGCTGAGGCTTTGGAAGACAAGAGATTATGGAGCAGGAGATGGCTGTACACCTTCATTCCAGCAGAAGATGGATGCTGCCTCCTGCATGTGTCTTCCTGTGCATAAAGCAGATGCTCCTGCAAATTCCTTGAACACTTGATATGTTCATTGCATGAAGGAAAATCTTAGCTTCAGATTTCATCTAGGCCTATTTTGGTGTTGATTATATGGGTGAACACATAGCTAAAATTTCATTGTGATTCATTAAAGTTTGTGCAGCTCACTGTATTAATACTTCAAAAATGTAAAAAATAAAATACCTGGGTCACATTGCAAGGAGACTGCAAGAAAATTTTCTTAGAAGAATTCACCTGACCAAGAACATATCTTAGGATAATCCAATTTCTTCTTGATTCAAATCCTCACTTCTCCCACTAAGCCCACATAATGCCTGGGTGGGATTCCAATTCCTTATACAAACTGTGGGTGTAGGACATGATGTTGGAGAAAAGTGAAACCATCAGTTGAGAAATTCTGAACAAGGATTCAGGAATTTTAGGACCTAATGAGGGAGGCCAAAACTGGGGTTTAATTGTGTATACCCAGATTTACAACAAAGAGGCAGAAAATTTGGAAATAAATGAAACATGGTCTACCTATATGCCATTTTGGCTTGGAAGCCACTTCAGATTTTTTTATGTCATCCTTAGAATCACATAGACACCAAAACATCCACCAAATTGCAGCTTTATAAAGATGGCTCAATTCCTTATTGTTAACATTGGAAAGAGAATTATGGCATTTCCCTAAGGTAAATGACTTCACCATATCTGACTACAAATAATCACAGATATCAGATTTTTGTCAAAGTTTAGGAAAGAATTTCTGTCAGTACATTGGCTATAATAAGACCCTTGGATAGTGCTAATTCATGAATACCTATCCCAAATTAATCATCTACCAGATTAATATGCTCAGGGTTGGATAGGTAAATGTCTTAGCCAAGGTCACATAGATAGTTTGCGGCATTACCAAGGTCTTCAGCCAGCAAGTGCAGTAATCCTGTTGCATTTAAAGTCATCCTTTCCTACCTGGGCTTCCCACCAGTTGCAAATTTGCGGTGGAAACAGAATCAACTCTAGTAGTGCTACAGTCAGGAGAGCAGTTGTTCAGAGTGTCAGATCATGGGAGGAAGGCCAGGGAATGATGCAATATTACACTAGCAAGTGATGTCATAGCACGATTTCCTAAGCAATTTACGTAAATGCAACTTCTCAAGAAGCCCTGACAAATGCCAGCCTGTGGGAATGCAGGCATGGAGAACCAATGGCAGGCAGGGAAGGAAAGCACACAGGAAACACAGATTTCCTTGCTCATCACTATGACAAGCTTCACAGATTCCTCAGAAGCCTGAAAAAACTCCCTTCTGCCCCTCTAATCCAGTTCCTTCCCCTCAGGCACACAGTCTCTAAAGAGCTTTGATTTCCTTCTCTATTTTTTAATTTACTCCTACTGACATCCAGAGTGACTTCTGGTGTTCTGAAGGCAAGTTTATAGTGAGACAGGCTTGACATTCTAAAATTAGTTAGTCCTCTTCATTGTAATTTAGAATGAATCTTCAATTTTTTGAATGAGAAGTGGTATGCTGTGATTCTTGAGAATCAGTCTTATGCAAATGTCATAGAAATATATGTTGGCTTTGCAAATGCTTTAGGAAAGAAGACAGGTGGACACTAAATACCTAGACTTCAGTTTTGTTTTGATCCCAAATGGAGAAATATGTATTAATGTTTTCATAAAATATGTGTGTGTGTGCATGTAGAGGTTCATATAGGTTAGTCTGGAACTGATTGGCAATGGAAGTTCATGAAAATATCTAGTTAGACCAAACTCAGAAGTTAAACTGATAAGACTATGGTGTGAAATCAGGAAATAGCTGAGAGTATGCCAGCCTAGGTCATAATCAATCTCTCTCTCCCCCTGCTGCTTTCCCTTCCTTCCCTTCCTCTCTTGTCACCTCTTCCCCACTGAAATGCAATTTAAGCAGAGCCAGAGACCCCATCTAAAGCCAGAGATCAAAGCAAAGTAGTTCACAATATGCCTGGGGATCTTAGATTTGAAGACTTTTCTCAACTGCAGAAGCTTCCCGGAGAGCCACAAAATCTCATCTCATGAAGCTCATACCAAAAACGACCAACAAGACCCAACCCTTTCATCCCACACTGCATTAGTCTTTCTTGGAACAGTCTGGACATCTGCAAATTCTTGGCAATAATTCGAACTATCCTCTTTCCCCAACACTGCCTCTGTCTCCCCAACCACACACTGGAATAGCAAAAAATCAGAAACTGGATTGTTTGGGGCCATTGAGAGGAATTAGTAAATACCTTCTAGGCAGCAGGTCCTCCACAGCCCGGAATGGGTCATTACTTCTTCATTCTTCCTGCTGGTTTCATTATCACTTGTAGATTTAGTCCTGCACACACCTCTGGAATATAACCAGTAGTCCGTGCCCACTGCAATGGTCATTAAACTAAAAGCTGCGAAGGCTCCCACAGTAGTGATCAACATCTGGACTCCTCTGTCACACATCCTCATAATTCTTCATGGTACTCTGGACGGCTGGGCGTTGGAGAGGGAGATTCAATGCCAGAGGGGAAAAATCACTCTGCAGCTGGGTAACCTAGGACAGGCTATTCCAAAAATTCGGGTCTCCTTTTGTCGGCATCCACAGGGACTTTGGGAAAGCTGGGTTTTCCTGTCTGGAGCTCTCTCCAGTTCCCTCGGTCGCCTATGGCCCTCGGAAGGGTGCAGGCTCCAGGGGGTTGGTCCACATCACCGCTGCCTTCTGAGGGTCCCTGGTTTCCTTTCATTCCTCGGGAGCTTGGTAAGGATGAGGGTCCGTGCAGGGCATGGCTCTGGAGCCTGGAGCTGCCAGCTCAATCTGAGATGCGCCTAGCTCCTCACAGCCCCGGGAGACTCAAGGCAAAGAAATCCAGAGAGGGCTATGTGTGTGTGTGTGTGTGTGTGTGTGCGTGCGTGCGTGTGTGTGCGAGCGCGTGTGCTGGGGGTGAGGGCGGATGGCAAAAAATAGCACTGCTGGGAGGCGAGTCGCTGAGAAGAGTGTTCATTGCTTCCCCAGCCTCCCAGGAAAGCTCACCGCCTGCTCCCGACACCCCCGCTCAAACTGGAGAAAAGACAGTCCTGGGGCGGGGGCCGAGAGGTTTCATCGGAGGGCAAAGGTCCGCGGTGCTGAAGGGACAGCTCCCCGCCTGTTGCCCCGCCTCCGCCTGCCTAACGACCAGGCTTTAGGTCCGTGGTGCTGAAGGGACAGCTCCTCTGCTGCTGCTGCACCCCCGCCTTCCTAACGCCCGGGCGAGAGACCTGGGATACCGACGGGTGGGTCTTCCTCCCGCCCCTCCGAGGCCAGCCCACCTGCTCTTCTCAACCTAGTCAACCCACGCTCCGCGCAAAGTTTCGGGAGCCCAGGGCAGTCAGCGCCCCGGCTCCTCAGGCGCGCTGCAGCACGACCCGGTTCCCCCGCTCCCCGCTCCCGGAAGGGTTAAGGAAAGGGGAAGGGGAAAGGAGCCTGCAGCGCACTCTGGCGCTCTCTCAGCTCCCACCCGACGCGGCATTTCCCCCACCACCAATGAGCCAGGCAAGTTTGCCTTTTGCTGCGGGCGCCGCTGGAGCCCATTGGGGAAGACCGAGTCTTCTTAAAGGGACCGGCGACTCGGGGCAACGGTTCTATGGCTCACTTGGGCAGGCAAAAAGTGTTGTCACAGGAACATCTGTGTATAGTCTGTCTCAATTTGGTTCCCCAGAAAACAAACCAATATGTCTACCCTCCTTTCTCTGGAGCTCTGGTTTACAACGGAGACAACGTGCTCAGATCAGACCCGGAACTGTTCATATACATATGATCATGTATTCCTAAAAGACAGAAGGAGCCAGAAGTATGTAGATTCTATTATGCACATATTAGGGATTTGGGCCCATGGAGTGTGAGATATTGATCTCCGAACACATATATTTTAACAACCGTACATTTTGCGGATGGTGGTGGTGATGGAGTCAAGGTGGGAGAGTCGCTGAAAATGTCAGATTCTCTTCAAAGGTCCCTTGGATGATCATTTGTTAACATCCTTGTCTAAGTTAGACAGGAAGCAAGTGAAGTTAGGTCTGCTTTCCTTGTTAGTCCCAAGTACAAATGTTGGTGCACACCTGAAAGCTAGTGAGACTCTTCCTTGGAAATAGTCATTGTTCCAAGTGTTAGTTGCTCAGTCGTGTCCAACTCTTTGCTATCTCATGCACCCAGCCTGGCAGGCTCCTCTGTCCATGGAAGTCTCCAAACAAGAATACTGGAGTAGGTAGTTATTCACTTCTCCTGGGGATCTTCCTGACCCAGGGATCGAACCTGGGTCTCCTGCATTGCAGGCAGATTCTTTACCATCTGAACCACCAAGGATCAGCATTTAATTCAAATAGCTTTTTATCACCATGTGTTCTGGCATATACTTGAGCATGCCAAGTAGACTAAGTCCACAGAATGCCCTCATTATTTCTATTCTGTGGCATGATGGGACAGAGACTCAGAGGTCGGGTGTTTGGAATCAAGGCTGCTTGGTTTGTTTCTGCAGTCCCTGAGATGTGTTCATAACCAGCTGTCATATTTGAATGTTATTTAACTGGACAAAAATATAATGGTAGGTAATCGCAGACACATACAGTCCCCTGGTGACATTTCTGGCTTTCTGTCTGAGAGCTTCTATCCAGAAGACCGAATAGCAACAATTCACGGAAGAGTTCTCAAATGCAGCTCACGATTTCTTGGTGACTCTGCTACTTTGTTTGTATGCTTTTGGTCTTAAATTCACTTAAATATTTGGTTCTTGGTGTTAGATATACCTGCACATGCATGTGTAGATTTGAATACATAGTAGTCATCACGTGATTGTGTTTAGATGTTTACTTGTGCTGTGTCCAATTTAGCTATGAGTTCTGAATGCCTGGGAATTTGTTGTAGAAGTAAAGCAGATATGTGTGTGTGTGTGTATATATATATATATATATATATATATATATATATATATATATGTATATCTGTGTATGACAGTACCTGCTTACAGTGTTATAAGCCTATTTGCTGCAAATGCATAGCTATATGCATTTGTGGGTGTACATGCCTAAGTATAGGTGTAGTGTAGGTTTATGCCCCTACATAGACTTACTTGCATATGCATGTGTCGTGGATCACAAACACTGATTGGTAGGCAGGAAGTAGAAATACTGAAAGCTTGCCACATAACCAAAATGGAACAGATAAACTTGGGGCCAAGACCACAACTAGTCATATCTCAGAAGAAAGATAGGAGGTAATGGGGGGAAATGTACCAAGCTTTCTATAAGTTATTTATTGTTTTTCCTTTCCTGAAATGAAATTTGCTTCTCAATAAAGCTTCCTTAAAAAAAATAAAAAAAAGGAAAGGAAAAAGCCCTATGTAAGATGGAGGTGAAGCTGGTGTTCCCTGAAAAGAGTTGCTAGATTAGTGAAATTTCCCTTCCTCATCTCAAAAACTTAAATAATATGAAATAACTAATAATGACCAAAGCAACTACTCCAGGATCTGTTTTTGCCCTTCCTCTGATAGGAGTGAGAAAAGTCTTTTCTTTAAGCAGGATCACGTGATTGGAAGGTCAATGGGCTTTGGCAGAGTGTGCTCCAATCAATCCATTCACCAAACTCACAGTAAAACAACAGCAGCCCTCTCTCTACCTCCGTGGTCTGTAATAGAAGCCCAGACACACAAGGTATGGCTCCCAGAAGGTCCAGGAGAATGGAATCAAACATCCAGGCAAACTGTGTGGGGTTGGGGAGAAGGGTCAGGAGCTCAGGCAGATGAAGGTGACATCACTGCTCAGGATGTGGACAATTCTGAAGGAGAGAAAGGGATCAACATAACAAGAGTGAAAACGTATACTGAGCTTTTGGCTTGGTGAGGCAGGGTTCTCCCCTGCCTCTCCCCTCCCCTGTCTTCCCCTCCCCAGGTCCAAAACTGATCACAGACTAGTTCAAAGCTGATCACAGAGTATGGGAAGATCTGAACTTGCGTTTGGAGAATCAGAACACCTGAGTGGAGTGGGAGTGCAGAGGCAGGAAGGCCGTCAGTTAGTTCCTGATGATGCCTCCCCACTTACTAGGGGGTGACCTCATCCTTTCATTCAATTGAATGTGTAGGTGTGTGTACATGGATGCGTAGAATCAGCTTCTAAACCTAAATGTAATCGCTCGTTTCTTACCACTAGAGGGCTCTTTCACCAGGTCCATCAGGGACCCAAGAGATTCAAAGCACTATCTTTTTATAACAGTGATGGAGCCAGGCTCTTTCTGTTTGCTGATGACCTTCTTTGATCCTACGAATGTGGCAGGAGACCGGGAGGCACTCAGATAGCTTGCAACTGATGTTTGAGACTCTTATTAAGGCTTCTTTTTACCAGCTTCCTTTGGATTCTTAGGGGTTTCTGTGGTGGCTCAGATGGTAAAGAATCTGCCTGCAATGCAAGAGTCCTGGATTCATTCGATCCCTGGGTTGGGAAGATCCCCTGGAGAAGGGAATGGTTACCCATTCCAGTATTCTTGCCTAGACAATTTCATGGGCAGAGGAGTCTGGTGATTGGATTCTTAGCTAGTCTGTACATCTGTATTTTTTCTGTTCTTCCTCTCCTAGGTCAGAGAGGAGCCTGGTAGGCTGCAGTCCATGGGGTCACTAAGAATCGGACATGACTAAGCGACTTCACTTTCACTTTCACTTTTCACTTTCATGCATTGGAGAAGGAAATGGCAACCCACTCCAGTGTTCTTGCCTGGAGAATGCCAGGGACGGGGGAGCCTGGTGGGCTGCCATCTATGGGGTTGCACAGAGTCGGACATGACTGAAGTGACTTAGCAGCAGCAGCAGGGGTCAGGGCCCCTGAAAGTGGTTGTGTCATTTAGGAATGAGTATCAGCAGCTGATTCAATTCAATAAATACTTCGTGAGTACCTACTATGCACAAAGCATTCTGCTTAGCTGTTTGAAGAATACACAAATATGGTTCCTACCTGCCCCTCAAGAAACCCATTATATAGTAGGGGATATTTTGCTAGTACATTTTGGCTGTAAATAGAAGAAACTCATTGGAGTTAGTTTAAGGAATTGGAGTTTTGATATAAGGATATGGTGCTGCTTCAAGAAACCTTTACCTAAAGACATTATCAGGCCTCAGCAAGGAGATAAAACCAGGGAATAAAAGCCATCAAAAGGCTTGAAAGTCACTCTATTTTTCATCTCTGCCTCTTTCCATATTTTTAGTTGGAAAAAGATTATTTTGCCATCTCTATTTGTTGATCCTCCAGATGGAAGCTAGATTTTGAGGTTTTATGTCTCCTCTATCCAAGAGATCCACCCAGACTCAAAAGGGCAGTTTTAGTCTCAATTAAAAACTTTCAGGGGAGATAAACTGATTGTGTCTCATGCCACTTTCCAGCCCGACCTGCTGTGGTCATTGAGACGGGGTGGTGGTGGTATGGACACAGCTACTGGGACCAGCTCCTGTGAGCTGAGGGAGAGAGGACAATTCTCAGAGTAGGAGGAACTTTTGAGACCTCTCAAAAGACTGCTGTGAAAAATCCATGTTGATTCACTTCTGGGGCCACTCTGATGATGCCCAGGGGTTCAGCAGTAAAACATGATCATGAGTGAGAAGGCAACATGTTAGGGTGTAAGGCTCTGAAGGTATTGGAGCCTCTGCCAGATGTACAACTGGGCTGAGTGTACCCCCCAGCTTCACCTTTGTCTATGCCCTTCTTCCAAGAAACATAAGCTGAAAGAGAAAAACTCGTCTGTGGTAAAGTCACCCACATGAATGTCAGTTAAGGAAATGGTGAAAACTAAGCAGATGTGGACTGAGGGCGCCCTATCTGCCATCCCATAACTCCCCTTTATATTCTCACATAGTTCAGTTATGGGTTTGTCACTTCTAGATTCAAGGTGTGGAAAATGAAATATGGTTATAAAACACATCCTCATGTTATTTAAACTTTAGCCTTACTGACCTTCTTTCAGTAACCAAAATCCCCTATTCTTTTGCACTCAAATACTTGAAAATGAGGTCCCTCCTATCTGCACCTATGATTGGAGCTGGATGGTTGGAGGAGGGAAGGAATGGTGGGGCTGCAACATCCAGGTATTACACAGAGAACAGCCAAGGTATGCTGTCGATAGCTGATGGAAGCTCTAGAGGTTGGAGTATGCCATTGAAAGTTATAAGGGAATCAATATAGGAACCATAAAAATTCAACAACTGTATTTGGAGTGGGCTTTCCTTGTGGCTCAGCTGGTAAAGAATCCACCTGCAATGTGGGGGACCTGGGTTCGATCCCTGGGTTGGGAAGATCCGCTGGAGAAGAGAATGGCTACCCACTGGAGAATCTATGGACTAGAAAAAGAGTCGGACATGACCGAGCGACTTTCAAGTTAAACTAGGGTGATGCAGATGGTAAAGAATCTGCCTGTCAATGCAAGAGACTCAGGTTCAATCTCTGGGTTAGGACAATGCCCTGGAGAAGGGAATGGCAATCCACTCCAGTGTTCTTGCCTGGAGAGTTCTATGGACAGAGGAGCCTGGTGGGCTAAGTCCGTGGGATCACAAAGAGTCAGACACGACTGAATGCCTTTCATTTATTCGCTCAAGACAGAAAAGTTACCAGCTAACCATGGTAACTTTGGGGGAGAGGAGCAGGAATGGGGCCAGGAGCTGCTTTTCCTGACAGCCCCTTTGGCCCTATTTGATTTTCAGAAAATCTTGAGCAGGTATACTTTGATAAATGAAGTCGAATAAAAAATAAATGAGAAGAGTAAGTAGCATGCCACTTGTCCATCTCTTCCAGTCACCTCCTGCTTTATCAGTATAGAAATCCCAGGTGTTTCCTGTGATTCATCCAACCATTCCCTGGAATGCTCTCCCCCGAGATATCCTTCTCATAAGAAAACATTTATTTAGAAATAATTTTGAATTCACATAGAAGTTACTTCCACCAGATGTTCCTTCTCGTGGTTCAGTCCCTCACTTCATTCATATCTCAGCTCAAATGTCGCATTCTCAGAGAATCCTTTAACTGCTCTAAAATAACACCTCATTCTTCTCTCTGTCCTCTCCCTCTGCTTTTTATTTCTTTATAGCATTTTTCAATATCTGACACCATCTTATATACATATACACATATGTTCACATGTATGTATATGCATCTGTGTGTTTATTGCCACCTCCCCACTAGAGCAAAAGAATTCACATGTAAATTACAAGACCCTGGGTCAGTGCCCAGGGTACCGTAGGCACTCAATCAGCATTTGATTAATCAATTAACTTAATAAATAACTATTACATTTCACACACCACGAAAGGCACTGGTAAGTTAATAATAAGAAAGACTTAGTTCTTGATCACTTGGAACTCAGTCTAAAGGAAAGAACAGAGATAACTGAACAAATAAGAACAATTGAAACAGATGCTGTTAGTCTCCCATAGATGCCTAGATTCCCTTTGCTAGGTTGGTGCGTTTGTAGCCCCAACCTTCCTACCCCCTCTGCCAGCCCGTGGTTGTCCCTTCTTGGAAGAATTGTTCTTAGCTGATAAGAGCTACCTCCCCAAGGGATCCCTATGCCAGGGACAGCCTACAGTCAATGAGTGGCTGATACAGGGATGCAAAAGTCTTTCTTCTTGCCAAAGGCAGAGAGAATTCTGTGGTGCAATTTATGTTCTAGAGTCCCCCGTGGGTCAGGCCAAGGCCAGATTTTACCTGGGACCACATTCTCATTTGACTTTGTCCCCTCTCCCTGTGTTTCTCAAACTTGAGTTGTGCATCACTTACAAGGCTGGTTAAACAACAGCTTATGGGACTTTCCTGGTGGCCCAGTGGCTAAGACTCCACACTCCCAGTGCAGGGTGCCTGGGTTCAATCCCTGACCAGGGAACTAGATCTCACATGGCACAACTAAGACCCAGAGCAGCTAAATAAATAATTTTTAAAAGTCAGCTTACTGGTTCCATTCCCAGAGTTTCTAGGATGGTTCATGGAATCTTTCATTTCTAGCAAGTTCCCTGGCAAAGCTAATACTGCTTCTCTGGGAAGTCACAGGTGGGCACTCACTGCCTTTCTGTATGCTGGTTCCCATACTCTGCTAGGTTTTCCCTAAAGGACACTACTTCTAGAAGTTACCTGCATATGACTCCCTGCTTCAGGCTAAGCTTCTCAGCAACTCTACCTAAAACCTCAATGAAGGCTGGTTAGCAGTCTGCTAGGGGAAGTGCAAATCAGGGCTGATTCATGTCACTGGAGGTCATTGGAAAAGGCTTCACAGAGGAAGTTCCATTTTAACAGAGCCCTTAAAGATGAGTAGCCAAGTAAGGATCAGGGAAAACTGTGTTCCAGGCATTTAGATTGGTATGTGCAATGCCCTGGAACATAAAGAGCTTGAGGGAATGAAAGGAGTTTAGTATGACTGGAGTGTGATGTGGCATTAATATGGCATACTCTTCATGCTTGTATATTATGTACAGAGGAGATGTTTGGCCATGAATACTCTTCCAGAAAATATTAAAAATTTATTTGCTTTTTAGAGGAATTATTTTACCAACTATATCCCAAGCTTGGGTAGCAACCTTTAGATTAGGACACCTCTAAAAAGTAAACCCCTGAAAGATTCTTGAGTCCAAGAGGAAGCTTGTTGTCCCCAAGTTGATGAGTCCAGGGAGAGAGATATAGACAAAGAAGAATCTTCCAGAGGTCAGAGAGAAAGTAATGGAAAGTAACAGATAAAGGAGTTCCTCCTTGTTAGCCAAGAAACTTCTTCCATTCCCAGAAAAGAGAAATTTTGTTATTCTTACTCAGTTGGGCTGGATAATTTCTATGAACCTGTGAATGCTCTATATACCCACCTTTGCCTACAGCCACTATGGAGAACAGTGTGGAGATTCCTTAAAAAACTGGAAATAGAACTGCCTTATGATCCAGCAATCCCACTGCTGGGCATACACACTGAGGAACCAGAAGGGAAAGAGACACGTGTACCCCAATGTTCATCGCAGCACTGTTTATAATAGCCAGGACATGGAAGCAGCCTAGATGCCCATCAGCAGATGAATGGATAAGAAAGCTGTGGTACATATACACAATGGAGTATTACTCAGCCATTAAAAAGAATACATTTGAATCAGTTCTAATGAGGTGGATGAAACTGGAGCCTATTATACAGAGTGAAGTAAGCCAGAAAGAAAAACACCAATACAGTATACTAACGCATATATATGGAATTTAGAAAGATGGTAACGATAACCCTGTGTACGAGACAGCAAAAAAGACACTGATGTATAGATCAGTCTTATGGACTCTGTGGGAGAGGGAGAGGGTGGGGAGATTTGGGAGAATGGCATTGAAACATGTATAATATCATGTATGAAACGAATGGCCAGTCCAGGTTCGATGCATGATACTGGATGCTTGGGGCTGGTGCACTGGGACGACCCAGAGGGAGGGTATGAAGAGGGAGGAGGGATGAGGGTTCAGGATGGGGAACACAGGTATACCTGTGGCAGATTCATTTCGATATTTGGCAAAACTAATACAATATTGTAAAGTTTAAAAATAAAATAAAATAAAAAGAAGAAGCTCTTAATGTTTACCTGGTTCCACCTGCAAAATTAAATAATGGGTGAACTGGTAGCAAATGTGTTATCTTTTAGTTTAGACCAGGAGAAGACACATCCAGATCTGTTGAAGAAGACTACAAATTGCCCAGAAATCCTAACCTCTCAATGGATGAGAGTTTGTGATTGTTTCCTTTGGGAGAATGTCAGTGTGTGCTATATGTGGAAAGACATTCGCTGGCATAGGGGTGGACTGCTGCAGAGGCTGCTAGTTGTTTCCTTAATGACCTTTCTTCATTTGTTTTTAACTAATAAAACTCCAATTGTAGTTGGGGATGCTCTTTGACTACTTGAAAGAAAATCACATCTTTCAGTTTTCCTTGAAGAGAATGGTGATCCTGTAACAAAATTCTGACCAATAAAATGTAATTAAAGTGTTTTGCATACCATAGCCAAAAGGTGTAAACAACACAAGTGTCCATCAACTGATGAATGGATTAGCATATGTGTCCTATATGTACAGTGGAATATTATTCAGCCATATAAAGAAATGAAGCTTGGATACATGCTACAGCATGATTGGACCTTGAAGACATTATGCTTAGTGAAATAAGCCAGACACAAAAAGACAAATATCATACCATTCTGTGTAGGAGTACCTAGAATAGGCAAATTCATAGAAGCAGGAAGTAGATTAGATGTTATCAGGGCTTAAGAGGAGAGGGGGATGGGGAGTTATGCTTAACGGTTAAGAAACTGTTTCGTGTGATGAGATGTTTTAGAAATAGATTTTGGTGATGGTTACCTAACATTGTGGATGCAATTAGTGGCACTAAATTGTACATTGAAAATAGCAAACTTTATGTTACATAAATTTTACTAGAATTTTTTAAATGGGGGGAAAAATAGTTGTTCTGTGGTGTGTAAAATCTCCTTCAAGGGAGCTGGTGGTCAGACTTTACTAACCCATGGTGTGCTGTCCTTACCTTATATTTCTTCCTGCATAGAACTGGAACTCAGTTTCAGAGGTTGACCAGATGACTTGTTACTGGAAGGTGACAAGTACATGTTTAAGATGTCTGAAAATAAAATAAAATTGGAGAAGCTTGGGTCTGTTATAGCATTATGGAGCCATCATCTAAGGTGGCTTCGATCATCTCCAAAGTTATTATTACATGACAAAAACAGACTTCTTATTTCACCCCTTTTCAATTTTAGCAGATGAGCATACAGTTGATTCTGGAACAATCGAGGGGTTAGAGGGTGCCAGCACTCTGTTCAGCTGAACATCCACAAAAAACCTATAGTCTGCCCGCTACACATGGATGCAGTTCCTCTGCATCCACAGATTCACCCAACTGTGGTTTATATAGTACCATATATATAAACTGTATATAGTATAGTATATATTTACTATTGAAAATAGTATACAAGTAGAACAGAGCATTCAAATCCTGTTGTTCAAGGATCAGTGGTAATTCCTAATTTATACAGATGAAGAGAAGTAGAATTAGAGAGGTAGCCTATTAGTCATGAAATTTCTATTTTAAAATGTTTTATTGAAGTATAGTTGATTTACAATGTTGTGTTAATTTCCAATGTACAGTGAGGTGATTCAGTTATATATATATATTATTTTTCATATATGTATTATTTTTCATATTATTTTCCATTATGGTTTAATCATGGGGTATTGCATATAGGTCCAATAGAACCTTGCTGTTTATCTATCCTATATATACTAGTTTGCATCTGCTAATCCCAAACTCCCAATCTTGTCCTCCCCCACCCCCCACAAAGCTTCTGATTAGAGTTGACAGAAATCCAACTGAAAGGGTGTACAAAAAGCAAGAGCAATCAATCAGTGCCTGTGACTTAAAAGCACAAAAGTAGATAAGCTCGTGAGCAACTGAATCCCAGACTTCACACAAATGGCATCCAGTCTGCTTTTTCATCTCAGCCCTGTCTCCCTCTCCACCGGCTCCATCCTCAGCCTGGCTCTCTTCTCACGTACAAGGAACTCCTGGCTTGCCTTCTACCAGCTGAGCAACCCTAGAAGAAATAGGATATGTCTCAATCAACAGTTAGAACAAATGTCTTGGGGGTAGTTTCTCATTGACCCATTTGCTTCAGATCTACCTGAATCAATTGTAGTATCCAGGAAATGAGATTCACTGATTTTCAGGTCTGTGCTATCATTCTGCCTCTGGACACACAGGGAGGAAGACCAAATCAATTTGTGTGAACTGAGACTGGGTAAGGGGCTGATTCTTTGAGGAATTTGAGGGTGTTGTTACTAGAAAAAGGGAGATAAAAATGAGATGTTCACTGTGCACTACAGTTAGGTAGATGCCAGACCACGCAGGGCCATTTTGCCATGCGAGATCATCCAACAAACATCTACAAAGACCAGGTCTTCTGTAGGCACTGAGGATGCAGTGGTGAGCAACACGGATTCCCTGCCCCCAAGGAACTTGCATTCTAGGTGAGGGAGACAGCCAATGAACACATAAGCAAACAAACAAAAATTTAGTGATAAATACTGTGAAGCAAGTAGTGATAAGTACTGTGAAGAAAAGAAAAGAAAATTGGGTAACTCGATAGGATACACAGTAGGGGCAGTGGCAGAAGGAAGTCTTTAAGGAACACAATCAAGGAGGGCATTCCGAGGAGGTGGCTTGAGCTGAAAAAAATCAAAGGTGGAGAAGGAGTCAGCCTGAAGAAGAACCAAGGAAATTGTTCCCAGAAGAAGGATCATCAAGTGCAGAAGCTCTGAAAGGAGAATAAACATGACTTGTTGAGGTGGACAGAGTGGCAGGAATCTCATGAACAAGAAGGAAAATCCTAGCCAAGGAGGTCAGCGAGTTGGACTGGGGCTCAATAATATAGAGTGAGTGGGCCAGGGTAAACAGTTTGAGCATTTCTTCCCCCCCACCCCCCCAATGGTTCAGGACAGTCAATCAGTTCAGTCACTCAGTCGTGTGCAACTCTTTGCAACCCCATGGACTGCAGCACATCAGGCCTCCCTGTCCATTACCAACTTCCGGAGCTTGCTCAAACTCATGTCCATTGAGTTGGT
Source organism: Bos indicus (assembly GCF_029378745.1). Classification (NCBI taxonomy): domain Eukaryota; kingdom Metazoa; phylum Chordata; class Mammalia; order Artiodactyla; family Bovidae; genus Bos; species Bos indicus. The sequence continues at coordinate 22,968,832 of NC_091784.1, read as the reverse complement.
GATGCCATCCAACCATCTCATCCTCTGTTGTCCCCTTCTCCTCCTGCCCTCAATCCCTTCCAGCATCAGAGTCTTTTCCAGTGAGTCAGTTCTTCGCATCAGGTGGCCAAAGTATTGGAGTTTCAACTTCAGCATCAGTCCTTCCAAAGAATATTCGGGACTGATTTCCTTTAGGATGGACTGGTTGGATCTCCTTGCTATCAAAGGGGCTCTCAAGAGTCTTCTCCAACAGCACAGTTCAAAAGCATCAATTCTTTGGTGCTAAGCTTTCTTTACAGTCCAACTCTCACATCCGTATGTGACTACTGGAAAAACCATAGCTTTGACTAGACGGACCTTTGTCAGCAGTACATCAAGTTGGTTTTTTTTTTCCTTCAGCTGTGTCAGGTCTTAGTTGCAGCATCTGGGATCTTCACTGTGTCATGTAGATCTCTCACTGAAGCACACAGACTCTCTAGTTGTGGCAATACAGGCTCCACAGCGTGTAGGCTCAGTAGTTGCCGTTTGAAGGCTTACTTGCTCCATGGAATGTGGGATCTTAGTTCCTCAATCAGAGATCAAACCTCATCCCCTGCATCGAAAGACCCATTCTTAACCACTGGACCACCAGGGAAGTCCTGGGTATTCCTTAACACTGTAAAGCCATTGCATAAGAGTAACATGAGCTGACCCACACTTTGGAAATTTCCTTCTAGCCACTGAGTGGCTATTCTCCACTGGGGCAAAAGTGAAAACCAGGAGATAAATTAAGAGGCTATTGCACTAACTTGGGCTAAAGATGTTGGCGTCTTAGACTAAGTTGCATGTGTGCTATCAGCATAGCACATGTGAGAAACAGGAGACACTGAGAATCATGTTAAATCACATGACTTTCCTGAGGGAGGTGGGAAACTGTGAGAGGTTTTAGCAGGAAGCGACTTGATCAGGTTTGTATTTTTTAGTGATACGTCAGAGGCTTGGCTCTGCTCCATGGGATAGAAATGGTAGTGGAGACCAAGAAGATGAAAAGAAAATCACAGATAGAGTCCTTTGCCTTTTGGCCCCAAGCCTCCCTAGGGCATCTGCCTCCCTTCCACCTTCTTGTCCACTTTTATGGGAGAAGTGTACTGGCCTTTCTCTAAGACCTAAGGAGATCAGACTCAAGATATAAGATCCCCAAATGGTGTCCTGGACAAACCTCACCAGGAGAACCAGGAGAAAGAGCCTTTGTCCTCCCCTCATCCTGCACAGATTTGTGGGATAGAGGCTTATATCAATGGCAAGACCAAATACTGTAAGGAATTGGCAACCTACTCCAGTATTCTTGCCTGGAGAATCCCATGGACAGAGGAGCCTGACAGGTCCATAGGGTTGCAGAGAGTTGGACACTACTGAAGAGACTAAGCATGCACCCACATACTTAATGCAGGATGGAAAGTATGGGGTTTGGAGTCAGGGAAACCTGGATTTGAGTCCCAGTTGCATCACTTGCTGTGTGACCTTGAGAAAATGACTTAATCCTTCTGTGCCTCTCTTTCCTCATAAGTAAAATAACGGGACCAGTTTCTAAGGTCAGTAGGACTTCCTTATTGTATAATGAGGATTACATATAAGTGCTTAACATAGCCCCTCGCACATACGAAGTTCTCAATAAACGTCAATTCAGCTAAAAATAAAACAACGATGCCAAAGAAGCCAACTCTCTTAATGAGATTTGTTTTAATCCGCCACCTTCAGAATAACGAACAACTGACTATTACGTGGTTAATCACTTTCCATGGGACATATGGACTAGGAAAACAAAATGGCCCAAGAGGCAGTTAGAGATTCAAAAGGTGTCTTTATTGAGAGATGAGATAAACACCTCGACAACTAAGAGGCTTAAAACCACTTTGGAAACCTTCCTAAAATCAGTAGAACAGGATGTGGTTTAGGGCTTTTCCTGTTGGCTTGGAATGTTGGCCAAAGCCCCAATGCTGAAAACAATAAGTGAGAAATATTCCCACATCCAGAGCCAAAGAGCTGCCAGATGACTCCCCAGGGCTCATGAAGAGCTGGCCAGACAGGTCCTGCAGCCCTCTCTCCAATGGCTCCCAGGCAGATTACATGGACTGAGGACTGGCCTTCAGTGAGGTGGGGAAACAGTGAGCCAGGAGCCTGGGGGAGGAAGGTGCTTTGCCTCTTTGTGTCCCGTCACCCTGGTGGAGGAGTAGGTGGCTCTTCCCCCATCAAGCCAAGTGAGAATGGGTTCAATCCACTCATGGATGGGATGAGGGACCTGCAGGAAGGGAGACTGGCCAGGGCTGCTGATGTGGAGGCTCTAGGCTGGCACCTGGAGCAAAATGCACTGGGAGGAACCCTGGAGAGAAACTGTCATCAGGTACATGGAGCATGCATGAACACATGAACATAGAGGCTGGTGCCTGGTTCCCACTTGGAGAACCATGAAGGCAAGAGGCTGGCTGGAGCATCCGTCGATTACAGGGTGAGGAGGGAGGGCGTCAGGAAGGCAGCCTCGACTCCCAGGGTCTGGTGTGGCAAAGATGCACTGAGTACCATGTGGAGACCGAGGAAATTAACTCAGTTCAAACTCTCTCCACAGAACCATATTTAGGAGAGAGCAACATTTGAATGACAGCAATGCAGAGGGCTTCAGCAGTCACAAAAGGACCACTGATGACACCATCTAAGAAGAGCTTCACCTCCTACCCCTCTTCCCCCTCCTCAGCCCCAGAGCAGCCAGCAACAGGAGAGGGGGGGAAGCAGGGAAGGACATCTCACCTGCCTCCCACTCCCACACGGAGCCCCTCCACTCATGGTCAGGCTGGGGCTGGAGACAAGCAAAGACTTGGAATTGAATGCGAGGTTCACGTTTGACTTCAACTGAATTGGACTTTAAAAACCTTGCCACTATGAAAAAATTTCAGGCATATGAAATTGGGAGGAATGTATAGCAGATGAATGAATGTCCTTGTGCCCATCACCGACTACAAGAGCCGTCGACCCATGGCCAATCCTGTTTCATCTCTATGTCCCGCTAACTGCCCCTCCCCACTGACTTATTCTGAAGCAAGTCCCAGGTCTCATGTTATTTCTGCATTGGGCTTTTGAATGCCTAGAAGTGAGTCCTCCTTACAAAACTAAGGTTCTTAACATTGAAACTGACCAGAGGACCCTGAGTTTTGCCCATTGTTTATTTTTCACAAACTCTAGAACATAAAGTTCACTGAGGGCAGAGAAATGTTCTATTTTATTCACTACACTTTTTGTTGTTCAGTTGGTCAGTCATGTCTAACTCTTTGCAACTCCATGAACTACAGCATGCCAGGCTTCCCTGTCCTTCACAATGTCCCAAAGTTTGCTCAAACTGATGTCCATTGGGTCAGGGACATCATCCAACCATCTCATCCTCTGTCACCCATTTCCCCTCCTGCCTTCAATCTTTCCCAGCATCAGGGTCTTTTCCAATGAGACAACTCTTCGCATCAGGTGGCTAAAGTACTGGAGTTTCAGCTTCAGCATCAGTCCTTCTAATGAGTATTCAAGGTTGATTTCTTTTAGGATTGACCGGTTTGATCTCCTTGCTGTCCAAGGGACTCTCAGAAGTCTGCTCCAGCATCACAGTTCAAAGAAATCAATTCTTTGGCACTCTGCCTTCTTTATGGTTCAACTCTCTCACATCTGCACATGACTATTGGAAAGACCATAGCTTTGACTCTACACTACTGTATCCCATGCTTACAATATTTATAGCACATGACACACAGTAGGTGCTTAATACACAATTGTTGATTAAATGAATGAATAAATTATATTTTTCCAGAATTGTCCAGCCTTCCTTTGTCACAGCCAAAGAGGTGCATGGGTTAAGGCAAAAGATGAAATCTTTGTTTTCTCTTATTCAATTGACTTGCCTCAGTGCTGACCCAAAGTTGTTCAGCAACATGTCCCACCCTGAAGCACTGATGGGGGTAATCACCTCTTCTGAGCAACAATTTTCAAAATGATTCCAGACAATGGTATAGAGGTCGTCCCTTCCTAAATCCTATGTATTTATAACATTTCCAGGAGAATTTGCAAATTGGTAGATCATAGGTTCTGTTCAGCCTGCTGATGCTTTTCTCCACCATCTGGTTTTTACAATTTGCACTGCACTGAGTTAAACTGTGGGCCCACATTCCAGCCAGCCATTGGTTGGAGGAGTAGCATCTGCTTCTTTAGTGAGGCACACCCGCTTCTCTTTACCTCAGTCTCTAGTCCTCTCTAAGGTCCTCCGCCTGTGTCACTCCTAGGTCACCTGCCTGGCTCCTGCTGCACCACTGGCTTAACCAAAACAGAGACAGGGAAGTATAGATGCTGCCAACCCCTTCCTGTTTGTTTAGCTGTATGGTCTCACCCATGAAATCCACTGAGTCCATGGTCATTCTCTGACTAGTTTTTCAATTTCCCCCATGGTTCTGTATATTATGCAGATGATTTTTTTTTTTTTTTTTTGCCATACTGCCGGCTTGTGGACCTCAGTTCCCCCACCAGAGATGGAGGGATAGAACCCGTGCCTGCTGCAGTGGAAGTGAGGAGCCCTGACCACTGGGCCACCAGGGAATTCCCTTTACTCAGATCTCTCATCCTCCCCTTGGAATCAATTTTTTGGTCCATATATGTTTTCCTATAATATAATCTATATCATCCAAATTTTCTATTTTATCAGTATGAAGTTATACATAATATATTCTGCATTTTAAACTTATTTTCCTTAACTGTAATTCTGATTTTGCTTACTCCCAATGACACCTGTCTTTCTTCCTCTCCTTGATTAGATTAACTAAGTGGTTTTTTTTTTTTTTTTTCCTACTTATCTCCAACATCACCAAAGATCCAGTTTTAAATTTCATCTCATTCCTATCACATTGGGAATAAATATTTTAAAGTTTCAAATATATGGATGGCAGCCCTCTGTAATTGTCAGATAAAGCTTTACCCTTCATCTTTAAAGAAGAAAAAACACAACACAAATGAACCCATCTATGAAACAGAAACAGACTCAGACACATCGAGAACAGACTTGCCAGGGTGGAGGGGGTTGGGAGAGGCATGGATTGGGACTTGGGACTGGCAGATGAAAACATATAGGATGGGTAAACAGCAAGGTACTGTGTTTAATATCCTGTGATAAAGCACAATGGAAAAGAATATGAATCACTTTGCTGTACAGCAGAAATTAACATCACGTTATAAATCAACTATACTTCGATAAAATAAAATTTTAACATATATAAATATATATAGTATACATATATATACATGTGCATGTATGTGTGTGAATATATATATATATATATATATATATATTTGCTTCACAAGTGGCACAGTGGTATCGCTTGTCACTGCAAAAGACTCAGGAGACAAAAGGTTTGATCCCTGGGTCAGGAAGAGCCCCTGGAGAAAGAAACGGCAACCCACTCCAGTATTCTTGCCTGGAAAATTCTGTTCACAGTCCATGGGGTCGCAAAGAGTCAGACACTGAGCATGCATGCACTGCTGATGTATATTAATACATATCTATATGTATATTTCAACAGGAGAATTGAGGAGAAAGGAGGAGCAGGTACACATTAGATGTCTATGATCAAGTGATCAAGCTGCTTTCTTACTCAGAACTTTGCCTAGATTGTTTATTAGTTTTAATTAACTTTTACTTTATATGCTTTCATCAATCTGGAATTTACACTGATGTATAATGAAATGAAGATTTAATTTTGCTTTGTTTACCCCCAACATTAATCAATTGTCCCAGTGTCACTGAATATTTCTTTTCTCTATAATATTGGATGGCCACTTTTATTATCTAATAAAGTCATATACATGAAATATTGTCTCAGAGTTATCTGCTCTATTCCATTGATCTATGTTTCAATATTTAAGTACTATGCTATTTTAATCTTTGAAATTTTATAGTTTATTTTAATATCTGTATTCAGCGTGTTCCCTAATTACTCTTCACTTTTAGGTTATTCTTGGCTATTTTGCCTGTTCATTCTTCTGGGTGAATTTTAGAGTCACTTTGTCAAATTTCTCCTTCTCCATTAGAGGAAAACAAACATAACAAATACAAAAGAAATTGAAATGGGGATGTTTATTAGAAATGTATCAAACCCATGTATTTATTTAGGAAGAACTGACATTATTAAATAATTCTTTAATTCCATTCATCTGATCTTATTTTAAATTCCCTTGATTAACTTTTGTTTTTTCTTAATATACATTCTGCATACTCCTGGTTCTATTTATTTCTAGACCGGGATTGTTTTTATTCCCATGTTAGAAGTGAATAAGTCAGCCATAAAAAAAGAATGAAATACTGCCATTTGCATCAACATGGGAGAACCTGGAGATTATCATATTAACTGAAGTAAGTCAGGAAAAGATAAACATGATGTGATATTACTTAATATGGAATTTTAAAAGTGATACAAATGAACTTTACAAAATTGAAATAGACTCCAGACATAGAAAACAAAGCAAAAGAGAAAAGGAAAGATATATCCAACTGAATGCAGAGTTACAAAGAATAGAAAGGAGAGATAAAAACACCTTCTTAAGTGAACAATGCAAAGAAATAGAGGAAAACAATAGAATGGGGAAGACTAGAGATCTCTTCAAGAAAACTAGAGATACCAAAGGAATATTTCATGCAAAGATGGGCACAATAAAGGACAGAAATGGTATGGACCTAACAGAAGCAGAAGATATTGAGAAGAGAGAGCAAGAATATACAGAAGAACTGTACAAAAAAAGTCTTAATGACCCAGATAACCATGATGGTGTGATCACTCACCTAGAGCCAGACATCCTGGAGTGTGAAGTAAGGTGCGCTTTAGGAAGCATTACTACAAGCAAAGCTAGTGAAAGTGATGGAATTCCAGCTGAACTATTTCTAATCCCCAAAGATGATGTTGTTAAAGTGTTGCACTCAAAATGCCAGCAAATTTGGAAAACTCAGCAGTGGCCACAGGACTGGAAAAAGTCAGTTTTCATTCCAATCCCAAAGAAGGGCAATGCCAAAGAATGCTCAAACTATCGCACAATTGCACTCATCTCACATGCTAGCGAAGTAATGCTCAAAGTTCTCCAAGCTAGGTTTCAACAGTATGTGAACCAAGAACTTCTAGGTGTTCAAGCTGGATTTAGAAAAGGCAGAAGAACCAGAGATCAAATTGCCAACACCTGTTGGATCATAGAAAAAGCAAGAGTGTTCCAGAAAAACATCTACTTCTGCTTCATTAACTATGCTAAAGCCCTTGACTGTGTGGATCACCACAAACTGTGGAAAACTCTTAGAAATGGGCATACCATTTCACCTTATCTGTCTCCTGAGAAACCTGTATGCAGGTCAAGAAGCAACAGTTAGAACCAAACATGGAACAACAAACTGGTTCAAAATTGGGAAAGGAGTCTGTCAAGGTTGTCTATTGTCACCCTGCTTATTTAATTTATATGCAGAGTATATCATGTGAAATGCCAGGCTGGATGAAGCACAAGCTGGAATCAAGATTGCCAGGAGAAATATCAATAACCTCAGATATGCACATGACACCACCCTTATGGCAGACAGTGAAGAGGAACTAAAAAGCCTCTTGATGAAAGCAAAAGAGGAGTGAAAAAGCTGGCTTAAAACTGAACATTCAAAAAACTAAGATCACAGCATCCAGTCCCATCACTTCATGGCAAATAGATGGGGAAACAATGGAAACAGTGACAGACTTTATTTTCTTGGGCTCCAAAATCACTGTGGATGGTGACTACCATGAAATGAAAAGATACTTGCTCCTTGGAAGAAAAGCTATTACAAACCTAGACAGTGTATTAAAAAGTAGAGACATTCCTTTGCTGACAAAGGTCCATATAGTCAAAGATATGGTTTTTCTAGTAGTCATGTACAGATGTGAGAGTTGAACCATAAAGAAGGCTGAGTGCTTTTGAACTGTGATGTTTGAGAAGACTCTTGAGAGTCCCTTGGACAGCAAGGAGATCAAACCAGTCAATCCTAAAGGAAATCAACCCTGAAGATTCATTGGAAGGACTGATGCTGAAGCTGAAGCGCCAATACTTGGGCCACGTAATTCAAAGAGCTGACTCACTAGAAAAGGTTCTGAGGCTAGGAAAGATTGAGGGCAGACAGAGAAGGAGGTGACAGAGGCTGAGATGGTTGGATTGCATCATTGACTCAATGGACATGAGTTTGAGCAAACTCAGGGAGATAGCAAAGGACAGGGAAACCTGGAGTCTACGGGGTCACGGACATGACTGAGCAACTAAACAACAAATAGAAAACAAACCTGCGGTTGACAAGGGGAAAGGGTGGAAGAATAAATTGGGAATTTAGGACTATCAGTTACACATTACTACATATAACATAGACAAACAGCAAGGACCTGCTATGTAGCATGGGCTTCCCTGGTGGCTCAGCAGCAAGAATCTGCCTGCAGTGCAGGAGACATGGTTCAATCCCTGGGTCAGGAAGATCCCCTGGAGGAGGGCATGGTAGCCCACTCCAGTATTCTTGCCTGGAGAATTCCATGAACAGAGGATTCTGGTGGGCTACAGTCATAGGGTCGCAAAGGGTCAGACACAACTGAAGCGACTGAGCACACACACACATACTGTAAGGCATAGGAAACTATATTCAACATCTTGTAATAACCTATAATGGAAAACATCTGAAAAAGCACAGATAGATATCTAACTGAATCACTTTGCTCTCTGTGTGACACATACAAAGCTGTCAAGGAGGAAAGGCACAAATTATCTTCATCATCATCATCGTCATTGTCCTGATTGTTGAAAAACACTGACAGAAAGGTAGGTAGGAGAGTTGCCCACACCTGATTTTGTAGGATTGGAGTTTATTCTGTTTGTAATCGAATCATGCAAGTCAATAAGCTCATTTTTTAATTTAATTTTATTTTTTGCCAGAGCCTAAGAATGGATTTTTTTTTTTTTTTACAGGAACTAATTCACAATAACTGTTCCTAATGACAATCATTTATTATCGTCTCTCACTGTTCTGGGAATTGACTGAATCAGCTATGTGGTTCTTGTTCAGGGTTATCTCTGGTTGCAGTTGGGTGGCTGGGAGCGGAATCATCACAAAGTCTTTCCCATCTGCACCTCTGATGGTTAGTGCTGGCTGCGAGCTAGAACCTGAGAAGGGGCTTCTATAGGGAGCACCGCCGTGTGGCCCCTGAGTGGCCTGGGCTTCCATGCAGCATGGCAGCTGGGTCCCAGTGGGCATCCCAGGATGTGGGGAGCCTGGCAAAATTTCTGTATTCCAAGCTAGCCTTGTAAACTGCAAGGCATTACTTCCATCACCTCACTGTACCTGATAGAAGCTAGCCCATATTCAAGAGGAGGGAAATTAGTTCCATCTCTTAATGGGAGGGATGTCAAAGAATCTGTCAACATGCATCATTTAACATGTGTCACGTCAAAATTTAAGACCATCAAACTAGTCATATTGAGAGGAAATGGATGTATGGATCAGATGATTCTTTAACAATTAGCAAAAATAAATGCAGCTGTCAAAGGGCTCAGAAAACTCATGTCAGCACATCATTGCATTCTGCCTCCTGGTTGGCATTACAGTATGGTGATGAAGTTAAAGTGCTAGATTTACAGCCTCAACTTTCAAATCCTGGCTCTCCCACTGAAGAGCCTTGTGTGACTCAGGGCAACTTTGTTAACCTCTCTGGGCTTCCTTCTCTATTAGGCTAATGTGATTAAAAGCACAACATGTGACAACTGCTGGTCCATGGGCAGTATTTACCATGTGGCAATGAGTACCGTAAGCCCCAGGTCCGCCTCTGAGAACCTTACTGTTACAGATGCTCCTACCAGACCCGAAGCATGCTCCTTTCAAAAGAGTGAGACAGCATAGAGGGCACCTCGCCCACACCTGGGTCACTTGTAGCACTTTGGGTTCCACTCTCCTCATAGTTCATGCGGCTCTCAAGTGAGCCCCTCTAAAGGCTGGCTTCCAGGCTGCTGGGGTGGGTGGGCATGGCAACGTCCCCATCGCAGCCGGCGCGTGGCCAGGGACTCAGATCTGCCAGTGTGGGCGCAAACACTACCTCCCCAGAAAAGCTGCTTGAAGGCATAGACGAGGGGAAGGGAAGGTTAAAAATAAAGAGTGGTCATGTTCGGTTTTAAAATTAAGGAGAGCCTGAACTCCAGGAGCCCTTCGGTGCTCTTGCTTTGAGAAGGGTGGCAGAGCATCAAGGTTGGGGGCATCATGTTGCTTCCTAGATCTGAAATTCACCGACACACTTGAAATTGGGCAATCGGACCTCCTGGCTCATAGCTGTGGTCTCACCTGAAACATTTGTGTTTCAATTGTTTTCTGGTGGTTGGAGAGCTTGTAGCTCTTGCCCTTATTTTGCTTGTCCCTCACAGAGATTTTAAAATTTAAAGCTTGAATGTCTTTGAATCAGGCTTTTGCCCTTCCAGTGTCTCCAGCACTCCCTATTATCTGTGTCCAGCCAGCTCAGCTGAAGAGTCCTGAATATTCATTGGAAGGACTGATGCTGAAGCTGAAGCGCCAATAATTTGGCCACCTGATGCAAAGGACTTGAAGGCAGGAGGAGAAGTGGGGGACAGAGGATAAGATGGTTGGATGGCATCACCGACTCGATGAACATGAGTTTGAGTAAGCTCCAGGAGTTGGTGATGGACAGGGAAGCTTGGTGTGCTGCAGTCCATGGGGTTGCAAAGAGTTTCAGACGACTGAGCAACTGAACTGAACTGAACTGAGTCAGCTCAGCTACATCAAATTTTTTCCAGGCCCTGATAGACACTCAAATTTAGTTTCCATCACACTTATTTTGGTTTTTCCAGCTTTTCCAACACCAATAGTACTTACATGTATGACGCACACATGGTGTTCCCAAAACTGTGATCAGTGTTAATCAGCTATAACCTCAGTTACTATACTGAAATCCCACAGGAGAAAGATTTCCCCTCCATAGAGGGGGCAACAGAGGATCAGAGGGGTTAAGCAGTTTACCCAAATGATATAGTTTGTAAAGATGGCAGGGCTGCTGTTTGAATCCAGGTAGTAGCAGTCCCAGAGAAGGCAATGGCACCCACTCCAGTACTCTTGCTTGGAAAATCCCATGGACAGAGGAGCCTGGTAGGCTGCAGGCCATGGGATCGCTAAGAGTCGGACACGACTGAGCGACTTCACTTTCACTTTTCACTTTCATGCATTGGAGAAGGAAATGGCAGCCCACTCCAGTGTTCTTGCCTGGAGATTCCCAGGGACAGGGGAGCCTGGTGGGCTGCCGTCTATGGGGTCACACAGAGTCGGACACGACTGAAGCGACTTAGCAGCAGCAGCAGCAACAGCAGCAGTCCCTGGTGGCTCAGATGGTAAAGAATCCGCCTACAGTGTGGTAGACCTGGGTTTGATCCCTGATCGGGAAGATCTCCTGGAGAAGGAGAGGGCAAACCACTCCAGTACTTTTGCCTGGAGAAATCCATGGACAGAGGAGCCTGGCAGGCTACAACCCATGGACTTGAAAAGAGCTGGACACGGCTGAGCAACTAACACTTTCACTTTCAGTAGCAGTCGAGTAGCTGTTTTTTAGTTGCCAGTGACAGAAAATCCATGTCAAATTGGTTTAATTCACAAAAGAAAAGGATAGTGATCAGTTAGCTTAAATGGAGTACGTCTGGGTCCAGGGGCTCAAATTCCATCTCTCAGCTCTGGTATCATCTGGGGGCCAGAACTATTCCCTCCATTGTCAAGATGGCTTCTAGCCTCTCCCAGCCAACAACCTACCCTTTCACCAACCCCTGTTGAAAAGAAAGAGCTTTTCTTTCCCAGCAGTCTTTCTTTCTTTCTTTCTTTTTATAATGCCAGTTATATGATGACTCTCGTAAGAATAAAATCATGCAATCATCTCAGAACCAATCATATGGCCAAAGGTATAAGACAGGTTTAGGTTTGTGCTTGAAGCCTTTGGTGGATAAGCCCTGCCTGAACCATATGCTTGAGAATGAGAGATGGATAGAACCATGAGGAATACTGCTCTTTCCAGAAGGGAAATTGTCCACTACATATGCTAGCAAACAAGTTTATTGCCTTTCTTATAGGCTTCAGAGACACTGAGAACCTTCCATTAAAAGTGAGGTAGGTCAATATGACCCAGCAATCCCACTGCTAGGCATATACCCTGAGGAAACCAAAATTGAAAAAGACACATATATCCCATTGTTCATTGCAGCACTATTTACAATAGCTAGAACATGGAAGCAACCTAGATATCCATTGACAGATGAATGGATAAAGAAGTATGGTACATATACACAATGGAATATTATCCAGTCAGTTCTAATGAGGTGGATGAACCTAGAACCTATTATTCAGAGTGAAGTAAGTCAGAAAGAGAAAGATAAATGTCATACACTAATGCATATATATGGAATCTAGAAAAATGGTACTGAAGAATTTATTTGCAAGGCAGCAATGGAGAAACAGACATAGGGAATAGACTTATGGACATGGGGAGAGGGGAGGAGACGGTGAGATGTATGGAAAGAAAAACATGGAAACTCACATTACCATATGTAAAATAGATAGCCAACGGGAATTTGATGTATGTTTCAGGAAACTCAAACAGGAGCTCTGTATCAACCTAGAGGGGTGGGATGGGGAGGGAGAGGGGAGGGAGGTTCAGAAGGGAGGGGATTTGTGTATACCTATGGCTGATTCTATGATCCAGCGGATGTTGGCAATTTGATCTCTGGTTTCTCTCCCTTTTCTAAAACCAGCTTGAACATCAGGAAGTTCACGGTTCACATATTGCTGAAGCCTGGCTTGGAGAATTTTGGCATTACTTTACTAGCGTGTGAGATGAGTGCAATTGTGCGGTAGTTTGAGCATTCTTTGCCATTGCCTTTCCTTGGGATTGGAATGAAAACTGACCTTTTCCAGTCCTGTGGCCACTGCTGAGTTTTCCAAATTTGCTGGCATATTGAGTGCAGCACTTTCACAGCATCATCTTTCAGGATTTGGAATAGCTCAACTGGAATTCCATCACCTCCACTAGCTTTGTTCGTAGTGATGCTTTCTAAGGCCCACTTGACTTCACATTCCAGGATGTCTGGCTCTAGGTCAGTGATCACACCATCGTTATTATCTGGGTTGTGAAGATCTTTTTTATATAGTTCTTCTGTGTCTTCTTATCATCTCTTCTTAATATCTTCTGCTTCTGTTAGGTCCATACCATTTCTGTCCTTTATCGAGCTCATCTTTGCATGAAATGTTCCTTTGGTATCTCATCTGCTGGATCATAGAAAAAGCAAGAGAGTTCCAGAAAAATATCTATTTCTGCTTTATTGACTATGCCAAAGCCTTTGACTGTGTGGATCACAATCAACTGTGGAAAATTCTTCAAGAGATGGGAATACCAGACCACCTGATCTGCCTCTTGAGAAATTTGTATGCAGGTCAGGAAGCAACAGTTAGAACTGGACATGGAACAACAGACTGGTTCCAAATAGGAAAAGGAGTTCATCAAGGCTGTATATTGTCACCCTGTTTATTTAACTTATATGCAGAGTACATCATGAGAAACGCTGGACTGGAAGAAACACAAGCTAGAATCAAGATTGCCGGAAGAAATATCAATAACCTCAGATATGCAGATGACACCACCCCTATGGCAGAAAGTGAAGAGGAACTCAAAAGCCTCTTGATGAAAGTGAAAGTGGAGAGTGAAAAAGTTGGCTTAAAGCTCAACATTCAGAAAACCAAGATCATGGCATCTGGTCCCACCACTTAATGGGAAATAGATGGGGAAACAGTGGAAACAGTGTCAGACTTTATTTTTCTGGGCTCCAAAATCACTGCAAATGGTGACTGCAGCCATGAAATTAAAAGATGCTTACTCCTTGGAAGGAAAATTAGGACCAACCTAGATAGCATATTCAAAAGCAGAGACATTACTTTGCCAACAAAGGTTCGTCTAGTCAAGGCTATGGTTTTTCCTGTGGTCATGTATGGATGTGAGAGTTGGACTGTGAAGAAGGCTGAGTGCCGAAGAATTGATGCTTTTGAACTGTGGTGTTGGAGAAGACTCTTGAGAGTCCCTTGGACTGCAAGGAGATCCAACCAGTCCATTCTGAAGGAGATCAGCCCTGGGACTTCTTTGGAAGGAATGATGCTAAAGCTGAAACTCCAGCACTTTGGCTACCTCTTGCGAAGAGTTGACTCACTGGAAAAGACTCTGATGCTGGGAGGGATTGGGGGCAGGAGGAGAAGGGGACGACAGAGGGTGAGATGGCTGGATGGCATCACTGACTCGATGGACATGAGTCTGAGTGAACTCGGGAGTTGGTGATGGACAGGGAGGCCTGGCATGCTGTGATTCATGGGGTTGCAAAGAGTCGGACACGACTGAGCGACTGATCTGATCTGATCTGATCTGATGGCTGATTCATGTTGAGGTCTGAGAGAAAACAGCAAAATTCTGTAAAGCAATTATTCTTCAATAAAAAAAAATTTTTTAAAAATGAGTGAGGCAGGTAACACATTAGGGACGACATAGATGTGTGCCTATAATCTTAAGCACCAAGAAGTAGGAGACTGTACAGTCTGAGCTTTTAGTAGACACCTGTTATTACTTCCCAGACCTCATTTCCCTTTCTTTTAAAAATTATATCACCAGGCTTCCCTGGTGGTCCAAAGGGTAAGAGCCTCCACCTTGCAGTGCGGAGGACACCAGTCTGATCCTTGGGCCAGGACGACCTCATGTGCTGAGAGGCAACTAAGCCTGTGCTGCTACTGAGCCCATGCACCCTAGAGCTGGTGCTCTGCAAGTGGAGTCACTGCAGTAGAGTGTAGACCCCTCTCACCACAACTAGAGAAAAGCCAGTGAAACAACAAAAACCCAGAACAGCCCAAAATAAAATAAATGAATTAATTAAACAAATTTTAAGAAATTATATCACCGTTTTCCTCTGGGAAGCCATACCTCCCCGTGTGATTCAAAAGAACTCTAGGGGTGAGCATGTGACCCAGGCTTGGAGAATGCAATATCTATCCCTCTAGCTAAGATAATTAAGTTAGAGATGGCTATTGAAGCCAAGTCAGTAAAACTCAGTCTTGTAGTTTTTATTGGGGCTATTAGAAAAATTAAATTTTCCTCTCATTAGTATTACTGAGCTCTGGGGGTAGTGATTGGAGCTTCTGGGGGCCACCAAGAAAATGAAGAAAATTAGATGAAGGAAGAAAGGGACAGCTTCTGATATTGCATGAGTCCCTGGACCCATCTGTAGGTGAAGCCAGAAAGCTCAAGGCTCTTCTAGTTACATAAACAAACAGAAAATGATTCTTTTTCTTCTAAGTACTCCACTTCGAGATGGGTTCTGCCACTTGTAAACCACATACAAGTTCAATACCCAGCCAAGTTTGGGGATCCAGGAGGTAACAAAGCAGGCAGACATTCTTCACATTTAGCCAGAGGGATAAGGGAGAGTCCATGATCCTCTGGTTTCAGGGTGCAGGGTATCTGAGGGGTGTCAGGCACTGCTCAGTCATGTGGACTTCTCTATGGAAACTCTGTGGAAGTTACTCCATGGCTGAACAATTAGTCCTTATTCTAGTTTTTCCCACCTCCCTTCACAGAGTCGTTCTGGAAGAAACAACTACTTGAACATTGTAATGTGAGGCTTAAACACTGAGGCTGTAGAATTTGATAGACCTGCATTCAAGCCCTCATTTGACCACTTAACAGTTGTGTGACCTTATTCAAGGCATCTCTGAGTCACAGCTTTTTCATCTATAAAATGAGTTAAATAATACCATCCAGCTCCTACAGTTTCTATGAGGCGATCATAAACTTAACACCGATGGAACCTAGGGATAATTGCCGCTTCCCAAAGCTAGCTACTACATCCTCCCCCCCCACCCCCAATGTTCAGTTTTGTCTGCAACTTAATGCTAAATCTCTCTCCTTGCTGTGTTTTTTCTTGCTCATGGACATTTTTGCAGTGGAGATAATCACAGGTAATTGACATTGTTAATTGATATATGAACAAAATGGAGTAGTCAAGAGCATAGACTGAGAAACTGGACCGCCTGGATTCAAACCCTGCCCCAGTCGTGGCTGTGTAGATTTGGACACATGGATCCATCTCTCTGTGATTCACCTTCCTCCACATACAATGGAGATGATAGGAATAGTATTTGTCTCATTAGGTATTCCCTGGTAGCTCAGGTGTTAAAGAATCTGCCTGCAATGTGGGAGACCTGGGTTTAATCCCTGGGTCGGGAAGATCTCCTGGAGAAGGGAATGGCAATCCACTCCAGTATTCTTGCCTGGAGAATTCTATGGACAGAGGAGCCTGGTGAGCGACAGTCTATGGTGTCACAAAGATCAGACATGACTGAGCAACTAGCACTTTCACTGGGGTTAGGTAATATTCACAGGATGTTTGGAACTGGGACTGACACACGGTGAATGCTCTATAATGGTTTACCATCATCTATGTGATTAATTTAGTGCCAGGCCAATCAGAAATATGGTTCAAGGGACCATGTATTGACTTCTGATGGGCACAAGCAATTCCGTCTACATGACAAGGCTCTGCTGAGCTCTGTTTGCTCAGATTCTCTCATGGTCCTGCTAATCCAATGTCACTCAGTGATATATACTATTATAAATACACATTTTGGTAACAGCTCTGGCCATGCCAACATTCTGTGTGGGGTTTACATCTTTCATGTGATTTGTAACAAATTTTGAAAAGCCATCTCGCATTCAGAATCTGGTTTGACCACCTTCTCTTTTGCTCTTTTGTCTTGAGCAAGTTATTTATCCTCTGAGCTCCAGTCTTTTCCACTATAAAATGACAAGAATAATAGTACCTACCTTATAGGGTTGTTGTGAGAATTGGATTATTATTATAAAGCCCTATGATAAGGCTTAGCATATTATAAGTGCTAAATTATTATATTGTAAATAATAATTTACATAATCCTACTTAACATAATATATTGTAAATAATAATGAAAGATGAAATACTCTCTCTGCCAGATATCCTTAGAAGCCTTTTAAAAGAGCTGAAAATGGGCATCTGTTGATCTTGTACATTTGAGGTTTCAAGCTTGCAACCTGCCTGATGTATGCATTAAATGGACATATTTTATTTGCACAGCCCAGAGTTTCAAGCTTCCCAGGTGGCTCAGTGGTAAAGAATCCACGTGCAGTGCAGGAGACGCAAGAGATGCCAGTTTGATCCTGGGTCAGAAAGATCCCCTGGAAAATGAAATGGTAGCCACTCCCTGCCTGGAAAATCCCATGGACAGAGGAGCCTTGTGGGCTATAGTCCATGGAGTCACAAAGAAAGTTTCAAGAAATTAGAATTACTGGCCCTTATTTTTACATCAGGATATTTTATATAAAAATATAGATTTCTAGCTTCTTTTAAGGGATGAAAAATATGGCTGCATCCTTGCAGATTGTCTCTTGGAGACGATGTAGTGGCTGTTCACTTCAGATAGAACAAGGCACTCTCCAGACCAGGTACTCTTGGCTCGTAACACTCCCATTACCCTACTCCTGGAATGCTTCAGGCATCTGCCTTATCTGCCTGGTTCCTATAATAATGGAAATAATAGCTAACACACAAATGAAACATACTATGCTGTAGGCACTATCTCATTCAATCTCCCCAACTGTTCTACGGGAGAGTATTATTACTGAATTCCCTGGTGGCTCAGTTGGTAAAGAATCTGCCCACAATACAGGAAACCTGGGTTCGATCCCTGGGTCAGGAAGGTCCCTTGGAGAAGGGAATGGCAACCCACTCCAGTATTCTTGCCTGGAGAATCCCATGGGCAGAGGAGCCTGGTGAGCTACAGTCCATGAGATTGCCAAGAGTCAGACATAGCTGAGTGACACACACAACACCCCTCCTAAGGATGGGAAGACATGGCTAAGTAACTTTCTAAGGTTGTGCGGCTGGTATGTAGCAGAGCTGGTAGTTGAACACTTTGGATGCACAGTCTGGGTTTCTGCCACTCCTCTATAGTGGGACTCCCAGGTGGCACTAGTGGTAAAGAAACCACCTGCTAATGCAGGAGACATCAGAGACACGGGATCAACCCCTGGATCGGGAAGATCCCCTGGAGAAGGGAATGGCAACCCACTCCAGCATTCTTGCTGGGAGAATCCCATGGACAGAGGAACCTGGTGGGTTATAGTCCATAGAGTCTCAGAGAGTCGGACATGACTGAAGTGACTTAGCATGCATGCACACATACTCTATAGTAACCCCTTTAGTTTAACCTAGGCAAGATTTTCTGCAGTTATATCAATGAAATGAGAAGCATGTTCCAGGAGGTCAGTATTCAGTTCTCATGGTCATGTTAGCCAAGAGGGCTAAGTTATGGGTGCCTAGGGTCATGATTTGGGAATTAGCTGTGTAATTTCTGTGATACCCAAGGACAGTCCTACTTAACATAGAGGCTCCTGATAGAAGGTATTGAAGCTGGAGGGTCATTCTTATGTTTCCCAACTAAGCCCCTGAACTGTAGGACATAGAGAACAAAATCTCTCTAGAAGTTGGTTCATTCTGCTCATCATTTACAACCACAGACACACCCTTTTCTAGGTGGCTGTACTCCTAGAAGCATTTCTAAGCATTCTGAGAATCAAGTCAAGGTAACATATTCTTTTACTGAAAAGAAAAAAACAAAAAACAAAAAAGAAGTGTCCCTTTCTGATAAACATAAAAACTCACCATGGCCAGGAAATTCCAATAAACCCCTATCCCAGACCCTGTGATTCTTGATCGAGTAATTCCCCCATTTCTACACAGCCTTTTAAGCAAGATTTGGTCAAGCTTTCCTTCCTGAAGTCTGTATTGTAGAAATAAGACATATTATTTCCCTTTTCTGGTTATAAAATTATACGATAATATTTGAAGATGTTGTTCAAAATACAACTCATCCCTGATTCCACACCCTGGAGAATCACTGATCTCTGAGTGATCCTCCTGGATTTTTAAAAGAACGTCTTTACCCAAATGGTAGCTTTTAAGATAATGCCTGACAACTGCTATCAAATGCTTAACATTTGAAAATAAATTCACAAAACACAGAAGATGAACAGATGGTCTGTGAGTTTTGTCCATTCTCTGTAGCTTTCCACCACTCTCTGCAGCATCAGACATAGAGGCGTTTGAGCCAACCCCAAGTGGGTGTATTGTCGTGGGAGGCGAGTTGTCCCCAGGCTTGAACCATACAGAGCCAGGGCTGTCTGTCTTCAGGGGCTCCACAGGAAGGCTGCACCCACAGAGGCGGTTTCAGGGCTGAGGGTGGTGCCAATAGAAGGGGTTTAAAGGCATCAAGGGTCCCTGACTGTCAGAGAGACCTAGGCTTCTTCTCATCTTGTTTCCTGGGATGGTGGGGAGTCCATCTCTGACTTCACCTGCCTGGGGGCACGTCCACAATGGAAGGCTTGAGTTCAGAGTTCTAGTTTGGTCAATTTACCAGCAGTTGAGTCAAACTAAGTTGTGATCTGGTCCTCACCAGATGAATTCATTACTTGGGGATGCTATAACAAACGACCACGAACTGGGTGGGCTGAAACAACAGAGATGGAGCCTCTCATGGGTCTGGAGACCAAAATCAAGGTGTTGGCAGGTGGCACTCTCTCTGGAGGCTCCGGGGGAGAACCCATTCCTCACCTCTTTCAGCTCCCAGCCACTGTGTCGACATTCCTTGGCTTGTGGCCACACCCTTCTCTGCTGCATCTGTGGTCTGCTTCCTCTTTGTGTCTGTGTTATGTCCTTGTCTCCCTTATAAAGATATTTGTTGTAGCACTTAGGGCCCACCCTAGTAATCCAGGGTGATCTCTTTATCTTAGGATCCTCAATTTAATTATATCTGCAAAGAGTCTTTTTCCAAAGAAGGTGACTTTTACATATTCCAGGTTTAGGACTCAATACCTTGGTGGGAGATTGTGGAGGGGTGTCATTCTTCAGCTTACTCGACCAGATTTTCCACATCACTGCTAAAGCCCTTCTCCCACTCATCCCCTGTTTGATCCCTTATTCCTCAACAGCCCTTTATCCCAAGTACCACCCACAGACAGGACCAGCCCCCACCCTGCCTATGTCATTGGAGGGGATGTTTCTCTCTCTTCCAGTCCAGACCTCTTTCCTTCAGAAAAGCCATGCAGACCCAAATGGTTTCTATAGAGACTGGTGCTGGGCTGGTTAAGTGTATTCAGCTGAGAGTCAGCATACCAGTTTGGCTGGTAGTCCGAATCAATCATTGTGATTTTCTCTCTCATCTCTATGACGACTGCAGCAGTCAAGGTAAACTGTACCTTTGCCTCCCCCTGCACTATTGTGATGGAGAAGGCAATGGCACCCCACTCCAGTACTCTTGCCTGGCAAATCCCATGGACGCAGGAGCCTGGTAGGCTGCAGTCCACGGGGTCGCTAGGAGTCGGACATGACTGAGCGACTTCACTTTCACTTTTCACTTTCATGCGTTGGAGAAGGAAATGGCAACCCACTCCAGCGTTCTTGCCTGGAGAATCCCAGGGACAGGGGAGCCTGGTGGGCTGCCGTCTATGGGGTCGCACAGAGTCGGACACGACTGAAGCGACTTAGCAGCAGTAGCACTATTGTGATGGCTTCATTGATCTTCCTTTATCCTCACCCCTATAGACCTCGAAGGTCAACCAGATCACATCAGCCCTCTGCTTCATGTGTCTGTGGGAAGACAGGATAAAGTTCCTCTAAAGGTGTCCCATAATCCCTGAAATATATATATATATAATATTTATATTATATTTATTATATTATATATATATTATATTTATATTAAATATATATATTTATATAATTATATATATATATATATATATATATATATATATGAAGCTCTAATACTTTGACCACCTAATGCAAAGAGCCAACTCATTGGAAAAGACCCTGATGCTGAAAAAGATTGAAGGCAGGAGGAGAAGAGGGCAACAGAGGATGAGATGGTTGGATGGCATTGCTGATTCAATGGACATGAGTTTGAGCAAACTCTGGGAGATGGTGAAGGACAGGGAAGCCTGGCATGCTGCAGTTCATGGGTTCGCAAAGAGTCGGACACAGCTTAAGTGACTGAACAACATATGTGTGTGGGGGGGATTGCTGTAATGCATGGGCTCAGTAGTTATGGTACATTGGCTTAGTTGCCCTGAGATGTGGGATCTTAGTTCCCTGATTAGGGGTTGAACCTGTGTCCCCTGCATTGCAACGTGGATTCTTAACCACTGGACCACCAGGGAAATCTCAACCTATTAATATATCATCTTACATGGTAAAAGAGACTTTATGGATGCGTTAAGGATCACAAGATGGGGAGGTTATCCTGAATTATCTGGGTTGGTCCAATATAATCACAAGGAAGGCAGAAAAGTTACAAGTAAAAAAGATACAACAACAGAAGCAGAGGCTGGAGTGACGTGCTTTGACGATTTGACAGAGGCCACGGGCCACAGGATGCAGGTGGACTCGAGAAGCTGGAAAAGGCAAGGAAATAGATGCTCTCCTAGAAGCAGCTGTCAGCTCTGTGGACAACTTTAGTCCAGGGAGACTGATTTTGGACTTGTGACCTCCAAAACTACAAGCAAATACATTGGTGTTGTTTTAAGCCACATAGTTTGTGAAAATTTGTTATAGCAGCAACAGGAAACTAATACAGTGTCCAAGGGATTCTCCCTGAACTTAGAACAAAGTTAAACTTCTCATCACTATCTACTAATACCTACAAGATCTGACCCCTGCCTTGCTCTCTGGTCCCGCTTTGCTGGGTCTGGCCTTTCTCTGGTGACATGGGCTGCTTTCTGGTCTTTGGAAGCCCAGGTCTCATGCTCTGGCACTTGCTGTCCCTTCTGTCTGGAATGCTTTGCTCTGGTCCTTATCACTGACCTCAGACTACAAGGAGGTCTTGCCTGAGTGTTCGGGCTAAGCAGCTGAGGACTCAGTCATCCCCACCCTTGCCAGTCTCTTCCCACCACCCTGCTTTGTCTTCTCCATAGAAGGTATGGCTATCAGCACTGTTATTCACGATATTTAGTACGTATCCCTCTCAGAGCATCGACTGCATGAGAAGATGACCCAGGTTCCATTCCCCATCTGGAATAACATGAGTCCTAAAGAGAGATGCAATGAATGAATGAAAGAAATCAATATGAATGAATCTATCCATTCATATTCAGGTCTAGTGATTTCTCTCTGCAGTCATGGGATGCCTGATAAAGTTTCAGCCTTTGTAGCATAATAATGAGAAGCGCATCCTCAAGCCCAGGTTTGAGCAAAGAGATGAGGAGGATGAGATCTGGGGGCTTCTTCTGCTGGCTCCTCTCTCCATTCAAAGTTTCCTCCCCCTTCACATCATATTTTAAAATATTTTCACCTTCTTTCTGTCTAAGTCTTTCCCTGTGCTCTGTTCACTTACAGCTAGTAGAATTTCCTGAAGATGATCTTGGGGTCAAATATCCCCAAGAGCTCCTCAAACTAAAGTTTCACGGTGCCTTTCAGCTTTCTGATGCCCGATTAGGGCAGAGATGTGAATCCAATGTTGCTTGTGTTTAGGGGGATTAAAGGAAACTAAAAGAGTTAAGTCAAGGTTGTATATTGTCACCCTGCTTATTTAACTTATATGCAGAGTACATCATGTGAAATGCCGGGTTGGATGAAGCACAAGCTGCAATCAAGATTGCCGGGAGAAATATCAATAACCTCAGATATGCAGATGACACCGTCCTTATGGCAAAAAGTGAAGAACTAAAGAGCCTCTTGATGAAAGTGAAAGAGGAGAGTGAAAAAGTTGGCTTAAAGCTCAACATTCAGAAAACTAAGATCATGGCATCTGGTCCCATCACTTCATGGCAAATAGATGGGGAAACAATGGAAACAGCGAGAGACTTTATTTTGTGTGTGTGTGGGGGGGGGCGGGGCTCCAAAATCACTGCAGATGGTGACTTCAACCATGAAATTAAAAGATGCTTACTCCTTGGAAGAAAAGCTATGACCAACCTAGACAGCATATTTAAAAGCAGAGACGTTACTTCGCCAACAAAGGTCCATCTAGCCAAGGCTATGGTTTTTCCAGTGGTCATGTATGGATGTGAGAGTTAGACTATAAAGAAAGCTGAGTGCTGAAGAACTGATGCTTTTGAACTGTGGTGTTGGAGAAGACTCTTGAGAGTTCCTTGGACTGCAAGGAGATCCAACCAGTCCATCCTAAAGGAAATCAGTCCTGAATATTCATTGGAAGGACTGATGCTGACACTGAAACTCCAACACTTTGGCCAACTGATGGAAAGAACTGACTCACTGGACAAGACCCTGATGCTGGGGAAGACTGAAGGCAGGAAGATATGAGGATGACAGAGGATGAGATGGTTGGACGGCATCACTGATGCGATGGACACGATTTTGATTAGGTTCCAGAAGTTGGTGAGGGACAGGGAAGCCTGGCGTGCTGCCGTCCATGGGGTCGCAAAGAGTTGAACATGACTGAGCAACCGAACTGAACTGAGCCTCTATTTTGAGACTAAGGGTGCTTCTACTCTGTGGGATTAAATAAGTGTGATTTATGTTTTATTTATGAAGGACTCAAAACTTTTGATGCAAGAAAAAAAAAAGTAATATTCATTCAGATGAATGGTGACAGCCTGGCCACCCACACTGGCTCAGAAACTCCTGGTCAGAGAAAGGATGGTCATAGTGCTTCCTCCCCACCTTCACTGCACCTCTAAGGAGGGGGTTGGTCTGGTTGATCAAGATCGAGTACATCCATTGGACACAGTGATAAGACCTCCCCACCTTTGTCTTTCATTGCTGTTGTTCAGTTGCTAACTCATGTCTGACTCTTTGCAACCCCATGGGTTGCAGCATGCCAGGTTCCTCTGTCCTCCGCTATCTCCCAGAGTTTGCTCAAATTCCTGTCCATTGAGTCTATGATGCTATCTAACCATCTCTTCCTCAGCTGCCTCCTTCTCCTTTTGCTTTCAATCTTTCCCAGCATGAGGGTCTTTTCCAATGAGTCCCTGTCCCATATTACATCTCTTAGAGCAAGGGTCCTCAACCTTCTGCCTGATGTGGAACTGATGTAATAATAATAGAAATAAAGTGTACAAATAATGTAATGTGCTCGAATCCCTCAAAGCCATCCCCTACCACTGGGCCAGTGAAAAAATTGTCTTCCATGAAACCAGTCCATGGTACCAAAAAGGTTGGGAACTGCTGTATTAGAGGATACTCTTTATACTCATGTGGTAGTATATGATATGACTTCCAGTGGTCTCTGCCTCACTCATGTATGTCCTTATGTCCTTCTTCTTAAGAGCAGACCGGACCTAATGACTTGTTTGTAATGAAGAATACAGCAAATGATGTACTATCACATGTGTGATTAATTTACAAAAGAATGGAACTTCCCTCTTACTGATATTCTTCCTATATTGCTTTCTAAGCTTGTGCACCTTGATGAAGCAAGCCAACATTTTGGAAAGACCCACTTGGCAAAGAACTGAGGGCAGCCTCCAGCTAAGAGCAAGTGAGGAACTGAGGTTATCAGTCTGAGAGCTTGCAAGTAACTGAATCTTGCCAACAACCATGTAAGCAAGCTTAGAAGTGGATGTTTCCCTAGTTGAACCTTCACAGAAGATCATAATCCCAGTCAAAACCTTGACTGAAACTTATAAGGCTTTCTGAAGCAGAGAACCCCACTAAACTGTGCCTGAACTCCCAACCCACAGAAATTATGACCTAGTAAATATGGGCTTCCCCGATGGCTCATTGGGTAAAGAATTTGCCTGCAATGCAGGATACACAGGAGATGTGGGTTTGATCTCTGGGTTGAGAAGTTCCCCTGGAGGAGGAAATGGCAACCCACTCCAGTATTTTTGCCTGAAAAATCCTATGGACAGAGAAGCCTGGAGGTCTATAGTCCAAAGGGTCATAAAGAGTCAGACACAACTGAGCGCGTGCGCGCACACACATATACACACACACAAATATGTCTTAAGTGTTAAGTTTGGGGTAACTTGTTAACAGCAATAGATACAAAACACAACCCACCTGATAGGAATTCTCCACGCAATCCAGATCACCTTAGGGTTAGGATCCCACGTTGGGGTATGAAGTCAAATCTTCCAATAGTGATCAACTTTTCATCTACTAGGCATTTTCTTCTATTCATATATTTCTCTCATGGATTGGCTGAAAACAGAATTGAATGTTCTTGCGTCTTTTGTCCAAATACCATTGTAATCTCACCCTGACATCTGGCCTGATATTGGCAGACCATATGCTAGGAAGACTAGCATTTTATGGGACAAAACCCATAATGGATTGAGTGTGGTTCAGTCATTGGCTGAGATGTCTGGACTGCAAACCTTTATTGTTTGGGGAAATCAGGACTCACTTTTGGAACCACCATTGCTTGTCTGGGCTCCCCAGGTGGCGCTAGTGGAAGAACCCACCTGCCAATGCAGGAGACATAAAAGACATGGGTTTGATCCCTGGGATGGGAAGATCTCATGGAGGAGAGCATGGCAACCCACTCCAGTATTGTTGCCTGGAGAATCTCACAGACAGAGGAGTCTGGTGGGCTACAGTCCCTACAGCCACACAGAGTCAGACACAACTGAAGCGACTTAGCAGCAGCATTGCTTGTCTAGGATGTGATGACAGCAGAATTCCATGTGTCAAAGCAGTCTCACATCAAAGCCAGCACAGATACAAGACCTGAGCTATTTGGCTTTCAGATTTGGAGAGCTAGAGATTGATAGGCGGTAGTGGATTGGGTGTCCCAGATTGGGTTATCATTTAGCTTGTTTTCCATTCCTCCCTGAATTCTCCAGCATCTCAGTGTGTATGTGACTTGAGAAAAAGAATCAAGGCAGGAGTAACACGTGAATACTGCAGAATTTTGTCCTCATGGGTATGAAGAACCTATTGTACCAGCTCTCATGCTGACTCATTACCCAATTAACAAGCCTGAACTCTAGCACTGTGTCTGTATGTTGAGACTGAAGAGACAGAGTTTTGGTGATCTAAGTGGCCTGACCATGGTACAGCCCGAGATGTTCCCGGCAATTTCTTGATCCCATCTACCTTAACTCTTGGAAGCCCCCTAAGTTCACAAATGGTGCCACTGATGGACTCTGCGGTAGATACAAAGCTGGCCATACATTTCCCCATCATTCGATTTGCCTTTGCAATGTGTTTTTGTAGTGCCTCCCATCCAAAAGTGGAGTCCATTTCTCCACCCCTTGAATTTCCCTTATGGAGAAGCAGCAACCATGACATAAGATGAGCCTTCAAAAGTGCTTGTGCACTGGGGTTTGCTTCCCACTGCTGCTCTTCAGTGGTCCTCAAAACCACCCTATGAGGAAAGCTATGTTCTACCCCGCATGTGTGCTAAATCGCTTCAGTCATGTCTGACTCTTTGCGAGCCCATGGACTGTAGCCCGCCAGGCTCCTCTGTCCATGGAACTCTTCAGGCAAGAATACTGGAGTGGGTTGCCATGCCTTCCTCCAGGGGATCTTCCTGACCCAGGGATCGAACCCATGTCTCCTGCATCTCCTGCACTGCAGGCAGATTCTTTACCCCCTGAGCCACTTGGGAAGCCCCATGTTCTACCCTGCTGGAGGGTAAATAGAGAACATGGAGCAAAACCAAACCATTCCAACTGAGCCATCTCTAGACCGGCCAGTCTGTCAAACACTGTATATGTGAGTGAGGTCATCCTAGACCATCAAGTCACCAGCTGTCCTTCTAGCTGACTGAACATACACAGGCAAGTCCATCAGAGATGAGCTGGGATGGCCAGACCAGAAAAATCATCACTGTGAGTTAAACAAATGGTTGTTTTTTTTTAAAGACACTAAGCATTGAAGTGGTTTGTCACTCAAATAATTGATCTTGTATCATGTGTACGTTTCCACCAACTCATCTTCTTGATGGATTTTGAGTCCCTGGAAGGCCAAGACTATAATTCATCTGAAGGTCAAATTCACGCTCTTGTCTTTGGTGGTGAACTTGGCAATGGGGACCTCTGTGGACCACATGCAATGACAAGGGAGTCATTCCTTTAATTTTTTCTCAGTATTGACCAGTCTCTCATACATCACCAACCTTAAGGAATCTTTGGGGCTACTCTAAATTTCCATCTTCAGAGAATCCACCACTGTAGTTTGTCTCCTCAGAACACATTCCCCTTGTTCCAAGAACAGCTTCTGAAACTTTTATTTAGAGAGTGGTCCCTCACCCCGTCTCGGTTAATGTGGTTTGGGTGGCACTCTACCCATAGCGCCAGGGGTGCAGCTCATGGTGCATGTGGCAGCAGTCTCCAAGATGACACCTAGAGGCCCTCACTTCCTGGAACTCTCACCTTGTATAAGACCCTCCCCAGAGTATGGGCTGGGCCTACGGGCTTGCTTCTGAAGAACATAAACCAGTAATACGATGAGATGTCACTTCTGAGACTGGGTTGCCACTGAGATTAGATGGCTTCCAGATTAGACTCTCACTTGATTCATTTTCCCTGGGGAAGCCAGCTACCATGTCCAAAGACACAGTTCCTAGGCAGCTGCTTATCTGGCTAGAAACAGAGGCTGTCAGCATCGTGAGATTAAGCTTGTAGTGAATCCCATGTCCCCCAGTGGAGCCTTCATACGTAATGCAATCCTGGCCAACAGCTTAACTGCAACCGTATAAGAGGCCACACCAACCAGATTCTTGCCCACAGACAAGAATGTTGTGTAATAAATGTTTGCTGTTTCAAAGTTTTGGAGTAATTTGTTACACGGCAGTAGATAACTAATACAGTTTAGGCTTGACCAATCAAAATAGCCTACCCACGACCTCTCTCCACCCCAGATACAGGGCTTGGTTCAGGGATGTACACGGGACCAGGCAGAGCCAGTCAGAGGAAACTGCAGGGCTCTTACAGGAGCTCCCACTCCTATTTCACTGGATGCGAGCCCAGGAAGATGAAAGGCTGGAACTTCTTCAGTCTTCTTGTGCCTGTGTGTAGAAAGTCTTGAACTGTCTTGTTGGTCTCTATATCCCCAGCACCCAGAACTATGCCTGGTTCAGAGCTCGTGGTCAGTTATTTATGAAATGAAAGGCTGGTTTATATCCAGCAGAGGGAGGAAATATGCAGGGCTGGCAAGAAATATGGAGGAATCAGAAGTAGCAATAGCAACTTCTGTAATATCATCTTAAATGGAACATGCCATCACACATCTATAGCAATTCACATATTTTTGTTTTCTGAATGTGATGCACTGAACATAGTTTCTTCTTTAAGTTAGCTTTACCTGATGTAACTGGCAGTGTTCCTGAAATTCTGCAGAGTACACTAGAATCAGTGGTTTCACTGTATCTGCCCAATGCCCATTTCCTGGGGGTCTTCCAAGGAGGGAGGAGATAAATAAAGTCTGTTGAGTCATGATGAACTTGCAGTGACAGATCTGCTCTTTTCCGCAACCCCATGACATTAGCAGCTTCAAAGGCAGGTGTTATCGATTGGATTACTACAGCTTTCAAAAAGAAAACAGAAGCCTGATTTCATTCAGAGAAGAAGGTGTCAAGCTCATACCCAGTGTGATTCACTAACATGCCACTTTGATCTCAGAGAATGGGTCTCCTTATCATGCCAACAGCTTTTAGAAGCGATCTCCCTTATTTTTTTCCCTTCTCTTCTGGCTTCATTGGACAAGTATGGCTGTTGAGAAAAGGGTAAACCCCTGTTTGTTTTGTCTGTTACAGATATGGGACTAGCAGAAAATATTACAAGGTAAGCAGTTTCACAAATGTGAGTGACATCCTCAAAGACCACAGAAGTGTTCTGTCCTGATGCCAACCTTCCTGTTGACTTTTGTCATGAAACTGTATCATGTATTTTGTGTTTGAGGACTGACTACATACCAACCACTCAACTGGATGACTGGCCAGATACCCTAATTATGGACACAGGAAAGTATTAAGGTCATGAAACCTATGACTGGCAAATAGCAGAGATCTTTACCTCAAAGGGCCACAGCATCCAGGAAGTGGATGAGAATGTAGGACAATAGAGAGTGGTGGAGACTATGGTAAAATGAGAGGATGCACTGCTTTTAAAGAGATGGCCATTTCTCAGTTCTGTTGAATTATTTCCACATGGAAATATAGGCCCAGTGCTGCCAGTCTTCTGATTTTTTTTCAACTGAAAGTCCAGAAATCTACAGAAAAATTCCATTTTTTAATGTTGACAACAATTTCAATTAAATGAAATTCTGTGCAAGTGAAACGAAACTCATCTATGGGATCAGGCTATGACTTCCCAGTTTGTAACCCCTGCACCAGACTGTATTTAAAAGCAGACATGTAAACAAGAGTTGGCATATATTAACTCAGTTTAATCGTATCAATTCTTAAACAAAAAATTTCCTCCAAGAGACAATAGTTCACAGTAACTGCAAAGCTTACTCACAATTTTTAAAAATACCAGTCATGCTTAGCATTCAAGGGGGATATTATAGGATAACTGTAAAAACTTTTACCAGGAACATTAGCTTCTGACTTTAAAAATTACAAATACTGAAGCATTTTGGTATCAGACACATTAGTTTTGACATCGTCTGTTTGTTTGATGAGTTTCTGGAAGTTTGGAAAATTGTACCTCTAATATTGGATAAAGCGCTTATTCTAAACTAAACATTTTCAGATGTAGAAAACAAACTAGCAAGCTACACATACAAAGAAAAGCCCTCTAGGACAAGCTCTCCATGTGTGGAATGCCAGCATATGCACCATGAATCCTGGAAGACTAGAATTGATACATACACTTGGCCTGAAGTCTTACACTCCAGGCTTACAATGGAGTTTGCATTCACCTACACATTAATGACAAACTCTGGGTTAGTATAGGAGAAGCCAGCAAATTCATTTTGGTCCAAGTTCATGATGAAGAGTTTATCAGTAGGCGTGAGTTCCACAGGCTGTCTGGTGAACTCTTTGTCGAAATTGGAGGTGTCTCGCTTGTCTCTCTGTCAAATGGAAAGCAAACACATTAACATGGCATAAGGAGGAGGAAATGTGACCGAGACATGCCAGTTATTGGGAAGCTGATGACGTCTCATGGGCAGAGTCGGGAGAAGCCCTGTGCTGACCGGTTTTAGCAGCTGCACTGCAATACTAATCCCTGGCTTTCATTTCACATCGTATGTTGGCTTCTGGAGAGAAGACTTTGTGGAAATTTTCTAAGAAAGGAAACGAGACATTGACTTTCTTTAAGGATTGCCAGAAAATATGGTGTGTGTATGTGTCTGTTGTTTTCTTCGGCTTTGAGATGAGTTGGAATCTACCTCTTACAAGGTATAATGTCATAGAAATAGTCATGCGGTAGAGCGTCCAGGAGAAAATCATTCAAGAGCGCCCCCTGTGGCTAGGAGGCTTCTTTCTTTAAAAAGGAGAAGAGCTCACAACCACTCATCCCCAGAAGGCAGAGTGGCAAGAATGGGGACATCACATCACTGCTCAACGAAAGGAGGGGATCACTATCCATCCCACATTCCCTGGTGCAATCGAGGCTTTGAAGGGATGCTCAGAAATCCAACCACAGACTAGAATCTGAGTCTTCATCAGCCAGAGGTTCTTCTGATGATCATCAGAGATCTTCTGATGATGCATCTGGTTAACAAACTCAGTCTGGAAAGACAGTCTTAAAATATTCCATTCTCCTAGTTAGTCTGGAGTTTCATTTTGGGGGGGTGGGGGTGCGGAGGGGACATCAGTCTCCAGTTTACTAAATATAGTTTGGGCCAAGTTTCACCAGGGAATGTCAGAGTGTGGGCTCATGAAAAGATCTCACATCTGTATGATGCTCTCACCTCTTCAGGGTCCTTTCCAGCCTATGATCTTCCCATCTTCACCACCCACCTGCGGGCAGGTAGAGCTCCTTGCCCCAGTGCTCTGACATATGAGAAAACTGAGGCACAGGAAGGTAAAGTGACTTGCCCAAGATTGCACAGCGGGGTGGTGACTTTTACCTGACCACACGATTCCCAATTAGGCTTCATCTTAGCCTCTCTGACTGGGGGACAGTTTGATGGCTGGTGTATTGCAAGGACAACCAAGGATAACACATGGGTTTCACTGGTACTGGGCAGGTTACCTGGCTGAAGCCAGAGTGGTGTCAGATTGTCAAGAAGGGAGAGAACTGACTGATTTGCTAGAGTTTGGTTGATCATTATCTCTGCTTTAGGTTTAACCCCTAAAGAGCACTGACTGACAAGGATTTCTCATTGCTGGCCTCATTGCCCTTTGCAAAATGCCTCTCACAAGAATGCCTTCTTTTTGACTACTCCACTGAGACGGGTAAAATGTTCCTACGAAGTTCCCCACTTACTCTTGTGGTGTATGTGTGGGGGTGTGGAGTGAGGGGAATATGAGGAATTCAATTCAGTAGGTGTGGTCAGAGGGGAGTGAGCTGAAGATAGTGGTGGAGCTGATTTTTGGGTGGTAGGCATCTCCTGCCATGCCCCACCCACTCTACTTTTTTCTCGTCCTGCCAGCTGCCAGCCTGTCCTGTGCTGTCCCAGGCACTGAATGCATTCTTTCCTGTGTTCAGAGAAAGGCTTGAATGCCAGCTTTTCCTTTAATACTGTCTGTGCCTCCCTCCCTGAACCCCACTAGTCATACTTAAACATCTTTCTAATTGTGTTCATTGTACTTGCTGCTGTCAGAAACTGTCATGATTATTTATTGCCTCTTTGCAGGAGGCTAAAGTCCTTGTCTGTATATTTCCAGTGCCAAGACTTGGTACATGGCAGGCCTTCCATGATTATTTGCTGAATGAGTGAATAGATGAATGAAGACTTAATGAAAGATGAGCCTCTTGACTTCTGACAACTCACAGTTGTCCCCAAGCTAGAGATCTCACTCTAGAGCAAAATAATGGAATTTGTTCCCACTGATCCTGTGGGTCACTCAGATGGGCCCTTATCCATTGTGAGCCCCAATATGGATAGAACTGTGTGAGGCTCCTTCAAGATCTGAGAGCTCCAGGGCTGGGTGTGGGCCCTGGGAATACCTGAGGCTAGAAGACAGGCATCTGCCTCCTTTCAGGTCCCCTGGCATGGCTTTCCCTGCCTGTGGGTATCCAGCAGAGGTTCCCTTTGCATCATCCTCAATTATTAAAGTCCTACCCCATTTGTTGTACTGGTGATGCTTCAATCAGCCACATGATCCAAACAGGACTTGCCATTGTGGGCAGATCCTCAATAGAAAAGACCCCTGAACTTTACCCTAAAAGTTGGGAAAGAATGGGCCTCTCTGTTGGGAAAATTCCTTTCCAGGGTGATAGTATCTGAAGTTACATGAAAATAGTTGCACTCACCCCAGGAAGGTTACTGAACCCAGGTCTCCTGCATTGCAGGTGGATTCTTTACCATCTGAGCCAGTAGGGAAGCCCCACTAATTCCACTGGCTTCCTAGTAATTCCCCAAGATGGTCACTCTGACCGTGGCCCTGTGCTTTCTTAGAAGAGAGGGTCAATGAGGAGTCCAACAAAGGGAAAGAGGGATTCTAAGATCCTGGTAGACAACTAGCCATGACTACCCTGGACTGTGTTTAGGCTTCTTTGGATTTTCTTATTTAGTTTCTTTTTACAAAACGACCCTCTAATTTAAGTTCTTCTGGAAAGCATCAAGCTGTCTCATCTAGAAGAACCAGGTGGTGTCAAGCCAGGGGCAGTGTCTCCGGAGGGCCCGAAAGGAATCTGGACTAACGACTTGGAACTGAGTTCTGAAACTAGTTCCCTCTTATCACACAGGCATCTGTCAGCTCACATCTTGATGATTCTGTGATTGCATCAAGTATGGAGACTGTGTCTTTGGCCTTCTAGAAGGAAACACACCCCAGCTCTTGCCTCTCTTTCCCCACTTTGGCACTATAGGACTGGACCAGAAATCTGGGTCGAGAGGGTGCTGCTACATCTCCTTTAGCCTCCAATGTGGTCTCCACAGAGAAAGAACCCCAAAGTCTTCTGATGACTCTTCCTTTCTTAAATGAAGTCTTCCCTGATTAACCTAGAGATGAGTTATCTCTAGATCATATCGTGCTTTTAATGACTTGTTTAATGACTACCTTCCTGGGTTGCATCTTCATGCTCCCCACCATGCTTCTGGCACCCAGGATAGAGCCCAGCACACAGTCAGTGCTCACTAAATGTTGGCTAGGTGACTGAAAGGAGGGTGGAATACATGCACAATCACAAAAATTAATTTAAAAATCTTTCTTGGATGTGTTTGCAAAGTATTCCGCTGAGATTACATCTGTTGAAAGCTCTGCTTCTCAGTCTCCTCTGCACTTGAAATGTTGATGGAATAGGCAACTGCAAGAATTCTAATGATCCCTCCCTTTCACAGAAGGCTTCCCTGAACAACTCTCAGCTCAGTGTATTAGGGGAACAGAGGCTTTGGCTTGAGTATCTACTTCTGCAAACTATTAAACTTTTGAAAAATAATGTTAGCAATTTGGAAAATGTAGAGTGCAGTAAATATAATACATATATATATACACACACAGTATATTCTTTCTATTTATATCTATTTATCTCTATCTACCTACCTATCTATTTATATCTATTCACCCATCCTACGTTGTTCTCTAAAGTTGTCTCTAATGACTTGTCGATGGCCCAATGTTTCTCCTTAGTTTTAATCTTCCTGAGAGTATATCCAAGTAAAGGCTTGGTGACCCAACAGCCAGATGAAAGACTTCAAATAAGCTGTCTGTTGGTGGGCATGGCTCAGAGACGGCAGTCACAGAGGAGGGAGACCCGTACGGAGATTCAGGAAACTGGGTTTGCATTCCAACTGGCTGACTTTGGGCAAGTCACTTCCTCCTTCCTGATGCCGGTTTCCCAACAGTACAATGAGGAGGGTCTTCCCCAGTTTTCCTCCTTCTCTTGCCTCCTAAGCTTGAGAGCTAGGGCTTCCCATCTGCTTCCTTTGACATCTAGATTGTGACCCACAACAGTGGCCACAGGGATGGTCCCCACACCCCCAGCAAGGAGACGAGAGCAGGCAGAAAGGAGTGAACAGCAGGGGGCTTCGCCCAAGTAGAAATCAAATCACAATTTTCTTAAAGATGAGAAGTCTCCCTTCAAGGACACTTGTCAAGTGTTTTGAGTTCCCTTGATGGTCTCTTAGAAGCCCTGGCGCTTGCAGAAATCACTTGACTTGTGACAAGAGTTGCCTTCAGGGCTGCCTGAGGACAGCGGGGGACAGGAGGTGGGATGGGGGACCACCTGCTGTCCTCGTCTGCTCAGATGGAAATGGAATTTCCCCAATCAAGGGGTTTCCCTGGGCTTCTGGGGGCTCGTGAAGCTATTTGCTAGAAAGGATGAGTCTGAGCTGAGAGGCGTAGTGATTTTGATAACAAACTCAGCAGCCCCAGCCCTGCCCCTAACTGGCCCCTAAACTTGCCTCTGGTGAGAATGTGGGCCTTGAGCTCTGATCTCATTGAGACCCCCCCAGCCAGCTCATCCCACCCCATCAAAGGCCCCCAGGAGTCCCTAAATGATCCACAGTTTCAGTCTCTCTGACTGGCTGAACACTGGGGCCAAGATTAAGATCTGGCTTTAATTTTTTTCTGTCCTGAAGCCTCAGGAGGCCCCATTCTGCAGTTTGGGTCCATGTTTTTCATAGACAGCCGTTTTCCTTGAAATAGTATTTCTTCTTCTTTCTTGCTTTTTTTTTTTTTTTATTGTATCTCGATGCTAGAAGAAAAATGGCACATAACAGATATCCAGATACAAACATTTCCACAAACATCTTGCAAAACAACATCAAAGTGAAGAATACAACTGTCTATGCTTTCAAGACATGGTGTCTTTCTCAGAGCACTTAATTAGCTTTCTGAAGCCAGCAACAAACCTAGACAAATCCCATTTGAGCAGGCATGGGTCTGCCAGGCTCTAGAGCCGTCTTCTCGGTAAATCAAAGCAGGTCATTGTGGTTAATAACATCTGGACACGTATTTCAAAGCATGTGTAACAAAAGTGAGTAACTTTTTTTTTTTTTTTTTGCATTTGAACAACAGAAATAAAACCCCAAAGCAAATAAAGTTTGAAATGTAATGTAAAACCATGGCCCTTTGGGACTTTGCTAAAGTGACCATGTCTTTTCAGGGAGTTAGTCCAAATGCCCTGTTCAAGTAGTTTGGGGATGAAGGTGATCGGGGGACACAGGGAACCAGAAATTACAGCATTAAGGTAGCACCCAAGCTGGTTGCCTTATGACTCCTGGAAGTGCCCTTAGATTGAAACTGTCTAAAAGCACACTCTTGGAATTTTAAAAGGACTTAAATAATCTTCTTAATTTTTGAGTTAAAAAAAAAAAACAAATAAAATTTTATTTTTAGCATGTTTTTTCCCCAAAGCTCCTGGGGCCTCCAAACCAGGAAGAATGGAGGAAATTCCCCCTAAGGCAAAGCAACCATCTACTTGGATACAAGCCAAGCTCCAGGACTGGAAGCGGGAGAATACTGCTAGCATCCGATTATCCACTTGTTTGGCAGGAAAAAAAAATCTAGATTGGATGGTTGGCGTTGGAAAAGGGATGAGAATGGCAGTGCAGGAACAAGGGGGAGAAAGCAGGCATGTTCTGTCCCCGCTGGATCTACATCGCTGACATGCTGGGGAAAATAAATGCTACAAGGACTTTGATAATGTGCTAATTATGCAGCCACATTGTCAACATGCCATCTGCATAATCCCATCTCACAGAGATGCTCCAAAACTACCTGAGGACATTTGGGTCCTGAAACATGGTCACTCTAGTTTCATCAGCAAACAAAACATGGATGCAACTTTGCAATGAAAACAAAAAAATGTCACCACAATAGCCGTTGAGCTTGAATGACAGAAATGAAGGACGGAAATCTACACAGCTACTTAGCTCTTGACTTCAGGTTTTAAAAATTCAGAGTTAACAAAGGAAAATCCTTCGAATTCTGATTGGTCAATATTCCTGATGACTTCCTGGTCAGGAGGTGTTAGAACTGGTGGATGGCGGGTGAAAAATCGGTCGAAGTTTTCAGCATTTCGCCCACACTATGAGAGGGGAAGAGAAGAATTTGTGGTGGGTGGAAAAAATAAACTAAACGAAACTGAAAACAGAACAGAACCAAACGAAACTGGGTGTGGCTTCTCCAAGCCCTTCCCTTTCACTACCTCGGAGAGACTGTTTCGATGATCAGAAATGAGAGCAACATAAAATGCAAAATTCTCATGACCACGGATTGGCAGGTGACCTTGGGCTCCCGACCTTCAGTTCCTGGAGCTCATGAGCTGCCCGTGGTGTCCTTCTGGGCAGTCAGGAGCTGGATGGCAGCATGGGATGGTGGGGATGGTGGCATGTGGCGTGTTCTCCCAACTCCACCCCAAGGAGTTGGCCAAGCTCATTCCTGAAGGAGATGGGATTAAGGTCCCTGAGATATTTTTTGTGGTACAAGATTTGAAGTAGTGACTTGTTTATACGTCACCTTGGAGATTCCCAACATTAAGCAGCACGTCCCTTAAAGCGCTGTCCTTTGGCTCTCAGTCATCTCTGGAGACATTCTCCAACTCCACAGATATAAGAGTTTACATGCTCCAGTTAATGGAGAGAAACATCCAGACCTGGGTTTGGTGGCTGCAATGGCGGGGCCACTATGAGGCCCTGGTTGGAGGGAGAAGTCATTGACCCTTAATTACAAGGTACCAGGAAATAAATGCAGCCATTCTGCCTCCAGATGGGAATGAAGGGTGTGGGATGAAAGCCAACCCAGTGCTTGGGATCTCCCCAAGCTCTCGAGAAGAAACCATCACCATTTCTCATGCCTCCTGCTGTCCTTCTCTATGAAAAGGTCCTGGTCTGAGACAGAGTGGTAACGCATGTGTGTGTGCGTGTGTACATTTCTTCACTCACGTGTGAGCACATACACATGCACACATCAGTCCCCATCTAATGAGAAGAGTTGAGTCACTAGGCCTGATTTTCTTCCTTCTTCACCAGCAAACCCATTTGCATGAAATCTCTAAGTGTTTCAGTATCTACAGGAAGCAAACAACCTAAGAACACAGTGGGAGTAATGACAATTGCGATGTGCGTGTATGCTCAGTCGCTCGGTCCTGTCTGACTCTTTGCAACCCCATGGATTGTAGCCCACCAGGCTCCTCTGTCCATGGGATTATCCCGGCAAGAATAATGGAGTGGGCTGCCATTTCCTTCTCCAGGGGATCTTCCCTACCCAGGAATTGAACCTGAGTCTCCTGCGGCTCCTGCATTGGCAGGCGGATTCTTTACCACTGAGCCACTTGGGAAGACACTAATAATTATAACAGTTAATGTTTATTATGCATTTTGTATGTTCCAGGCATGCTAGAATGCTCTTTCTTTGTATTACTTTTATTTCATTCTCCCAAAGACCCTGTGAAGTGGGTATTACAGCCATCCCTATTGTATGGATGAGGAGACTGAGGCCAAGGAGGTGATGTAATTTGTTCAGGGTCCCACTGCTAACAAATAGCAGAGCCACTGTGTCAGCCAGGTTTGTCTGTCAGAGTCCAGGCTCCCAGTGCCATGTTGCAAAATGGTTGGTGGGCTGGCGACTGACCGCCAGAGTGGAGTAACGGTGACGTGGGTTAAAATCCTGGCGTCACTGCCTGCTACGTGTGCAGCCCTGGCCAACTCCCTTCCAGCCTCAGTTTCCTCTTTTGTACACTAGAGACAACTCTAATTTTTCTCAAATGAGGTTCTGATGAGGATAAAATGAGATCCCGTCTGTGACTGACACCATGCCTGGCACTGAGTAAGTGATCAACACAGCAGAGCTGTGAGCATCGCTGGTTCTCGTTTTCCACTACAATTCCTCCCAGACAGTATCCACTTCCTATGATGGTGTGTTTCCATGATGTTGAAGTTTTAAACATTGAGGAAACAGCCTTGCATTTTTAAAGACTCGTGTCAGACTTGGAGAAGTACATTAGTTATTCCAAACTAAATTGTTTCAGCTGTTTTGACAGCTTGGCCTCAGTACCGATAAGGGACTCCCAACCACATGACAAAGACTCAGGTTTTTTCTGCTGGCCAGTGGGGCAAAACTTCTGCCGTCAAGGTCAACACAGTGTGGTCAGGAATACCGTCCAGATCCTTTCACTGTGTATTCATTTTCTCATTCATGAAACACTCTTGAGTACCTACTATGTGCCAGGCCCTGTGTTAATAGTAAATCATAGAAAATCCATGCCTCACAGAGCTTACATTTTACTGGAGAAGAAAGGCAATCAATAAATACATAAAAATATAACTGTAAATGTATATTTTAATGCCAGATGAGGAATTCCCTGGCAGTCGGGTGGTTAGGACTTGGTTCTTTCCCTGCCGGCACCCCGACTCCCTCCCTGCTCAAGGGAACTGAGATCCTACAAGCCAGGCTGCGTGGCCAAAACTCCCCCAAAACAACAAAAACAATAATAATGCCAGATGGAAATAAGTGACATTAAGAAAAACAGAGTCAGGGGGAAAGAGTGAAGATGAGGCCATTTTTGATAAATGAGTCAGCTTGGAGGTGACATTCTGGCAAGCCTTCAGCCAGGAGGAGCTGTGCACACACTGGCAGGAAGAACATTCTGGGTAGAAGGAACTGCAAGGGCGAAGGACCCAGGACAGGAGCTTGTTGGGCATGGTCACTGAACAGCCACGAAGCCAGTGTGGCCAGAGCAGTGACCAAGGGGCAAGCAGGGGTCTGAGAGCTCAAGAGAGGACCAGGAGCCAGATTGCTGGCCACGCCAGCCCTGTGAAGACAGAGGCTTTTCAGATCAGCTTGATGAGAAGCGGCTGGAGAATTCTGAGCACTGAGGAGGCAGGCTCTGACAGCAACGTCACTGGGACTGTGTCCAAAACCGACTGATGGGTGAACAAGGGGGAAAGGTAGAAGCAGACCAATCAGGAGGATGCTGCAATAATCCAGGCAAGAGAGGATGGTGGCCTGGAGGGAGGCGACAGTGGGGAAGATGGGAAGATGCATTTGACTGGGGAGGGGTCTACTTTGAATTGCGAGTTGATAAGATTTGCTGATGGACTGGTTGTGGGGTATGAGAAGACTTGTGGTCTGAGCCACTTGGTGAGTGGGTGACACTGGGGTAAAGCATGTTTGGTTAAAGAAATGGAGCCTTGGTTTCATTTGTGGTAAGTTGGAGAGTCCAGTGGAGATGTCAAAGGTCAGACAGGAGTCCCCTTGCTGGGACTGGAAAAGAAGCAGCCACTAGACTGATGGTGGAGGCAGCGGGGAGGGTAGAAGATGGTTGCGATCATCCAGAGGAGAGAGATGGTGGACAGGGTTGTGGAAAAAGAGGGAGCTGTTGTGGAAAAAGAAGGGATGGAGCTGGAAAACACAAAGAGATGTCAGCGGCAGGGCCTGGAGGAGTGGGATGGCATATTACAAGGCAGCCCTGTGGGTGCTTCTGGGTGTTGGGACCCCAACCAGCCAGCACAGGAAGCTGAGACACAGAGAGTCTTCAGGGACCATTTTTCTTTAAAAAACAAAAAACCAAACCCATCCCTTTCCCATCCACACCAGAAGGCTATTGCTTTGCTGGGGCCTCCCCAGAGGCTGTGATGGGAGACAGAGAAACAGCTTCTGGCAGCTCTGCGGCCTCCTCTCCCATCACTCCCCCCACTGCCTAGAGAACAATGAAATCTTTAAGTGAGATCGCAGAAAGGAGATGCAGGAACAGGGGTTAACCAAGGGGGCACAATACAGAGGGAGCGTGATTTCCCTGCTAATAAGCAGCTTACGAGCCTGGCACATCACAGCCTCCCTAAGTGTTTCCGTGTTTTTAAAATGGAGCTGTCACTGCCCATTAGCTTCAGGAGCGCTCCCTAAATGGAGACGTCAGCCCTTGGGAGGCACAGCCCGATCAGCTCTGCGCCTGCTGTGTCCTTGGAGAATGGGCAGCTCCGCGGCTGGGATCTAATTACAAACGCAGCGTGGACCACACCTGCTTCTCTGGCTGGGAACGCTTCAGCCTCACTCAGAAGAACACCCAACCCCCTTGTCATCACTGGGGCTCCTGGAACAGAAAGGGGGCCAAAGCCAACTAGGTTATTTAAAGTCACATGGAACCTCTTCCACAGTTGGAAAGGGGAGTGAGGATCATGATGTGTTCACTTGAGCCCCCAAATTTAAGAGCCAAGACCACTTGAAAATCTTATCTGTGAACTGTTACATGTGAGCTCTTTCCCCCCTCTTTTTCTTCCCTTCCTTCTAATTTCTGTTTCGTTGTGTTAATAACAGCTCCAAGTCTAGCTGTCAAATGTGGAGTTGGCTCAGTCACAGCAACCACAGAGATCTTTCAAAGTGCCAACCTGGATATGTCACTTTCCTGCCCTTGTCTGTGGTGGCTCCCCATGGCCCAAAGCCACACTCCTCAGCATGGCTTACAGGTTGTTTAGGAGTCGGCGCTGGTCACCTGGCCAACAGCCCCTTCACTGCCCACGTTCCCCTAGCCCAGCTCCCATCCCCAACACACCCTCCAGCTGTGTTGAAATCCTCCCAGTTCCTGGAACGCTCATGCATGCTCACCTCCAAGCCTGAGCACAAGCTGTCTCCTCCACCAGGAAGCCTTGCCTCCCACCCTGTTCCCCGTCATTGCCTACACATCCTCTGTCTCCAGTCACTTCCTCCAGGAGCTTTTCCTGGAGGCCTCCTCTACACACCTGGGTTTAGCCCATCGAAATACAAGAAGGGACTCCCTGGTGGTGAAGGGGTTAAGACTCCACACGGTCATCCTTGGTCAGGGAACTAAGGTCCCACGTTCCGAGGTTCAAGAGACAGAGTGTTCATCAAAGAGTTGTTAGAGGGGGAAAAAAATTTTTTTTGAAATCAACTCTTGACCAATAGGGAAAAGAGTTGAATAAATAATGATATAACTATTTTTATGTATTACCATGCAAAACACTTTTAAAAATTAAAATAAGATGTAGAAGAATCTCAAATAACAGTTATATATAATTAATAACTGTACAATGTTCCCATTTTATAAATTATAGACATAAATGTGGACATACTATCTGCATGTGTATTATATATGTGCTTGGAGAGATTGGGAGAGTTACAGACTGTTTGATTTTTCTACCTTTTATGCTTTTGTGTTTTTGAAAATTTAAATATCAGTCAAGTAGTATTATTAATAAGTATCTTTTTAAAGATTTTTTTTAAATGTGGACCATTTTTTTTAAAGTCTTTATTGAATTTGTTACAATACTGCTTCTGCTTCATATTTTGATTTTTTGGCCATGAGGCATGTGGGATCTTAACTCCCAGACCAGGGATCAAACCACACCCCCTCTGTTGGAAGGCGAAGTCTTAACCACTGGACTGCCAGGGAAGTCCCTACAAAGCCCATTTTAAATGAGGGAGCTATTGAAGTGGAGAAAAGTGGGGAAATAGGAATAAAGGGAATGGAAATATTTAACCAAATTGTTAAAATCTGCCTGGTGCTGTTTAATGAGCTTCATGTTAGTTAAAAACCCTAAGATTTCCCTAATAGCTGTCCTAGTGTGTACTCTGGTGCTAAGGGAATGATGATGAAGGCTAATATTTGCTTATCTAAATGGGCATCTTCCATCTACTGATTTGCTGGGTACCAGAAATAAGATGGTGTATAAGATGTCCCTGTCCTTGTCAC
This sequence comes from Bos indicus, assembly GCF_029378745.1. Classification (NCBI taxonomy): domain Eukaryota; kingdom Metazoa; phylum Chordata; class Mammalia; order Artiodactyla; family Bovidae; genus Bos; species Bos indicus. The sequence goes on along the minus strand of NC_091784.1, from coordinate 22,927,043 downwards.
CATGGAGCTTACAGTCCAGCAGAGGAGACAGATGCATACATGGACAGCATGGAGCCATGTGACACGTGCTGCCACGGAGTCCAGAGGTGAGGAACCTGAGAAGACTAGCTCAGGGAGAAAGAAGAAGTCCAGGGAGACTTTCTGGAGGAGGTGACATCTAAGCTGAGTGGGATCAAAAAGAAAGATATTGCTTCTTAGAAGGAAAGAGCCCAGGGAAGAAACAGAAATGAAAAGAGATCAGCCACAGATGACGCTGGAGAAGAGGATGAGGGTCTGCCCCATACTTCTCGCTGCTTAACCGGGCTTGACGAAGTGAGGCCAGTGGCACAGGGGAGCTTCCTGCCCAGCCTCCATCAAGACATCAGGGCATCTTCAGGAACCGAACCTAGGTCTTGATGAAAAGACACCCAAGCATACAGTCTGAGTAAAAGACAAAGGAGTCTCTCTTTTTTTTAAATGTGCAAATTCAATGAAATTCGTGATCCTTTTTAGGCTGTGTGGTTCTCCGCAGCGGAGAATGCAGGAGGGTCCCACCCAGTGAGCAGCAGCCAGCCACGGTCAGAGCCACACACACATTTGATCGTTTTTAAAAGTTGTCTGTAGACCAAGGTTTTTCTCCCGAGAAAAGTCAGACAATATTCCAAAGTGTCTGGCCTTTGGCAAAGAAGGAAAGATTAAAGCCTCCTTTTCTGATAATGAAGGTCCCTTACTATCGGGAATATTTGATCTCTGTGTCTATTTAAGAAGAAATCGGCAAGAGAGATTTTGTGCTGGATAGCAAGTTTCATTTTTTTTTAACAAATTTTCATTTAAAAAACATGCAATGTTTGTTTTCCTCAGTCTCAATTTAAATGCTACCTCATCAGAAAAGCGATTCCAGATCACCTCCAAGTCAAGGAGCTCCCTCTTTTCTCCTCTTCCTGTTATTCTCTCTCAGAACAACCTGTTCATTTCTTCCATAGGAAATAAAATGTGTGAATATCCAGATCTACATGTTTATTTCTTTGTGTATCTGTCATTGTCTATAGTCCCATCTAGATTGTATGAGCTACTGTATGAGTTTACAGTCTCGATGGAATATAGATGATGACATGGCAACCCACTCCAAAATTCTTGCCTGGAGAATCCCATGGACAGGGGAGCCTGGTGGGCGACAGTCCATAGGGTTGCAAAGAGCTGGACATGATGGAGGCTACTTAGCATGCACACACACACAAGAGCTGAAGCCACATCTGATTGGCCCACACCTGAATTTTCAGATCCCGATACAGAGCTGGCACTGAGTGCTGTTCAACGGATAAATGGTAGTATATATGAAGTGCTTATTTTTAGCCAGATACTGTATAAGTGATTTACAAGCATGATCTCATTTAATCCAACAGGTTTATGAAGTCTGCTCTACAACAAGGAACAGATTTAGAGCTTAAGTAACTGACTAAGATTTGCGCTCAGATCTGTCAACTGATCCATTTATGCAGAAACAAACAACTTGTTCACAAGTGCCAAGAGAAAGAAACAACAAAGTCCTTTATAATTCTACCACCCCAATACCTTCATTATGTTAACATTTTGGTCTATGTCCTGGATAGCTGGGTGAATTGATCGATGAATGCTTTTTACTCTCTAAAAAATGTATCATCACTTTAAGCTGCTTTTTAAAACTAGATGAAATATACTCTAAATGCTTTCCTATGTCAACAAAGTAACATATTATTCTTATCCATCCTTTAAAATTCATCCTAAACCTAAGCTGCTGCTGGCTTCAAATAAACTAGCCCTCAAACAGTAATTGCCCCTTTTATTTGCCTATGTTTTTATAGCCTTGATTCTCACACATCCATAAGATAGGCAGGAAAGATTATCTCCACTTAACAGAAAATTTGAAAAGTTAACAACTTGGTCAGGGTCATACAAGGTAAATGAGGAGAACCACGATTCAAAGTCTGGTCTGCTTGATTCCAGAGACCACAGGGTGTCAGCGACATCTCACTGCCTTGCAAATTGCATCTGATCATGTGACATGGACTTAAAAGTAAGCTGAAAAAGAAAAAGTTAAGTTGACCTGGGTAATAATCTTAGCACCATCAATCTGCAGATAATCTGTAAGCAAGTTATCTAAATTCCCTTGGCCAGGTTTCCTGTTTTGTCAAATGGATCTATCTTGCAGGGTGCGGTGAGAATGATTTGACAAAATGCACATTAAAAAAATCTGACATGGTAGCTGGTAGCTGCAGTTGAGTTGTGACTCAGCCAGTCCCATCCAGTGAGCTAGTCTGATGGGGGTGGCTGTACCCTGGCAACAGAGGGGTCCTACAGGCCCTGCCATACCCCAACCTACCCTAGTGAAGTGGGAGGTAGATGGGCCCCTGGGCTGGACAGTTAGAGTTTGTCCAGCAGAGAAACTTGGAGATCTGTTTTCCCTAGACACTCAGAGGACAAAGTGGCAGGAGCTGAGCTCTGCTGGAGCAAAGAGATAAAACAACCAAAAGGAGGGGGTGCCATCCCATAATAGGTGCTGTCAAACCTCCCACAGGCCTCTGCACTGGAATCCGTCTTGGCCAAAACCTGTGCAAGCATATTGGGGAGGGCCCTAGGCCAAGTCAAGTGTGGAAAAGAAATAAGATAGCCAGCCAAAGGTAAGCAAAGACCCGGAAGAACTGCCCTATAGAAATGATTTAACTGCCTCTTTACTAGGGCTCCTCTCCATTGGGGAAAACGCCCACACCCTCCCGGGTGTGTCTTTCTGCCTTGCTTCTTCTGTCTTAATAAACAAACTGTTTCACCGTGTGTGCTCCCCCACATGCTATGCTGTGTCTCTGATAATAAACTTTGTACCTGTTTTTACAGTTTTTGCCTGTTTGAGAAATTCATTTTTCAGTGGGGACAAGGGCCAGAGGAATTTTGCTCCAAGCCTCTAGCCCCTGGTGGACTAACAGCTAGGATTCCTGGTTTCCATCCAAGCCACCCAGGTTCAATTCCTGGGCAGGGAACTAAGATCTCTCTTCAAGACCCCTCACTGCTGTCTCTCTGAGATCACCAGAATATACTGTTAACAGTTACAGGCACTTAATACACAAAAATCTGTCCCACCAAGGTTGGTAGAGTATGCAGGAAGCCAGGTGAGGTCGGGCCCTGGGCTCCTGGTGAGAGACAGTGAAGAAAATGTGGACCCAGGCACAAAAGGGATACCTCCTGTCTCCCATCCCAGCCTCACTCCCTTGGAAAGACATTTCAAGCAGATTCACAAGCCACCTCTGAGTTGTTGTTTTTCATACCCTAATTGGAGGGCATTTTGTGATTGTTTTTAAGAAACTGTACTTGTAAATAAACAAGAAATACACTTTGGATCTTTCCCTCTCTGGGTCATGGGCATGTCTTGGTCCTCCAAGTTCTAATGTCATCAGAAGTCTTCATGGGACTCTGCTTATTGTGATGTGGCAGCCTGGAGGGCAGTTTGGGGGAGAACGGAGGCGTGCATGTGCATGGCTGAGTCCCTTTGTTGTCTGCCAGAAACTACCACAACATTGTTTATCAGCTATACCTCCAATACAAAATGCTTTTGGTGATTTAAAAAAAAAAAAAACTTAAAAAAAGAAAGAACTTCTCCATGGAGTCAATTTTTCAAGCAGGAATGGTTGTGGAAGAAGGAGGAAAGTCAGCCAGCTCAGTGCCATGAAAAAAAAACCAAAACCTCCAAGATGGAAGGGAACAAAGTGAGGGGTGGGAATTGAAGATGAGCACTGACACCCTCATGTGTGAGGTGGAGGACCTCTCCAGAAGCTCACCCAGGACGCCGATCACAGTGGGTGGCTCTGGGAAGAAGAGCGAAGGAGCCTAGTTAGGGGTCTACAGGGAGGTACTTAATTTCCCTGCATAGCTTTTGATGCTGCTGGAAGTTTTAAACTCTTTTCAGATTTTTTTCTTAAGGAAGGAAGATCAAAGTACCCAGTTTGACGAGGTCAAGAAAGAAAAGACAAGTCTACGAGAGGAGGCAATTTTGAGGTCACTGCTGACTCAATGAGAGGGATTTCAATAGAATGGTAGGGGCAGAAGCCAGATTGCACTGAACCATGGAAAGAATGGAAGGTAAAAAAATGGAGGGAGCAAGAACTCCATCCAGTTTGCATGAAAAGATACCGCAGTGGTAGAATGGAGAGATCTCAGTCTAGAGGGAAGAGATTTTTAAGATGAGAGACTTTGCATGTTTCTGTGTTGAATAGAATGAATCTGAAAAGAGCCAGAGTGGGCATCTGCTTGGTTTGCAGGCACAGCGAGCAGCTTTATTTTTCTGGGAGAATCCACTCCTTCCCCTCTGCAAGATGTCCACTTTAGACAGGGGCAGACCCAGTCCCTTGACAGGTGCCCTGGATCTGGCCAATCAGAACATTCCATCCCCTGGCCACAGTGATTGCTTTAGAGATGGACATATGACTGAACATCTTCCAACAAGACTGAGTTCCAAGCCGCAGGAAATTTTAGAAAAAGGAAGCTCTCTTTCAGCAGGAATTGCAAAAACAATGGGATGTAGGTCTGGAGCAGCTATGTGCCCAAGAAAAACTTTGAAGAATAAAGAAGTCAACAGAGAGGAAAGCAATCTTAAGGGATACAGAGAAATGGATTGTTTTTGACATGGTCCAGACTCTGGATTCAGTCACAACTAAATACTAAGTCAGTTTGAACTGGGTTCCTATTTGCAACCCTAGGAGTTCTGATTAATATATGGAGAAGCTGTGGACACAGACTGGCCAGAGTAGACATGCAAAGGACACAGGAGAATGGGGGTTCAGAACAGAAAGGAACATCTTCATGAAGAGAACCTGTTTGTTGACACAAAGAGGAAGGTAGGTCAAAGAGGTCAAGATGACTGTGCAAGAGCAGGAAAGCCACCCACCCAGGGGCACCCACACGCCTCCATTTCCTCTCAGCTTATGAGATGGGGCTATCTGCTGAGACCAAGATGACCAGAACTTTAGTTGGGGGACCTTCAGGAAAGAGAAGGTTTGGGGACTTTCCAGGGGACTCAGAGAGGGACTGATGGGGAAGGCTTAAGAGCCTGGCTGAGATCAGAGCACCTACAACTGAGGACGCTCAGAGGGGTCCAGTTACTTGCCCACCTTCACTCAGCTGATGAATTGCAAGGCTGATGTTTTGTTTGTTGGGTTTTTTTTTTTCACTGCACCGCATCATTTGTAGGATCTTAATTCCCCAACCAGGGATGGAACCCAGGTCACAGCGGTGAAAGCGCTGAGTCCTAACCACTGGACTGCCAGGAGATTCCCAAGGCTGGTGTTTGAATCCTGGCTCTGCTGACTCTCTGTCCATATTCCTTCTGCTTGACCCAGGCTCCCTGGATCCATGGGCTCATCTCCTCGAGTTCTCTCAACCTTTGGTCAACAGCTTTCTGGGGAGCTGTGATAAGCATTACAGCCTGGGCAGGGTTGACAGCAGAACTGAGGAGCTCGACTTTATGGACATTCACCCAACAGAGCCCATCCCCCAGGAATGTATTTAAACTTGGGACTTGACCAAGAGCAGTTCAAATCCCACATCTGTGTAGCCGGGTTGGGAGATGAAAGAAGAAACATCACGGAAGCAAGAATATAGGCTTCGGAGGTAGACTGATAGGATTTCAAATTGAATTGGCTTGTGACCATGGGCAAGTTACTTAACATCTCTGAGCCTGTTTCCTTACTAGTACAGGGTGAGTAATAATAGCATCTATTTCAGGGGGTTGTTGTGAAGGTGAAATGAGATGACTAAATTAGATAGTGTGCTCCACTTTCTACTAAAATTGAATAATTTCATAGAATATGGCTGACCCATTTTATTGTTACTGTCATATATAGTTGTTATTATTAAGGTCCTGCATGCATTCAATGGAAGGCTAGTTATCTTGTTCTGGTTCTGTCATATTCCCCATGTAAGTCCCTTGGGCAAAACTTGGCCTTCGCTTCCTTGTCTCCAGCATGGAGGGGTTGAATTCCGCTTCTAAAGTATTTTCAGTTTTTGACTGCTGTTATATTTCAGTGGTCATGGCCAGATATATCCTAACAGCTTCATGCTTTCTCCCAGCATGTGGCCTTTCCACCTACCATTTCAATCAAACCATTGCCTCCTCTGCCAGGGGACAGCTCAAAGTCATGCACCTGGCAAATGATTTAGAAACTTCATTTGGCCCACGGACCTGTCAACTTGAACCATCTTTCAAAGGGAGTCCGGCTGAATCCACAGCTTAAGTAGGTTCTCCATGGACGGATGGAAAAGGAGATAAAGAGATACACAGACTCTAGGTTGCATGTCCTAAACAACTCTTGGCTATTTGTTAGTCGGTGTAGGAAGGTCGCCTAATATTTTGATTAAGATCTCTGCAAACTCCACACTCTGAATAACGAAAAGAATAAACAGAACCGGGTGGGGAAATGTCTACTTCTTAATAAGCCTGTCCTGAGTGCCTCATTTCAGATGCTGCCATGCCCCGTATCCAGGGGTTATTCAGTGTCTACTGTCTTTGTCAGCCTCGAAATCAGCGCCTTAAGGAACAAGTCAGATTTGCATCTTTTAAAAATTCTGCCAGAAAATTGTAAAAGGTGTGAATATGCTACTTGTTTGTTGCCATATTTTAAAATAAATTTTAATTCATTTGAACTGTAAGAATACTTAGTCTTTTTCTATTATGTAACAGACACCATTAGATGCTGTTATCATGGCTCTCTCCCATCAGTGTGATCACAGACCTTATTAAAAGGGGCTCCAAGTGCTTCGAATAATCTTTGCAAGATACTGGGCATGTGGAATCCATGGTTCCACCTCCTAGCCGCTGGGCCTTGAGCACATGTCCTAACCTTTCCAAGTTTCATGCCCTCATATCTGCAATACGGTGACAATGACACCTACCTCATAGGGTTGTGAGAGTTAAGTGAGGTAATGCCTGGAAGGCCCTTAACACAGTTGCCTGGCTCTGCCGGAAGAGCTCGATGTTTTTTCCAGTGTATTTGAATAGTACAGCTTTTATAAAAAAGTATTTTAAATCCTAATATTCAAAACGGTATTATTCTCTTCAGCATTTGGTACCTTGGGGGAGCTAAGTTCTATTCTTAAATAAATCATATTAAGTCAAAGTTAGCTCCCTTTCTTAAGCCTTGAATTTGGAGTTTTAATAGCAAACATACAAAGGTTATGCTTTGTGGCTTCAATTCAGAAATGTCAGCACATCAAACACACGTTCAGATACACACACAGAGACACTTACTCACACGGTGTAAAGGGCAATTGGCTTTGGAGGAGAATGTCACATGAACAGAATTGCAGCTCATTAAAGCAGTGCTTGACGCTTTTGACCTCAGCTACATAAACAGTGTTTTCAGATGACAGAATTACTAAGAAACCAAGTCCTGTGAGCACGACTGAGTCTCTGAAGCAGTTCGGCATTTAGACGCCCAGAAGATGCGAGTAACAGTATGCGATCCAGTAAGTAACCTCTGCGGTATTTTGGAAACAATATTAAATGAAAGGCTCAATAAAATACAGTGGGGGATAAGGGGCTCTGCTGGGTTTTTCTGTTTGCTTTTTAGTTTGCAAGATTCCAAGACTTTACAGATATGCAGATGCCTCAAAATTCTACAGAGCTTTACAAAAAGTGAGACTGGAGAAGAGGTAACCAGAGCAGAAATGATTGGCATCAGCCTGTTGTACGTGGGGGGCTGGAGTCTGAGAGCCTGACACCGAGGCTGGGAGGGAAGGAAGGAGGGGTGAGCAGGCTGATCACATCTAGATAGTAACCAATGGCCAGCTGGGATGAAAGGATGTAGGGAAAGGGTTCTTCTTAATGTCTATGTCCCGCCCAGCTGTACTCAACTCCCGCCCAGAGTGAACCAATGATCAGATATATCTTAGAACAAGAATAGAGCCACATTTACCAGTGGGCAGATGGCTGTACACACCCTAGCGATGAAGGCTCTCTGGACTGTAACGAAACAGGACATCCTTGTTGCCCTGTTATTAACACTTTACTCTCCTTCTTCAATTTGTTGCATTGCCTGTTGGGCAAGTTGACCCAAGGGCTGCCTCCATGGGGCAGCTGCAGCCTCAAGCCCAAGGTCAGGGCCTCTTCCTTGTTTTCACAGTGAGCCCTGCATGAGGTGTCACAGACACCAGTGGACTTCACTCGCTCAGGCGTTTTGATTTAAAGACCTTATGCTAGCCTGGGCTTCTCTGGTAGCTCAAACGGTAAAGGATCTACCTACAATGCAGGAGACCTGGGTTTGATTTCTGAGTTGGGAAGATCCCCTGGAGAAGGAAATGGTAACCCACTCCAGTTTTCTTGCCAGAAGAATCCCATGGACAGAGAAGCCTGGTTGGCTACAGGCCATGGGATTGCAAAAAGTCGGACACGAACGAGCAACTAACACACACATGCTAGCCTATCTTGCTAACATCTGTGAGACTATAGCACCTCATACTACAAATTCTCCAATAAAACATGCTCACCACAGAGTGGTCTCAATGCACCCTCCACTACAGCACAGCCACACTCCAAGCTGATCACCCAGTGGGAACTTCTGGTTACAGACCTTGGCACATGGAGCGTTCCATGTCATGACGTCATTCACATGGACCAGAAGTATAATCCACTGGATAACCATGCCCTGCTCTATGCCCTCAAGCTGGCACTCTGGACTCCAGAAGCTTCCATGACTATCCATTTCATCAGTTCACCCTACTTCTCACCAGGCCCAACACTCAGCCATCACTTTATACCTGAGGGCAATTATGCAGGTAGTCCGGAGTCTTCTTCATCCATTCCTTCCTGCCCCTGGGGTAATTACTGAGCACCCACCAGGTGCAAGGAACTGGAGAGGGACTGAGGAAGCCAAGATGAACCCAACTTGGAGGCTAGAACATCATCCTGTCCATGAGCTAAGCACCTCTCACCTGGGTCAGCAACCTACCCCTGTCCCCACAACAGGTCAGATCAAGCTATTTCTCTGCCCATCTTAGTTGGAGTAAAAGTCAAAGATCCTACAATGACCTGTACAATGTCTCCTCCCATGGCCTCTCTGATCTCATCTCCGTTTACTCTCTCCCTTGCCTGCTCAGCTCAGGCACCTGGACTCTCTGCTCCTTCCTAAATGTGCCAGGCAAGCTCCTGCTTCAGGGCCTTTGCATCTGTTAATACTACCAAATCACTTTCACCCCCAGATATATACATGGCTCACTCCCTCCCTCACCTTCTTCCCATCTTTGCTGAAATGTCACTTTCTCAGCGAGACTTTCCAACGACCCTATTTAAAACTGACCTCTCAGGGACTTCCCTGGTGGTCGAGTGGTTAGGAATCCGCCTTGCAATGCAGCGGATAAGGGTTTGATACCAGGTCAGGGAACTAAGATCTTATACATCTCGAGCAACTGAGGAGCCCTCACACTGCAACTACTGAGCCCTAGTGCCACAACTAAGACACAATGTAGTCAAATAAATAAATAGAGAAAATAAAACTGACCTCTCTGTGACCCAGCTCTCCAAGTGCCCACCCCTCCATAACGCTGATCAACTTCTAACAAACATACCCACTGATTTCTATGTTTATTATTTCCCTACTCTCTCGAGAAGATTAAGTTTCACAAGGGCAGAGATTTTTATTATTTTTACTGTTGTGTCTCTATGACCTAGAAGAGCACCTAACCTCAATAAACAGGTGATGAATGCATGATCCATAACACCCCCACTGGAGGACAGAACCAGATCACACCACTTCTCAACCCACTGCCCCACGACACACCCAGTCACATACTCAGCCCTTCACCCACAAACCAGCAGCTCCCACTCACCACACACTGACCCAGAAGACCCTGCCGGGCACCCCAAGTCACATACAAAGAACATTCTGTACTAAAGCTTATACACCCCTTCAGTACAGCTTTCACCATGCTACATGGCACACCAATTACAACAGCATCTACCAGTCCACTCACTGGGTGGTGGCACCCCACAGAACCATGTCCTAGCCCCTGCTATTGCTGTGATCCAGTGGCAGTATCTCATCTGGGAGCATCATAGAAATGCAGCATCTCAGGCCCTGTTGTAGACTGGCTGAATCAGAACCCACATTTTAATCATATGTCCAAGAGACTCTGTGCGCATATTAACATTTAACAAGCTCTGCTAGGCTACATCATGATGCCTGTGCCATTGGCTGGACAATGACAGGCTGTGGGAGTCACAGCCCTCCCCATCCAAAGTGCAACAATTCATGCATTGCATCATCAGATCTTTCATCACACAACCAAATGATGCTATGACAGATACAATTCAGTACCCAAATTATAGCCCTTTATAAATAGGGTAACTTACACAACAACCAATTTATTTGAGCTTCGCTGCTGGGCATGAGAAAAACCCCCTCTGTGCTCTAATAAATATCCCTAAAGAATCCAGTATGTTCCTCAGCACAGTGCACTGCAACATCTTATTTGACAGCCTTTCATTGAATCATTCATTTATTCAGTAAAAATTATTAAGCACCCGTTATGTGCTCAACATTATGCTAAGCATTGGGATCCAACACTGAAAAAGACAGTCTTTTGGTCTCGCCAGAAAGACAGACCTTACACTGAACAATTACGACAAAGTGTGATGAGTTTGTTGATAGGACTTTAGCAGATGATCTCTACTTGGCAATTGACAAGAGCTTCCCTGAGTGGGTGACAGTTTACTGATTTGATGAGGAGGAAGGAGGAAGGTACCAGGAGGGTTAGGGAGGGAGGGAGCATGGGACGGCTCTGGGGTTCCCAGGTGGCTGGCTCTGCATGGGCAGAGCCAGGAAGGGAAGGAAGGCACTTTGAGTTTGAGGAGCTGAATGACACTCAGCAATGCCAGTTCTTGAAGTTAGGAGCCTGGGGAGGCAGTAGAGGCTGGTTCAAGGAAGACTCTAAAAGCCATATATGCTGAGGAACAATAGACATTATCCCAGGGGCGGGCAGAGAGCCATTGATGGAGTGGAGTCGGGAGGGAGGGGGTTGGAGGGGGAGATTTAAGCAAGAGAATGACACAATCGGATGCACATTTAAAAAAATTACTCTTGTACCCTGAAACAGTACATGAAGCCAGTGTATTTCAGTAGTTTCCCATGATACCATGTGAACAGCTCCTGCCACAATAAAAGATGCACTGAGAACGACTTTTAAAAAATCCATTTAAAATTATTTTAATGAGCCTTCAATAATAGCACCCTTCACTGGTGTTTGAATATAATCCTCTGTTATTGCCCTGTGGTTTTTCTTTCTCTTGCTGCACTCTATTTAATAGCATGCATGAGTCAAGAACACTGACAGATACATGCACGCCTTTCAATATCCTGAGAAGCACATGGAACTCTGCACACACTCACCAGGGCCTTTCAGAAAGTGTGGGGAAAGGGAAAATGTGAAATCCTCAGGTGGGGGCTGGGGGCTCTAGGGCTGGCAACTGCTTTGTGAAAGGCACATACCCAAGTCGAATCGAATGAGTGTGTGATGTGTATACATTGTGCTGTGTTGTGCTTAGTCACTCAGACGTGTCCGACTCTTTGTGACCCCCATGGACTGTAGCCCACCAGGCTCCTCTGTCCATGGGGATTCTCCAGGCAAGAATACTAGAGTGGGTTGTCATGCCCTCCTCCAGGGGATCTTCCTAACCCAGGGATTGAACCCAGGTCTCCTGCATTGCAGGTCAATTCTTTACTGTCTGAGCCACCAAGGAAGCCCAACAATACTGGAATGGGTAGCCCATCCTTTCTCCAGGGGATCTTCCCAACCCAGGAATCGAACCGGGATCTCCCACATTGCAGGCAGATTCTTTACCAACTGAGCCACAAGAGAAGCCCAAGAACACTGGAGTGGGTAGCCTATCCTTTCTCCAGGGGATCTTCCTGACCCAGGGATTGAACTGGGGTCTCCTGTATTTCTGGCAGATTCTTTTCCAGCTGAGCTACCAGGGAAGTCCAGTGTATACATTATTATGTTTATTTTGAATTTACCCTAGGAATCAGAAATTCTTTATTCAGTGTCTTGTTTCCTTAGAGGTGATGGTAGAACATCTTGAAGTCTATAGCCCAGTCCAGTCACTGTACTTTGAAGGTCACTGTTAAGCCACACAAACATTTCAAGACATCAGCTGGTTGGAAACCATATCCAATACAGAACAGTTGAAGGATTCTATGGATCATCACTAGCTGTTGTAACCATTTTGTGTTATCAATGATAAGAACAGCTCATTTTTCCTGAGCACCCTCTGTGGGCCAGGGTATTTATTCAAAGTATTTAACCTGCCAAAGTGGACTCTGGTTGTAAGTAACCAGCACTTATGGGACCCAGCTAAACATCAACCAGACTCTGCAAGATCTCTACCCTAGAGATTATAAACTGACAGCCACGTATGGTTCATGGGTGTTTTATTTGACTTGAGTTGCATTTAACTTTTAAAATGTTGTTGCTGATATGTTTTTTAAAATAGTGAGATTTCATACAAAAGTCCTGAGGAGGATGCAGCAGTGCAGAGCCTGCATCTCCCATAGGACTGACGTGGCTGGCCCCATGCCTGCCTCATAGAAGGTCCCCAAGGAAAGATCACTCTTACTTTCATGAATAAGATAAAAAGAAAATAATAATCACTGATGATCCACAGGACCCTCCAATTGGTCAGCTGGAGATGAACACCCACCTGTTGAGCCTTGAGAACCACGAGCTCCCCCGTCTGCCCCTCTTTAAACCACTCCCACCTCTCTCACTGACATTACCTGCTTGGCCTCTGTAGCCATCTGAGTCTGTGACCTGTTCCTGGAAGGCACCTCTCCTCACTCAGACTGTGTAAAAACCACTGTCTTCCCCTTAAAGAGATTTCTCTCCCTGCCACGTCCCTTTGGCCTCTGTTTAGCTTCCCTGCAAGAGCTTTTGACCATAAACTCCACAGCAGTGAGTCCTAGACTGGAGCATTTATCAGATTCCCCTTGAGAGCCCCATGGCAAGGTTTCTGACTCAGGAGGTCTGGGGTGGGAGCCTGAGAATTTCATTCCTAAAGTTTCCAGGTGATACTGATGGTCTGGGGACCACTCTTTGAAAACCACTGCTCTCTAAGCAAGGAATGAACCTCAAATGTCAGTGGTTCAATTCTGGTGGGGATGGGGGCATATACATCTCTCCTCTAGCCAAGTGGAGAGAGGCTGATCTGCATATTGAGACCTCATGAACAGCCCTGCAAAACCCAAATAGGGTGTGTGTGTCCCCTCAAGTTCCCAGTTTCCTGACTGGAGAACCCATTCTTGTCTTTCAGATTGCTTTTTGATCTTTTCTTACATATAATAAAAATGATGATACTGCCTATGACATGTAGGTGTACACACGAACCCCAAGTACACACATGGACATTATCTTAGGGACTAGCACCAGCAGGACCCTCACTGCTCTGCCCCTTCAAAGACCCTGCACCCGAGACATTGACCAACAGGTGACATGTTGCTAACAAAAGTCATCATCAACTCTCCCAGAGTGCCTGCTGTGTACCGGTCATGTACTGAGTACTTTATGCATCATGACCCTCCCCTGATAGAGAAACTGTTGTCATCCCTGTATTACAGATGATGCAACAGAGGAGCAGAGAGGGGAAACGACTCCTTCAAGTTCTCCAGAGGTAAAGCAATCAAGAGATGGTTTATTGGATCCACTGTATTCATGAGAGTCAGACACGATTAGGAATACTGTGCTCAACCCTGTGTCTGCATTTCAAGATGGATGTTACTAACCTGGAGGACAATAGGTGACGTCATATGGGACATGCTTACAGGTGGACAAGGGGCATGTTGAGCCCAGAAATTGCAGGTTTTGGAGTATCAGAGAAAGAAGCTCTGGTTGACAGAACAGGACTCAGTGATGGACATTCTGAGGAGGCTGATTTGGTATCGCTATATACACTGGCAACAATCAGAAGGACCACAATGTGGAACTCACTGCCCCTAAAGGACCCCAAGACTGAGCACCAGGAATTATCCAGAGAGAAACAGGACTCAGCAGGGATACTGTGAATCTAATCATTTGGGGTGTGCAGGGCTGGGAAGTGTGAGAAGCACCTGAGAGGCTTCCTTAAACTACATGCCCTTTGTCCCCGGGGCATCCTGGTATTGCCTCTAATGGAGTCAGACTCTCAGAATCCTCATTTCCTCACACACTGGCTGAATGAACTTGGAGAGAGCACTCAATTTTTATGAGCTTCCATTTCCTCTTCCATGACGTGGAATGACAGCACCTGCGTAATATTTTGTTTTGAGGATTTGCTTAGATGCTATGTGTGAACTGCTTAATATGGCCAGGTAAGTGGCCATGAAATTAATAATAATAATATCAAAACAAGCATCACTTTCACTATCATTTTTCACATCTGAGATCCTCATGACTTTTGGTTTTGATAACAACGTTTACGTTCAGCCTTACTACTTTTCAGCCTTAGCCAGCAGTTACAACCCATAATAAAGTCACCAGGTCTCCCCTGTACTTTAACAAAGAAACATCCTTCCAGTAGAATCACGGTCCTGATTAATCCAGGAGAAAACTCCTCCTCCCTGCTGAGTCCTTAGGGATGGAAGTGCTCCTGCATGCACACGACCTTGGGAAATGTGAGACTTTCACTCTTTCAACAATTCCCCGAGAGCCATATCCACACCCAGAGGCTCTGGGAGGGCTTTATGAGCATGCCAGCCTCTGCTTCAATCTGGTTCGCCTTGGGTGGGAGCTGGCTGGGCGTTCTGTCTTCTTTACTGACTCAGATGGAGTGTATATTTCAAAATTAAATTTAAATACTGTTGAGATAAACAACATGACCTTTTCAATGTCAGTTTGAAGAGAAAATGACACAGTTGAACCAAGGAAAGACCGAGGGCAAAATTAGATTCTTTATCGCAGTCCAAAAATGGATCTGAACTCGGCTCACCCAAAAACCATTCCCCCAAAGCTGCCAGCTCAGACGGTTACAATAATTGAATCAATAAAACAAAAACACAACATCCATGGTCTTTCCCGCATATATTGAGGCTGTGCGGGTGGAAATCTCCATTTTTGTACCCGCTGTCTTTGAGTATAAATATGAACACTTATAGACATGTTCATCGAGGTCCACCCCTCGGAGGGCACCATGGGCACACACATCGGAGAGAGGAAAAGAGCCTGTTACGACGTGGACCCAAAAAACATTATGATGTGGACCCAACTGCCTTTAGAGAACGGTTTACTTACGGCTTTCGGCTTATATGGGGGCTGAATCTCTTTGCGTTCAAGTTTCTCCCAGTCAATATACCGGAAAAATGCATGCTCTTTGATGTCACGTTCACCTTCAGGTCCACAACCCAGACGTTTGCCTGGGTGTTTGGTCATCAGCTTCAAGAGAAAGAGAAATGTAGAATGAATTTCAGAAGAGGAAATGTGGGACTTTCAGAAATGATCGCTCCTATGAATGAGGGAAGACAGCGCAAAGAAGACTCCCAACTAAATCTTTATTTTTGGCTTTTCATCCCAGCAGTAATTTCCCAGCCAGGTCTTTCTAATAGGAGGACCCAACAAAAGTGTCTGCTGCTCCCGGTCCCAGAGCAAAGTCCATTACAGTTAATCACACTTCAGCCTGACTGTGGCCCTGAACTTCAAGTCAGAAATATCACATGGTGCGTTTTGATTTAAGAATGACTTCTACGCAATTACTGATGCATTTAATGAGAACAGTTTCAATATCTTCAAATTCTCCTCCTGCTACCACGAGGAAATGGGAGTTTGACCAAAGCAAAGGGCACGTTCATTCAGATAATGTTTGCATTTCTCAGTAAAGCGCTTGTGAAAATGACAAGACAGAAGAAAAAATATTAGTCAAATGGACCCAAGTTTCAAGTAATTACTTTCCAAAAGCTCATTAAATAGTCAAAACCTAGCCCAGCTCATTTCCCTTGTATCACACATTACACTAAACTCCGCTGAGGTTTCTTTGGTGTCCCATTTAAATTACTTAATTATCAAAACCCTCCATCTTTGGGTCTCTGAGCCAGAGCTAAATAATAAGATGAATAGACGCTCTAAGATGAAACCAGACAGGCTCCCTCTTGTAAATGAGTCCAAAGCAGCAGGAAAATATCTCTGATCTCAAGACTTAAGCAAATGCACAGAGAGTCAAGACGGAGGAGTTGATGATTAATTTTTTAAAAAAGAAAGATCAGCAAGAGGCCATCAAAAGAAGAAGCAAGACGATTGAAACATACAAGACCATGAAGCTTCCTGGAGTTGACTTGACACCAAGAAGCCCGTGATGTCAGACTCCTCAGGTTTTTGCCCAGGGCTTGAGGATTATGGGGGGAAGGGATGAATTCAGCAATTCACACCTACTCTGTTGGACTTTCAGCTCAGCCTGATTCTTGCTACAGATAATCTGTCATCAGAAACTACCCTCCTACACCCCCACACACAGAGAAGCACATACTTTCCACACATGCTTTATCTTCCAGGGGAAAAATAACCCTGCAATTCTGTTTCTAAGCTACTTCTTTATAAATTTTATGCCTAGTCTTACCCGAATCTCACAATGACCCAACGAGTTGGGTGTTTTAATTTTTCCCCCCCTGAGTGACAAGGCAATTGACACTCAGAGGGTTAAGCAACTGGCAAGGACTCACAGAGACAGTAGATGGCAGAGCTGGGATTGGATCTCACCTCTGCTGACCTCTAAAATTTGGACATTTAGAGACACAGATTCCATGTGGTTCCCCAGGGATGATCTGTGGTCTCACTTGGTCAGGAAAAGTTTAGGGAGGGCAAGGAAATTGGGCCGAATCTTGACTTTTGTGTAGGATTAGAATGGGAGGAAAGAAAAGGTTACGAGGCCTTGGTTAGCACAACCAGCAACCCTATCCACAACAGCTTCCGGGACTTCCCCGGTGGCTCAGTGGTAAAGAACCTGCAGTCAATGCAGGAAATATGGGTTCAATCCCTGGTCTGGGAAGATCACACATGCTGCGGAGCAACTAAACCTGTGTGCCGATACTACTGAGCCTGTGCTCTAGAGCCCGAGAACTGCAACTGCAGAGCCCACGAGTCATAACTACTGAAGCCCATGCACCTAGAGCCCATGCTCCACAGCAAGACAAGCCACTCCAGTGAGAAGCCAGTGCACTGCAACTGGAGAGCAACCCCACTCACCCCAACTAGGGAAAAGCCCGGGCAGCAACGAAGACCCAGCACAGCCAAATAAATAAATTAAATTATATATAAAAAAATAACAGCTTCCGTGTCCTAAGCACTTCCTGTGTGCCCGGGCTCACAGCTATTATCCGTTACTCTTTCATCTTCACAACATTAAGGCCTCAGAAACTATTATCCTCATTTTCCACATAAAGACACTGGGTCCAGAGAAGCAGGCATCTGCCTAAGATCACCCAGCTAAGTAGCAGAGCTGCGCTTTGAACAGATCAGCCTAACCCAGAGTCTTGAAGCTCCATCTTATAGTTCCTTACTGTTTTCACCTTAATGTATGGCCAACTGGGGCTTCTGTCTGCTTCAAGTTTATTCAAAGGGGGAGTGGTGATCCGAGCAAACTGTATACTAATTTTTTTTATGGTGGAAAATAGGGTCTTTAATGGGATGGATAACAGCAGTCCCCAACCTTTTTGGCACCAGGGACCAGTTTAAAGGAAGACATTTTTTTCCTCTGACTGGGGTGGGGGCGTGGTTTGGGGATGATTCAAGCGGATTATAATTATATAATTATGAGTGCACTTCACTCATTATTATTACATCAGGTCTACTTCAGATCATCGGGCATTAGATCTTGGAAGTTGGGGACCCCTAGATAAGCGGACATTTTCAAATGGAATGAGACTTTTTTTCAAAAACCTAGCTCACTTTCCATATAAATAGGAGAATGCTAGGCGAAGGAAAACCACTGCAGAAACACCCCAGCACTAACTAATGCGAGGCTGTGCTCAGCTCTTGCACGCTGAGCTCCGGCGCCGGAAGCCAGCCATGCAGACAGCTGGACTTAATCACTCTTCCGATCTCTGATCACCTCCCAGACGCATCCCCTGGGGCCCACGGTTCAGGAGGAAGCATTTGGCTGTTCACTTGAGCATCACTCCTTCTCTGGAGCATCAACCTTGAAGAAAAAGCCCACACGGGCCTCAGCCAACTCAACTCAGAAAGGTCCCCAAACCCAATAGTAAGAAAGTCACCCTCGCTAATCCTG
The DNA here is from genome assembly GCF_029378745.1 of Bos indicus. NCBI lineage: Eukaryota > Metazoa > Chordata > Mammalia > Artiodactyla > Bovidae > Bos > Bos indicus. The sequence goes on along the minus strand of NC_091784.1, from coordinate 22,908,805 downwards.
AAGGTTATGGGTCTGAAATTAATAGAAATCTGCTCTACCAGGGAAACTGCTAATTGGAGCTGAAGCTGAATGCAGCTGACCTGGAAAACCCTTTTCTCCATGACCCACTTAGAACCCCAGCTGTCTAGGCAGGCAGGGCTGTGAAGGGGAAAGTCCTGAACATGCATGGAGCACCTACTATGTGCCAACACTATGCGAGGAGATTCCTCTTCTGTTACCTCATCATTTAACACTCTTCCAAAATTCTGCATAGTGAGGATTATTATTCCATCTTCGGAGATAAAGAAACAGAAGCCCACAGATGCAAAGTAATATGCTCAAGACTGTGCACCTAGGAAGCGGAAGGGTTGAAATGTACAAATAGTCTTGAATTCCCAAACCCCCCACTTTAAAAATCCAAGGCACAGGGAATGCAAACTTGAATATCAAGAGGAGGTTAGCATGTAACATGGAAGTGCCAGCGTTAGTAACAGCAGGAGTTGTAACCCAAGGGTTTTGGAACACAGTGACAGACTCTCAATTGAGTTCTATGTATTAACTCATCTCCTGATCAGAGAACCCTGTGTGCGGTCCCATACGTGTGTCCCCAATCTGCAGATGAGGTGGAACAGCTTTCTGGCTGTCACAGGGTTAATAATGCTCACACTTGAACTCAGATGCGGGTTTCTGCCCAGAAAAATCAGGAGAGGAGAGGACACATTCTTATCTGAAGGACAGACCGGCTTCCAATACAGCTGACGGATGCCTTCCAGGAATGACAGACCAGCGTGGAGAGATCAGATTTTTTTGAAAGAAACTGGAAAGCTGAATGTTAGAGGAAATCCCCTGATCTTTAAAGGTCGCCATTTTTCTTTTTTTTCCCTCCGGTGATTTTATTTCTTTGTTTTTATTGGACTATTACTGCTTTACACAGTTGTGCTAGTTTCTGCTGTACAATGAAGAGAATCGGCTATATGTAGACATATATATCCCCTCACTCTTGGACCTCCCTCCCATCCACCCCCATCTAGGTCATCACAGAGCACCGAGCTGAGCTTCCTGTGCTTTATAACAGGTTCCTGCTAGCTATCTGTTTTACACATGGGAGCGATACGTGTCAATCCTAATCTCCCAAGTCACCCCACCCTCTTCCCTCCCTGTGTCCACATATCCATTCTCTAATGTTGGTAACTATTGAACAAACTAAGAGCTCCCTCTCTCCCCACCCTGTATCAACTCATCTCCTGATCAGAGAACCCTGATCGCATGGGCAGTCCCATATGTGTATCCCCAATCTGCAGATGAGGTGGAACAACTTCCCGGCTGTCATAGGGTTAATAATGCTCAGACTTGAACTCAAATGCAGATTTCTGCCCAGAAAAATCAGGAGAGGAGAGGACACATTCTTATCTGAAGGAAAGACTGGCTTCCAGTACAGTCTCTCCCTCTCTCCCCATCCTGTATGATGACTGTAGGGGTTTGCCCTGGCCTTGTTCTATGCCCTCTCTTTGCCAAGGGCCTTGTTTAAGCTTCTCATGAACAGCTCAGCTGGTAAAGAATCCACCTGCAATGCAGGAGATCCCAGTTCGATTCCTGGGCCAGGAAGATCCCCTGGAGAAAGGATAGGCTACCCACTCCAGTATTCTTGGGCTTCCCCGGTGGCTCAGACGGTAAAGAATCAGCCTGCAACGTAGGAGACCTGGGTTTGATCCCTGGGTTGGGAAGATCCCCTGGAGGAGGGCATGGCAACCCACTCCAGTATTCTTGCCTTGAGAATCCCATGGACAGAGGAGCCTGGTGGGCTACAGTCCATAGGGGTCACAAAGAGTCGGACACGACTGAGTGACTAAGCAAGCACATGAACCTCTCCACGCCCTGTACCTCCCCTTCCCTCTTCCTGCCTCATACCTATGAAAACTATTTTCAAACTATAAATTTTGAGATGTTAGGGACTGAGATGAATTCACATATGTCTTCCCCAGGGATATTTGCATCCTAACCTATGCAGCTGACACACAAGCTTAGGTGATTCTCAGAGTGGGAATTCAGGCGGCATGACAAGGTGCTTCTAGATCGAGGTTGGCCCAGGTGTTATAAACCTCCTGAGTTCAGCTTTCCTTCACTCAGGCCAGCTCACATGCCATGTGATGGGTTAGGAAGGGCAGAGTTGGGTTGGGTAACGAGAAATCTGCAAACACCATGAGGATCTAGAACCAGCAGCCCTGGTTTATCCGGACACACAGGTGGGCACGCTCCAACCCTGAGCCGTGCTGGCACTGCTGACTGCTGGGAAGGAAAACTTCATAAAGGCAGCATCCCTGAGCCCTGTTCTCTGGGGTCTCACAGTGTTCCTTTCATTCTTTCATCAGAGTTGAAGACTTACCATATTTGAATAATAAAAGGCAGTGGTTTTTAAGCAACACGGTGACTTTTTCACAGTACAGATAGATGCTAAACTCAGTTTCTAGGGGAGAGGCTGAGGTGTGTGCCTTTGAAAAAAGCACCACAGGTCATCCTGATGGTGCCAACGGGGAGGACCACTGGTCTCCAGGTATTCACCCATGTCATTGTGAGCATGTCCTGGCCAAACACAAAAAACAAAAACAAGCAATCCTTACCCAAAACAGGTGTCCTGTTTTGTTCACAGGTAAATTTGCATACATCACTATGTACAAACTTGCAAACTTTTCAGTCATTTGTGGGTTAGGGGGAGAGTAGGGGTTGGGAGACACTCAATTTGGGTCAACTTATCTAGCGGATCCCTTAAACTCAATACTGTGATTATTTTCTTAGGACAAAAGGCACATACTCTTACTATTAACTAAACTCGTAGGCCCCAGCATTGAGTGAGGCTGACCGGTCATGTCATACCCCTCTTGGGTACCTTCCCCGGGTTCCAGCTCTTTGGCAAAGTTTCTGGGCTCCCCACCTCATTCATTCCATAAGCCTTCCTCTGTGCTGGCCTAGAGCCTGGAGCCCCGCCACATGCTGTTGCAGGCAGGCCTCTATGGTGTTTCTGTGTGAGTTAGAAGAAAGCTCCCTTTCCTCTGGGAGGCAGCAGGTCTGTTCCGGGCTCACAGGCTGGCCAGTGGACCAGGGGTGGAGTTTGACCTCCACTACCCCTCCCCGGCCCCAGGCGCAGCATCCTTGTGCAGGGCACGACCTGCACCCCTGCACCCCTGTAGGTGGTGGTCCTGGCTGCCAGCTTTAAGGGGCTCACTCACCCCTTTGCAGATGGCCACAGCTTCCTTGGACATGGACTTCGGATAAGCCACGTTGTGTTCCATGATGGACTGGAAGAGTTCATCCTCGTCCTCCCCTTCAAACGGTGCCTGCGGAGCAGAGCGCAGGGTGGGAGGAGTCCTGCAGGAACTATACCCCCCACCAACTGCCCCAAACCAGCGTGCCCAGCTCCCTGGGGTCCACAGCCAAGCCATACCCAGGGCTTCCAGGAAGAGGATAAGGAAATGGGGTCAATAGATGAGGGTAACCCCAAGGTCATGGAAATTACAGAGGTTCAGAGCTGTGAGCTGGTATCCGGCTGACACTCTCAAAGAAACCACGGGGATGGGGGTGGGGGAGGACTTTCCTTACAAGTCACTTAAAATTCAATTACCTGCCCAGCCAACATCTCATACAGCAGGACGCCAAATGCCCACCAATCCACGGACTTCCCATAGGGCTGATAAGCAATTATCTGGAAAACAGAAGGCATCCGTCAGGGAGATGTGCAGGTTCTTGCAGTGGCTGAGAATGAATATACACTTCTCTTACAATAAGAGTGGAGCATCCCTGGGGCTGGCGGGGGTAGGGGGAGAGTTCTTCCTTTGCCTGACACCCGCCCGTTGTGAAAGATTAAATTGGCCGTCACAGTTCCAGATGTGGGCCTCTGTCTAAAGGAGTGAACAGGGAGTCCAGTGTCCACCGAAGCTATTTCTTTACCTTAAGAAGATGGATATCCTTTACAGAGATACCTGCAGGCGGGGAAGGCATCTGTGTATGTCACATTGCCTTTTCAAAGCACTTAGTACGGTTATTTTTAATTTTTAATACAGTCAGCACAGCATTTTAAAGGAGAAAACTTGTCTTTCTTTCTCATGATAAAAGTAATAACATTTACACAACAATGTGACCATATGTAAGACTACTGAACTGTATGCTTAGAAATGGTTAAGATGGTGATGTGTTTTTTTGCCACAATTAAAAATTTTTTAAGTTAAAAAATGTAATAGCAGTTATTATTATTTATTTAAAATATAGATATAATATGAGAATACAATTAAAACAGTTCTTTATCAAGAGAGACATTATGATTGATATTTGGTCTATTTTCCTCTAGATTTTTGTCTATTAATATATATTAAACTTTGTGTGTATGAATGTACTTTACATAAATACTTTAATATATGGAACTTTAATACAGCATTTTATTCATTTAGAATTACCATGCTAATATCTGTACATCAACATAACCAGCTTTTTCACCTCTGCATAATGTTCCATTGGTTGGATATACCAAAATCTATTTCATCAATACCCAACTGATTAGGTTTCTTCCATGCAATTAGATATGTGGACATCTGTCCAATTTTCTTTCCTTAAGATAAACTCCTAGGAGGAGAACTGGTGAATCAAATGGTATATGTAGTTTTAAAGGTTTTCATACTTATGACCAAATTGCCAGAGCATGGTAAAGCCTAGAACAGCTGTGTGACCATCCATTAGGATGTGAGTGAAGTGAGTGAGTGAAGTAGCTCAGTCGTGTCCGACTCTTTGCAACCCTGTGGACTGTAACCTACCAGGCTCCTCTGTCCACGGCAAGAATACTGGAGTGGATTGCCATTTCCTTCTCCAGGGGATCTTCCTGACCCAAGGACGAAACCCAGGTCTCCCGCATTGGAGGCAGACGCTTTAATCTCTGAGTCACCAGGGAAGCCCCCTCTTAGGATATAGGGGTGAAAACTAACTATCAAAGGGATTAGTTAAGGAGTTAGGAATCAACATGTACACACTGTTATATTTTAAATGGATAACCAACACGGACCTACTATATAGCACAAGGAACTCTGCTCCATGTTATGTGGCAGCCTGAATGGGAAGGGAGTTTGGGGGAGAATGGATACATGTTATATGTATGGCTGAGTCCCTTCACTGTTCACCTGAAACTATCACACCATTGTTAATCGGCTCTACCCCAATACAAAATAAAAAGTTAAAAAAAAAAAAAAGGGATTAGAAGGTGATACGGCAAAGGTTAAGGGGTTGAGGACTGAGGGCCACACAGTCCAGAGTTGGAATCCTGACTGCTGTTGCCCAGCCTGTGACCCCGGGTGACGTCACTTAATGTCTCTAGGTCTCAGTTTCTTCATCTACAAAACCAAGTGTATAATAATATCTATGTCACAGAGTTTTAATAGGATGAAAGAGAAATACGTGCCTCTCATATATTATGCCCTCAAAATGTCAGCTATGACTTGAAAGTTCTCTAATTCAGTGATAGTTGGTTTTATTCAACAAATGTGTCTGAGCAAGCTTGGTTATAAAGCTTGGCTATAAGTCTGTTTATCCACCTCCATCTCCCACCTTGGCGTCTGCCCTGAAATCACAAGTGTCCTCTGAGGAGAACTGCTTGCAATGGATGAAGGAAAGCTTTCTGTGAGAACACTTATTGAAAGTGTTTTCACACTTTTAAAGTACTTCATGTCTCTTTTGATCCTCATGACAACCTAACAAGTTAATCCTTTTACAAAGGGAAATAGAGCCTGGGAGGTGAAAGAAGTTGCCAGAAGCGAGGGGCTTAGTTAATGGCAAAGCAGGGGGAAACCTGACCTGCAGTTTATTCCTCCCACCAGCAGGTTGCGGGCTGCAGGCTGGAGGAGGAGGCAGTTTCCCCCGTAACACAACTTGGGGCTTTACCAGCATCCAAGAATCTTTGAAAACCACACATGTGGGGGTCCATGCTGCAGTGATTCTGATTCCATTCATCTAGGGTGATGCCTGGCCATCCCCATTTTAAAAGCTCCCCAGGGACTTCCCTGACCATCCAGTGGTTAAGACTTTGAGTTTCCAATGCAAGGGTTCAATCCCTGGTTGGGGAACTAAGATCCTGCGTGCTGTGTGGAGGGGGAAAAATTAATTAATTAAAAAAATAACAAAAACTCCCCAGGTGATGGTAAAGGGCAGCAGGCCTTGTGAACCAGAGATCACTGAACTCACAGCAGATCAAGGAACTGTATCTGATATCCTCACTAATTAACACAATGATAATAAAGCAATGTATGTCACAAAGGGAAAATGCCATTGGGTCCTAATAAAGAGTTAAGTGCTCAAAGGATTACTTTTCAATTCCTTAAGTAATACACAAATACATTTGCCTTGTGCAGAGATAAAACGGTATACAGATTAAGATTTACAACGGCCTTATCCTCAGAGGTAACCAGTGTTGTAAAACCAGTCTGGAATCTTCATGCATCTTCTATACTTCTGCACGCATATCTACATACTTGTAAGAAACATATAGCAGTGTTCTGTGTATTGTTATTTACCATAAATGGCATCATACTGTATTTATCATTCTGTAACTCAATTTTTTCCTCTCAACAATGTTTCAATATCTGCATATACATCTCATTCACTTTTTGAATTGAGGCTTAATAGTATTCCACACTGAGGAGGTCATGGCAACCTGCTCCAGTATTTTTGCCTGGAGAATCCCATGGACAGAGGAGCCTGGTGGGCTACAGTCCGTGGGATCGCAAAGGGTTGAACACGACTGAGCAACTAAGCACAGCATAGTATTCCATACTGTAAATCATTCAGTCTATTGCCCATCCCTTGATTAACAAACACTGTTCAAGTTAGTACAGACAGGTGTGCTCTGATCTTTATAAGGGTTGCATAATATTTAATATGAATTGCAACTCTTTTACTTCACTGGTAGTTACTGAGACTGTGTCCTATTTTTCATTATTAAAAATAGTGCTGCAGCAAAGAAAGGGCTTTGAAGACATATCCTTCCGAGTATGGTGTGTGTTTGTGTGTCTGTGTGTGTGTATGTTGCAAACTAGATTCCTAAAAGAGGAAGAGTTTTGGTAACAGAGTAGGCAGGTTTTCAATTTAGTGCCAAGCTACTTAGTGACAGGGGTCGTCCCATCACCATTGTTACATATGAAGCCTTAACAGTCAAGAAGAGAGGAATTCGAGAATGTCCATTTCCAAGACTCTATGCCAAGCTCGCAGTTCCTTTCCATAAAAATCCAGTAACAGATTGCAGGATGCCACCTTCCTGAGCACCAATTCAGAGGAAAAGGGAGGCTATCATCTGGCACAAATTTTTGTACCATGACACGTTGGGGAAATCCATTCTGCAACTGACCGCTTCCTCTGGGAAGGGAGGGGGAGGCACTAAAATAAATCTTCACACTTTCATTTATATCTTAATCACAGGAAGAAAAAAGCTGAGTCTTTTAGGATTCAGCACAACTACCTCATACCTATGCACACACGGACCCTGTGTCATACATCTGTCCCGGGAATCAATCTCTCTCTCTCTTACTCCTTCTCTGCCTTTCCGTCTCCCCTGAACACACGTTTCAGTGGCATAATTAGGAGGTATCATATGGCCATGAGCCACAGCAGCTTGACAAAGAATCTTACTGATGTGTGGTGGATGGTTCTTTTGAGTTTTATTTAAATTTTCTCCCAAACCTTGATGTATTTTGGGTCTGCGCTTCTGGGATGTGTGCTAAGTTAATTTACATGTGTGATCTCAAAGGAACGATTTAGTCTAGGAGATGGACCAGCCTGAGGTCCTGCTTGTCTGGTACCCCTCGGACCTCTCCCACCTAAGGCTCAGGGAGGACATCAGCACAACGCAGACACGCCTGAGGGGTTGGCGTCAGCTCACCTCGGGGGCGATGTAGTCTGGGGTGCCGCAGAAGGTCTTAGTCGTCACCCCATCCCAGATGTTCTCCTTACACATGCCAAAATCAGCGATCTTGATGTGGCCCTCGGAATCCAGCATCACATTGTCAAGTTTCAGGTCACTGTGGGGACACAGATTCAGGGGCTGAATTAAATGCTATTTCTTTTGAGTCAACCAACATCCACTCACTACAGGCAGAACGCTGTACCATGCCTGGTGGGGGCACAGCAGTGAGTACAACCCAGTCCTTACCCTCCAACAGCTTATGATCTGGCAGGGAGACACGAGGGTCTGCAAACCTCTGTGCTTCTCTTTTCCTGCAGCGGCAACTGTGCCAAGTGTCTCGGGAGGATGCAATGAGACAGCAACTCTGAGAAGAGCGATCCACAGACAGCTAAATAAAACAGAAGCTTCCTCCATCTGGGCAGAGCATCCACAGAAGTGTCCTTTATCTGGGGGCATCTCTAGAGTTGACCTTTGCAACATCAGGATCCCTTACATTTCATAGGAAGGTTTTATACAAAACTATCATTTAAAAAATATCTCTGAAGAGCATGAAGAAAAAAAAAACTGATTGAGATCATCTTGTTTACCACCAAGTACCCCAAGCTCCCCTAAGCCAGTTTCTAGGTCATGAACCCAGGGGTTTCTACTGATTTCCAATCAAAAAATATTTGTTGCCCACCTACTTTGTGACAGACACTATGCTTGGAGATAAGTATATTATGAACAAGATAATCAAGCATCTTGCTCTTATTCAGATTAAATTCTAGTAGAGGGATAAAGTCAATTACCAAGTATTCAAATCTACAAGCATGCTTCTTGTAGCTTCTGATGAATGATATGAAGGAAATAAAAAGAATGATGAGGTGGACAGGAACGGGGGGAGGTTACTGTAACAGAGAATCAGGAAGGTGTCACCTTCAAAGAGTGATGCCCTAAACAACACAGGCTCCACTCTCATTCTATTTCATCTGTGTTGATGGGGAGAGTTTGATGTTTGGGGACCCTTGCACATTTCCAGCATATCTGATGACTACAATATCATTACACTTTCCTCCTCCCTTAACACTGATTCCAAAGTCATCACTTGGGTGTTTCAGCACCCATGAGTAGGTATGATCTATGGGCCAGACTTCCTCAATCCCATTAGAAATCCAACTTCCTCAGAGGTTAAGGAATCTACCATTCAATTCAGATCTCTCCCTCAAATCGCCTTTGCTTGCTGGTGGACATCTGTGGCTCCACCTATTCTAGTATCTTGGGGTAAGAACATCCTAATATTTCTTTGAAGAAACAGCTTCCCTGATTCTCAAGCCATATGAAGTTGGTGATGCTGATCTTAACTCCTGCTTCCAGGAGTGGTCATGTGGGCCTGTCCTGGCCAGTGGAAATACTCCATCCTGCTAGTCACAGTGGATCACGGTTTCTGGTCACAGTTTAGGAAGAGCCATGTAACCCCATATAAGCTGATCAAAGTCTTTGAACATTAACATCAGCCCCAACATTTTTGCTGGCACCATCAGGAAAAAGATGAACTCTTAACATCAGGATTGTTCGGGTGGTAGAAACTAAGTCTAGATGCGCAAGAGGTCACCAGGTAGAGAAAACAAAGCTACTATAGATATAGCAGAACTCAGAGGGAGCGAATAAATGCTCATAACATCATTTGAGCCTCAGTCCTAGACTTTTCAGTTATGTCAGCCATGCTGCTGCTGCTGCTGCTAAGTCGCTTCAGTTGTGTCCGACTCTGTGCGACCCCATCGATGGCAGCCCACCAGGTTCCACCATCCCTGGGATTTTCCAGGCAAGAGTACTGGAGTGGGGTGCCACAGCCTTCTCCAATGTCAGCCATAACACGCCTCTTTTAACGAAAGTTCATTTCAATCGAGTTGCTGTTATAATTTTCTACTAAAAGAATACAACCTGAAAATATATCTTGGCATCTCCTATCTGTGTCTGTGAGGTCTCTTCATCCAAGGGGAAGCCCATTTGCACTCCACTGTTTACCAACAGAAGCAACATCCTAGGATCTCTAGTACTGTCCATGGTACTACCCACATCCAACCTTCATGCTTCTCTACAAGCCACAGTGGTCTCTGAAGGCCAGCTTAGAACTTAGAAAAGCTAGACTCGGAAGCAATAAACATACCACGTCTGCATGTGATTTGATTAACAGAGACCCATGACATTTCCTTCAGCCTGACCACATGCCCCTAAACAGGCAGTTGGGGCAACCCCAAAAGTGATGACATCTCCGTCTATTATAGAAAAGGAGCTTCAAGTGCTAAGAGCCAGCAGGTCATGGGGCTGGAGCAAGCTGTCACATAATAATGTCACATAATAATGTTTTGATAGTCCACTCCATTCTTTTGTTTAATGTAATGAATCCTCATCTATGCTTCTAAAGGGGGCTGGCCAGATGTCTTCATGTTTACAATTCCATCAAGAGCAAAATCAATACACGTTCCAAGGATGGCGATCTATAAATCAGACACTAAGTTTGGAAGTCTTTCATCTTCCCCTCGCCCGACATCTCTAGCCACGGTCCTCAGAGAGGACAAATCTACTATGAGTCCTCATCCTCTTTACTTAAAAGCTGTTAAAATAACCAGAGATTCAAATGAAGAAGAAGGACATTTATAACATTTAAAAAGACTTTGTGTGCGTGTGGTCAGTCGCTCAGTCATATATGACTCCTTGCGACCCTTTGGACTGTAGCCTGCCAGGCTCCTCAATCCATGGGATTCTCCAGGCAATAATACTGGAGTGGGTAGCCATGCCCTCCTCCAGGGGGTCTTCTCAAACCAGAGATCGAACCCGTGTCTTCTGCACTGCAGGTGGATTCTTTACACGCTGAGCCATCAGGGAAGCCCCTAAAAAGACTCTGCCACCATAAAACCAATCTCTGTGAACTTATAAAACCACTTATCTTCTGTCATGTAAATTTTCTGCAGTTTCCATTTGATTATCAATTGCTGTCTCCACCGAAGTTCTTGATTGTGAGCAACAAAAACCAACTCTGACTATTTCAACCAAAAAAAGGAGTTTTTAGGAAGGAATTGGGGGAGCTCTGAGAATTTCCAAAAAGGCTGGCAAAGCAGACTTGGAGGCTATGCAGCCATGAACAATGACTAACCAGCACAGAAATGACCCAGTGAAGATGCCACTGATGTCACCACTGGGTATAGACATTGTCCCTTGTTCCATGAAGCCCTAATGCTGGACTCGGGGCGCTATTCCTAAGAACCACTTCCTCTCACACCTCTGGAAACTAGACATAGCTGATGACTACATCCACTCTCCATTCTACAGGCTCTGCTTCTTGGTCACTAACTTCCGATTCAACGTCTTCAGTGAATGTGACGAGCATCAGAGCCTGAGTTGTGTGTTTGCTCTTCCTATAGGGAGGCTGCAAAAGTATCTGGTGTGTTAAATCTTTAGAGGAAGCTATGGATTCCATTCCTACCCACAAATGAAAGGGGTTCAGAGGGTGAGTGGCTTAAAAGGATGACAAATATAATGGAGGAGGAAAGGAACAATGTACAGTTAGGAGAAAAAGCTTTGCATTCAGGCATGGTCTAGCACCTAGAATCCTAATCTTTGGATTTTATGACCTAGACCAATGGATCCCAGATTCCAGTCTAGTTCCCTAATATATTGGAAACCTTGCCTTGAATCCCAGCCCTGTTGGCAAGAACTCAAATCATTTCCTGTCCTGGTCCCTTCCTTGGGACTGAGTTTTCTTCCAATAAACTTATAGTCCCTTATTTTATCTTCTCAGCAATGCTTAAGTGCCTGATTCTATTCTGGTGGAAGCCCATCCCATAGAGGAGTCAGGTTCAAATGTCAGCACGTAAGGAGAAAATCGTGTAGAGTGAACAATTACCCATGATCCCCTGTTCTTTGGTTTAAGCACCAGCTGAAGTCATCAACTTGAATGTAGGGGTCTTCATGTCATACGGAAGATAATGCGTACCTTTCAACACCAGAATTACATTCAGTATAACAAGATGCTCCCACTATGACAGTCAAAGGGGAAACTGGGGGAATCAGAGGCTTCACAGGTCCCATTTCATGCATACATGGTGACACATGTTCATTGAGGGTGAGCATGGGTAGAATGACTACACTATTTACAGTTGAAATTATTATGATTACTCGCTGTTTCTATTTCTTTACTGAGATCAGGGCTGTGCCAGGTAAAGCCACTCTCCTTCTTGATCTTCATTCCTCTGTTATCAGGAGCACACAGGCAGAGTGGGGACTCGATGCACTCAGGACCTGCTACCTCAAGGAGTGAAAAAAAATCCCCAGGACTCTGCAGGATTCTGGCAAGGCCCCTCATCTTACATCCCTCATCCCACCAGGGCCCGCAGCCTCACTTCCACCTTCTGCCTTGAGATCACCAGGCTAGTCTCTTCATGCCTTTTATTTCCATGTCCTTCAGTTGCTTTAGGAAGACCAGGCTTCCGAGGGTCTTCCCTAACTCTTCAGACCCCAATCTCATGCTCTCTGTGGAATGTCAGGCAAGAACCACCACCCAGCCCACATCAGCCCCCTCCCCTACTTGACTTCCCTCCATAGTACTTCTCACTACAGACAGCATTTTTATGATTTACGGGATCTGTCTTCCACCACTGGAATCTGAGCTCTACAAAGGCTGGCCTTTGTCTGTTTTCTTCACAATGCATCCCCCCACCTAGAGTAGAGGCCAGTATATGATATGGTGGGCTTTCAATAAATGTTTATCAAATCAGTGAATCAAATGGACTTTGATGACTCTTCAAGATCTTTTAAAAAGACCCTCACTCGGGGCAAGCGTCCTTCGGAAGCCCCATGCCACATGCCAGCCTCCCTTGTGTAACAAACCAGCCCAAGCCTGCACTGGAATGCTTGCATCCATGTGGTATAAGAATTATACACCGTGGACTCACTGACAAATAGCAGCCCCAGGCTCCACAGTCTGCCTTGCATGAGATATAAAGTGGGATGACTCATCCGACTATGATCATACGCTTGCTCCTCCAAAAACGGGCAAATGCCAAGTCCTGAACTTAATCCTGTCTTTCAGGGCAAGCTACTCTGAGATCCATTCCCAAACTGTAGTTACATAGCACAAAAAGAAAGAAAGAAAGTGAGGGAGAGAAACAAGGAAAGAGAAAGAAAGAAAGAGATTTGTTTCATAATAATATGATCCAGCACATTCTGCCAGCCAAGAGTCTTTGCTTGCTCCCCAAATGTGGGGTCCACGGGGAAGAGAAGGATGTGCTGGGTCCCCAGTGGTTAGCCTCCTCCTCTTGGAGCAAATGGTCTCACATATGAGGCTCTGAACCATCTCTGGAGGCAGAGTCCGTCAAGATCTTCTATCATCATACAAAGCTGCCCAAACTTTGCCAGGGCAGTGGGCGATGCTGCCTGGCAGAGCACATGCCCAAGTTAGTACTGGAGGATTCCTCCCCCACCATGGATTCTAATTTTAAAAGCAGTTAAAGAAAGAGGCAGGGAAGGGAGGAGCTGAGGGAGCCGAGAGATGGAAAGTACAGCAGTGTTCGCTTACCGGTAAATGATGCCCTTGCTCTGCAAGAAGAACAGACCGATGGCAATTTCTGCAGCGTAAAATCTGAAATTAAAAAAAAAAAAAACACAATGGAGAAATTCAAGGACACCATATGCCCGGCAACTCTCAGAATTCAATACAATATTGAACTGGGCGTAGGGCATGAATGTCTCACCATGGATGGTCAACCACACAGCTCATAAAACAAAGTATGGGAGTCTAGACGGATGAACAGGGTTTAGAGAGCTATGAGGCTGCTTTAAGGACCAAATGGGGTGGGCAGAGGTTCAGCAACTTTTTAGTGGGGAGGAAGCCACAGGATATGATGAACTGGCTAGAGAAGGATTGTTTCAGATGACAACAAGTTAAAATATCTCAATGACAATACCTAACATCTGTTGAAGGCTTACCATTAACCTTGTATCATTTCAGGTTATTATCTGATTAAATCTTTACAATAACCTTATAAGGTAGTGGCTCTGTGGTAAAGAATATGCCTGCCAATGCAAGAGACAGGTTCAATCCCTGGGTTGGGAAGATCCCCTGGAGAAGGAAATGGCAACCCACTCCAGTATTCTTGCCTGGGAAATCCCACAGACAGAGGAGCCAGGTGGGCTACAATCCATGGGGGCACAAAAAAGTCAGACACAACTGAGTGACTCAACAGCAATGAGGTGCTACAATTACCTCCCTGTTCCTCAAATGAGGAAACTGAGGCTTAGTGACAGGAAATACCCTGACCAAGTTACACAGCTAATAAATAGCACAGCCAGAATTGGAAACAGCATCTGGCTGAAGTGTTAGCTTTTCAGTTTCAAAATTTAAGAGAGAGATTTGGGGAGAACCAGAAAGCCCAGTTGTAAAGGTTGGGCAGGGCTTTGGGGAACTCTGTAAAGTGTCCTGACAATGTCTCATATGATAATGGAATAAAGGTCAGTGGTCAATTAGATGTTAGAAGTCCTTTTACTTCTAAGCAGCCCATTAGAATTGTACCAAGACACACAAATGGCATGACCTGGAAGCATGGGAATGGTAACCCGCCCAGAATCAGTGCTCGTGTTCTGGGCAGGGGGGAGGAGAGGGGGCAAGGCTGAGCTGCACGGGCGCCAGGAGGCCTCTGCAAGGACAGGATGGGGCCCTGGGTGAGCCCTAGGGGCTTTCTGGAGGGACAGTAGGAGCCCAACAACCTCCCTAGGAGAGGTTAGCACTGCTGATCCTGTGACTTGCCACACTCCCATTCACCAACCGCAGGGAGACCCAGGATGAAATGTGTGTTCCAGACAAAAGAGACTGGCTGCCTTGTGTGCTGAAGGTGATGGAATGGACTCAGCAGGGGAAACAGATTTCCAAAAATCCAGAGTCAGTCTCCCCACTCCAAGAGCCACAGAGTGTAGTCACTATGCAGCTTGAGCTTTCATCTCCCTGGAATGAGGACAGCTAAGATGGAGCAAGAACGTGAGCAAGGAAGATCTGGGTCAGAACTCTGGGTCTGCCTCACACGAGCTCTGTGACTGTGAGCAAGTCTCTAAAATCTCTGAGCCTGGCACATGGTAAGCTCTCAACCAATATGAGCAAAGGAAAACTCAAAACCTACAACGACACTCCCCAAGGAATTTTTAGGGCTTTCCTTAAGCGCCAGGGGCAAAACGTGGAGGTCAAGAAATAGCTGTGGTTTTCAAGCTTCCAGCTCTTAGCGGGTGTTAAGCAAGAAACAAGTAGCCCATCTCAGCAGAACACCCTCTGTCCCGGCCACGCATTTCTCTTAAAGAAGAAGCCCAAGATATTTAAAATTCTTATTTGGCTAAAAACCCAAAGGAACTAACCACCCACTCATTCATCCCAAGGGAAAAAAGCACAGCGCCACTTACACGGCGTGAGGCTCCTTGAACCGGCCCACTTGCTGGATGTGGTACATGAGGTCACCGCCGTTCACATACTCCATCACGAAGTACAGGCGATCCTGGGAGGAGACAGCAAAGAGCAAAGTCAGCCTTCTGGAGTTTCTTGGGCCCCAGATGGAGAGCAGGTAAGAGCTGAGATTTATGATCCAAACCCCCAGGACTCAACGACAGGGCAGGTGCCTTGAGTCCCCAAATGGAGCATTTGTGCCATTGAAAGTACACAAGTGAACACAGGGAGAACATGACATTTTTTAAAAATCTTTTTGTTTATTTGGCTGTGCTGGTCTTTAGTTGTGGCATGCAAACTCTTAGAGGCAGCATGTGGGATCTAGTTCCCCAGTCAGGGATCGAACCCAGGCCCCTCAAGTTAAGAGCGCAGAGTCTTAGCCACTGGACCACCAGAAAAGTCTCTGAAATTAAAGAAAAAAAGAGTAACACTGGGCTTCCCTGGTGATTCAGTGGCAAAGAATCCGCTTGCCAGTGCAGGAGATACAAGTTCGATTCATGATCCATGAAGATCCCACATGCCGCAGAGCAACTCAGCCCACGCGCCACAACTACTGAGCCTGTGCTCTACCGCCCTGGAGCCGCAACAAGAGAGGCCACCGCAATGAGAAGCTCACACACCGCAACTAGACAGCAGCCCCCACTCACCGCAACCAGGGAAAAGCCCGTGCAGCAGTGAAGACCCAGCACGGTAAAAAAAAAAAAAAATAATTAGGAAAAAATTAATAACGCTAAATTTACTCTCGTTTGTCCTGGAAAATACAATCAGCACATCAGCCTTGCGACTTAATGGCCATCATTTCAGAGAAAGCTAATTTTAAGGGTGAAGACCACTAAGTGAACAATCGTATGACAGGTAACAGGCAGCCGTGGGAGCCAGCCTCCACGCCGCGCCGCCTCCGGTGGTTTTCACTGCCGATGCTCACTTCCTGGTGTCGTCCCTTCCCTCTACGAACTGGACTGACTTCTGTAACCAACAGGATACTGTAAAAATCCTGTGTGTGGCTTCCAGACTGGTCATGTTGTGAAATATGTGTTTGGGTTTTATTTATATGTTGAGGTGGTTGGGTTGCCAATTTAAAAGACGGATTTACTGTCAAAAGTCATGAAGTGACTATTGTGCGGGGCTGTTAGACCAGGAGCGGAGTTAGTAGAGAAGTGGTGTGGAGGGCAAAGGGTCCCTATGAAATCAATACAGGATTTCAAGTCTCTCGCCATCCCTTATTGGCTGTGTAACTGCTGTTACTTAACCTCTCAAACCTCCAGCTTTATCTCTGCCATGATTCACCTGTCCTATAGAGTAGATACATATATAAAGCATTCAAACATGAGGACAAGGGGGTGACAGAGGTTGAGATGGTCAGATAGCATCATCAACTCAATGGACATGAGTTTGAACAAACTCCAGAAGGTAGTGAAGGACAGGGAAACCTGGCGTGCTGCAGTCTAGGGGGTTACAAAGAGTCAGACACAATTGAGCAACTGAACAACAACATGATGATGGCCATACAGCAAAGGTTTAATCTACCATTAAAAAACAAAATCTTCCTTACAGTGCACGGAACTTTGTCTTATACATAACAGTCATATGTGCATTTGTCAAATGTATACTGAGTGTACAATAATTAGAATAACAGCCATTCAATAAAGCTACCACCTTGTAAGCATTTGCTATGTGACAAAGCGCTTTATATATTTTATCTCTTTTATCTCTCTAAACAATTCAATGTGACAAGGACTACCATTTCTGGCAGGATTTGAACCTGGGCAGGTTGGTTTCTAAACCTGTAACCTCTTATTATACAGCTTCCTGTGCAAGGTTCTCACCCATACATTGCATGGATGTGTGGGTGTGTTCTTCCGTCTGGGAGCTCTCTGTCCAGGGGAGAAGGGAGGGGATATAGAAATCCAGCCATGTGTCAAAAAAGCTGGCAGACCACAAGGGAGGGGTATGGGTTAATCAATTATTTTTGAACTATCGTAGGACTTTCTCACCCCGACGCTACTTCACCCTCTCAACATCTCTAATGAGAGACAGAATTATCACTTCTGTTCTCAGTGTCCAAGGCATATGAGATTTGCAAAAAGGTCACTTACAAGTTAGTGGCAGAGTGGAGACAGTCAGCCAGAACTGCCGACACCCAGCCCCTGGTTCTTAGGGGTTTTTTTTTTTTGATAGAAAACAAGCCTAAAAATAGCATCTGTCTTTGCTACATGTTTGAAGAGAACCAAAACACTTGCTTTTAAAAATTATTTTTAAAACTAGCAGATGGCATCGGCCACAGAGAGAGAAGTAAGTGAGGGAGAGATTTCAGGAGCTTGCTTTCTGCTTGAAAGAACTCAACTTGCCCCCGCCCCCCAAACTCATTAGTTAGAATCCCAACATCAGGGAGAGAACTCCAGGGTGGATAATGCCATGTTCTGTGGTCTGTTTCTACTTCAAACTGTATGTGGGGCCACCCTGAGATCTGTCGTCTCTGAACTGTATCGAGTGTGGTGTTGGCACACCGGCGCTTCAGCTATTAAACGTTACGGCTGGCATCTTGCTGTCCTTTCATTTTCCGAGCAAATACTTAATGATGCCCACTGTATGCCAGGCTCTCCTACTGCCAGAAATGCTGCTGTGAATGATCCACGGTGCCCGACAATAAGGATTCCCCAGGCAAGTGGGGAGACCAGATAAATTTCCAAATAGCAACGTTTCCTAAATGGGGAGGGAGATAATTTTAGGTGGGCTATGGATGCATATGGTTTTACCTTTATAGTTCTGTGTTTATTTTGATGCGTACTGTGAAAAAAATATTACTAGCACTTGAAGCCCCTGATTTTACAGCTACTGATGTGAAGAGCCGACGCACTGGAAAAGACCCTGATGCTGGGAAAGACTGAGGGCAGAAGGAGAAGGGGGCGACAGAGGATGAGATGGTTGGATGGCCTCATTGACTCAATGGACATGAGTCTGAGCAAACTCCAGGAGATGGTGAAGGACAGGGAGGCCTGGGGTGTGCAGTCTATGGGGTCGCAAAGAGTCAGACATGACTCAGCAACCGAACAACATCAACAACACTTCTGGCAAGGGAGAGTAAAGTGCATGGAGTTATAAAAGGAGAGTCAAGCAAGGCAGGGTGGGGCCAGCCACCCAAACTTCAGTCTTCTCACTTTAAGATCTTTACAGAGTATATCATCTAACTCATTTACTAAAAGTTACTTATTTTAAAATATTTTTTCATTAACTCACCTTTTTTTTTTCACTTAAACACAGTTACTTAAAAATTTTAAAACTTCATATCAAATTCACAAATGGAGAGTCACTGTTTCCTCTGTAAAAAAAACAAATGCCTACCTGGACTCTGTTGACTCTACACTATAACCAGTCTGCTTTTGGTACATCAATCCCTTAAATGCCTTATTTTAGAAACAAACGTCCCTGTACCACCAAGTTCATCTCCCACTCCAGAGCAAGGAAGATTTGTTTTGGAAAACACTGCCAAGGGCAACCTAGAGCCCATCCTGAGCAGGGAAGTGAACTTTTTAGAACTTTAACTGAACATTTATTTTTGTTAAGTCACAGTATCAGGAGTTAAAGGAACAAAATTGGTAAGATGCAGGTCTTGCCTTCAGAGAATTCAGAATCTTGGTTAAGACAAATACATGACTAACTCAAGCCATCATCTCAAGTACGATGTGTTCAGAGAAACTGCACGACAGGTAGAGAGAGCGAGCTCTGGGGACTTCAGCTCATGAAATGGCCTTCAACCAACACCTCCAATTCTAGCATAATTATTTCCCCCCCATAGATAGTTTGCACAGTTGTGTGATCCAATGGGCTGAAGCCCACCAGGCTCCTCTGTCCAGGGAATCCTCCAGGCAAAAAACCCAGAATTGGTAGCCATTCCCTTCTTCAGGGGATCTGCCCAACTCAGGGATTGAACCTGGGTATCCTGCATTTTAGGCAGATTCTTTACCATCTGAGCCACCTGGGAAGCCCATTCCCCCCCCCCCCGCCCGCCCCGCACCCCCCCAATAATGCCCTAAAATTTGACTTTGTTCTCCTACTGTTTCTATAAAATTATTCCAAAGTTTTAAAGATCTTTCTCCTAGTCACGTGCAGTGGGTTTGGATCAGGACCTATCTGCTGGCATCTCCTACGTGGACATTAGAAAGTATGTACTGAGTCTGGACTCCAAGTCCGGCTTGGCTCCTGCTACTTGCTCTGTTTTCCAAAGAGGACTTGTCACAGCTCAAAACATCAACTCTCACTGCTCTAGGCTGATGAATCTTGACTTCGGTTTCTACCCTCTCCCTTTCTCCTGAGCTCCAGTCAGCTCCAGCTGGCTACAGGACGTTTCTACGTGGGTGTTCCACCGTCAACTCCAATTAAAGGCTCCGAAAGGCAAGCTCACCATCTTTCCCCTCAAACTAGCCAGTCTGCTCAACTTTCAAAGTGTTCCTCCCTAATTGTCCTCGTTATTGTGGTGATTCTTCATTTACACACTGCCCTTGTCCCTGAAGCGTGAAACGACTCCAGTTAATTTTAAATTTCCTTTCCCCATGACCTCTCATGTTCAATCAGTAAATAAATTAAATATCTGTCTGTCACTGCAGCGTGCAAAATGGTTGGGTAGCATTTCTCAAATTTGGCGTGTGAGTATGAGGATGATGACGAGGGACTTCCCTGGTGGTCCCGCGATTAAGACTCCACGCTCCCAATGCAGGGGGCCTGGTGGGGAAACTAGATACCACATGCCATAACTCACACCCAGGGCAGCCAAATAAAAAATAAAATCATGGTTGGACTGCATGTGCAGAGTTCACCAGGGGGGTCATGGAAAGGGCAGGGCATTTAAAGAGATAATCACTGTTCCTCTAAGTCAGCTGAAAGTGGGATGTGACATGAGGCCCATGTAACTGCCAGGAGAACACCTGCCACTTTTCATAAGGTACCCCGGACAGAGAAAGTCAGCAACATGAGCAACTCTAAGCGTGTACCCTCTCTAAGGTGAGTTGCAGTAAGTGTTAATCTATTTAATGATCTGGAGTGATTTTCCAAAGCTGGTCAGTGAATCAATCTTGCCTGTAAACTGTTCTCTTACTGTAGAGATCCATCTGTTTCTCTCAAGAAGCTGTGCAGTTAAGGGCTCTAGCTGTGGCATGAGCTTGTTTTGAGTGCAAGTCCTAGAGATCCTGCTTACTCTGACATCTTACATTAGTTACTTAAACTTCCTCTGCCTCCTTGAAGGGACAGGAACAGCTTCTCCTCCAAACAGTTTGCAAAGATGTAACAGATGATGCACACGGAGTCCATGCAAACTGGTGGAGCCTCATTCATATGAGGGTGTGACACCTTATTTCCTCTGTATTCTGTAGCCTAAGAATCACTATCATAATCATGCAATCTGATGCTCCTCTAACTGTATTTTCAGCTTTCTAAGCTTTGCCCTTCCACATAGAAAGCAAAGTTCTCAAGTTCAGTTCAGTCGCTCAGTTGTGTCCGACTCTTTGTGACCCCATGGACTGGGGCTAGGGCCATCTCTCTTCTTCCTTGGAATTCTATGGACCTTTGATTACTGAATGAATACACAAAGGTCACCATCAAGAGGGTAGAGAAGCAGGCTGTGTCCATTCCTACCCACCCCAGCTCTGTATGCCTGGGTTGTATTCCTGGATCCTTTCCTGCACTCAAGATTCTTAGATGGCTTTAGCTGCCTAAGGCCCAGACACCTATCTCTCCGGTTTCCTCTCTTTGGAGACACTGAACACCCTATTTGTACTGTTAGCAGCAGGCTATGTCCTGCTCCAACCCAATTGATCTCCTTGGCCTCAAGATGCTGTCTCCCACCTGACAAGAGCACCAACTATTCCTTCCCTGTAGATACAACTCCTTCTTAAAGTTTCCTACTGAACTAGTAGTCAATTACTAGGTGATTGGACTAGGAATAAAGCAACTGACCTATGCTGAACCAATCAGATTCTCTTTCCTGAGTTTGAATTGGAATGTGGGAATTTGGCGGATAGGCAAACAGGGGCTATGGAAGCCATGTTACCATGATCAGGGAAAAACAAAGAAAGCGCGGAGAAAGAAACAGATTTAGTCTAGAAAGCCTTGAAGTTCTAGATCTTCATGAGGCTCGGGTTCTGCCTTTCGGTCGTTGCTTTCCAATATTTTCTTTTTTAACAGCTAATTTGAAAGAAGGGTATTCTATTTCCTGCAACTCAACCATAGAGACTACTGCCAAGAGCTTCCTACGGCAACACCCTTACATTTAACCATATCCTTGGATACCGGTGCCAACCCAAACTTGACCCCAAATTACAAGGACCCCTTAGACACTCTCCGTGCTCAATGGACATGTCACCGGGGGCCAGCTCTACAAGCGGAATCATTCTCATCCCCTTCCCTGTCCCTTTTTGTATTCTGGGTTGACGTCCCTCCCAGCATGCCTTGCAACTGAGTTCTTGCTGGGCCACGACAGCAAATTTGGGGAGGAAGTAACTTCTGTCCTTCAATGACTCATGAAATCTAATTCTATTTAAAAAAAAAAAAAGAAGTGCATATGTTCAATTGAAAAGAAAACATTTAAAATAGATGTTTTGCTAAGGAGACTCAACTGCCTGTGCCCACTGGCAGTTGGGAAATTGCATGAATGTGCCGGGCTGACAACTGTCCCTGGGAAACACTGCAAAAAGGCTGGAGAAAATGCAATCCTTTTGTGCCTAGGCAGCCAGGTGCCCCTACAGCACAGCTCAAAGGGGTAGCCTCATTTATTATTTGTTCTGCACTTTGTATATCATCTCTTTTAATCTTCACTTCTTATGTCACTTTAAAGATGATGAAACCAATATTCAGATCTGTTAAGTGAATTCCTGGAGGTCACACAGCCAGGAATCTCAGACCTAGATTTATTTGACTGAGAAGCTCCTACTTATCCCTTTGTACTTCTAGAAAAATTGGCCTAAACCCCATTCTCCTAAGACCAGTTCCTCTAATGAGCAATTCACTGAAAATTCAACCCCCTTCTGATGGCTTTTGCATCTGTGTATTAATGCTGAAGCTGAAGCTCCAACACTGTGGCCACCTGATCCAAAGAGCCAACTCACTGGAAAAGACCCTGGTACTGGGAAAGACTGAAGGCAGGAGGAGAAGGGGAAGACAGAGGATGAGATGGTGGGATGGCATCGCTAACTCAATGGACAAGAGTTTGAGCAAGCTCCAGAAGATGGTGAAGGATAGGGAAGCCTGGCACGCTATAGTCCATGGGATTGCAAAGATTCGGACATGACTTAGCGAGTGAACAACAATTTCAGTATTAACTTTTGCCACCTTGTGGTACATTCAACACTTTTAAGGTATTTTATCACAGACTCTCCTGAAATAATATAAATTCAAAATGAAGACAATTACCCACAGGCACCTCCCTAAATCAAATAAATGTTTTGATTTGTCTATATCTCTGATTCTTTTCCATGTGCAAATCCAATTTTAACACATTTAGAACAATCTCTTAAATAGAATTTGATATCTTACATCTTCTGTTAAATTGAGCCATGCATATTTTTCAAGGATTTAAAAAATCCAGTTGTCTAAGAATACTTCTGATGTAACTTTGCTTTTCTAAACAAGTTTTTTGAAATTAAATTTGCATCATTTTAAGGATGACAAAAACTGTTTCATACATTGGTGGGGAGTCTTTTTCCCTTTTATCTATTCTGACCAGCATCAAGATTCTTTTTCTTTTATTAAGAAGCTTTTATCTTCCAAATTCTAAGTCTGTAGCAAGAAAAACATATCAAGTCTGCAGCATGCTATACTAGATCTGTCATTTTTTTTTAAGGTAGCTGATTCATAAAGGAATTCTGGGTCACAAGATACAAAATGACACTCCATTCGGGCTACACTGGCCTGGTCGCTGCTCCTCAAACACGCCAAGCATGTCCCTGCCTGGGGCGTTTACACTCATTCTTCCTGCTGTCTAGAACACTTTGCCCTGAGATATCCACATGCCTAGCTCCCTCATTTGCTCTGGTCTCTGCTCAAATGTCATCCTTATCAGAAACACCGCCCCTGATCATCCAATCAAAAATAGCATCTCTGTCTTCATCCATCATCTCTTGCCCCCTTATTTTTTGTTATTATTGTTTATTATCTGTCTCCCCCACTCAGATGTAAATTCCAAAGGAATGGGGGACTTTTATCTCTTCTGTTCATGGATGCATCCTCCCAGTGGTGCAGCTGGGTCCTGACACATTTATGTCAACAAATAAATACTTGTTGACAGAATCAATAAGCATTAGTACTGTCTGCAGACTGGCAGTAATGATCTGACTTCCAGGGCTGCTGGCTTTAGGGATATTGTCTACTCCAGCTCAGGCTCCACCTCCAGAGCACCAATCTGGGATCAGGGGAGATGTAATTCCAGAAGGTGATGACAACCACTTTCCTGGGCTTTCCTGCTCACCTGAGCTGGGCTAATAGTCCTCTGTCTCATCTTTATGCACGGCTCCCTAAATCTGAAAATCACTCGGACCATAAAGTCTTTCCAATCATCATAATATCCTTGTGAGACAAGTGGGTGATGCTTTCCTAGTGAAATGAACACCTGAAGGGGCATTAGGTCACCTGCCACTTACCGATAGTGTCAAAAATCAAAGTGTTAGTCACTCAGTCATGTCCGACTCTCTGTGACCCCATGGATGGAAGCCCAGGCTCCTCTGTCTACGGAAGAATACTAGAGTGGGTTGCATTCCCTTCTCCAGGGGATCTTCCCGACCCAGGGGTCAAACCCAGGTCGTCTGCATTGCAGGCAGATTCTTTACCATCTGAGCCACCATGGAAACTAATGTCACTTACGGTGTAACCTGAGCCATTGCAAATTTCTGAGGGTTGGCTTCCTTTGAGGAAGCGTGAACAGTAGTATGTGCTTATGGTGTCTTTGTTAAAATCAGACATGATCATGACAGTGAAGACAATTTATAAGCTAGAAAAAGGAATCTGGACGTAAGACAGAAGCAAGCTAGCAAGGCTTCGAGGTTGAGGGTTCTAGAGTCTTACAGAGCAGATCCCAGCCTCCCATCCCCTTTTCACAGATGAGGGCACTGTGGATGACAACTGGGATTGCCATTCCCCCGCTCCCACATGGCATTGCTCAAGTTACTTCTCAGAATACCAGCATCCTTATCTCAACACTGGGGGCAGTTCCAGGGCTCACCCAGGGTGGTGTCGGAGGATAAAATGAGAGGTTATCTGTAGAGTGTTGAGTACACAGTATGACACTCACTGAACACTAACGCCAGCTGCCGCTTTTTATTGTTTTTGTCTGTTAGGGCCATTTTGGTAGCAACTCAATATAATCTATTAGAAAACACTTGGGTTCTGGGTTCAGCAGTGCTGTGTCGAGGGCAAACTACCCTCCATGTCCCAGATCTTCAATCCTTTCTTTTTCAAGGTGGGATGTCAGATAAATCCTTTCACCACACAATTCTTTGTGAGGCTGGAATGAAGCAGAGTATTCACTGGCCCACATGATGGCAGATGCTCAGATGGGAGTCAGGTCCACTCCAGGGAGTGGGGGTGGAAAGTGGAGGGATGCAGGGAGCAGGGGTGGAAAGTGGAGGGATGCAGCAGGGGTGATATTTTACGGAGCAGGTGAGGGATGTGACTGGGCCCCCGCTAGAGCCCAGAGACAGGCTGGCTGCTGGCAGTTCCGCCCCAGGCGAGTCAGAAGAGGTGGGAATCGGGGAACATGCACTCAGAAGACCTCACCGTGTAGTGATGAAGTGTAAAGCCCCTTGGAGCCTGGCTGCCTGGCTTCCAATCCTGGCCCTGAAATGTACGAGCTATTATGTATGGCTTCAATGCCCTCATCTGTGAAATGGAGGTGATGCTGGGACCCATCCGGGGGCCATCATTCATGTGGCTTAAGATGGCTGGACCTGTGTGTCATGTATTGTAGGCATTATTCTTGTTGTTTAGTCTCTAGGTCAAGTCCAACATTTCTGCGACCCCATAGACTGTAGCCTGCCAAGCTCCTCTGCCCAGGGGATTTCCCAAGCAAGAATACTGGAGTGGGTTGCCATTTCCTTCTCCAGAGCATCTTCCAGCCCAGGGATCAAACCCGAGTCTCCTGCTTGGCAGGCAGATTTTTTTTTTTTTTAACCACTGAGCCACCAAGGAAGCCCTACTGCATTATCAAATCTCTGAAATAACTTATATGCAGAGTACATCATGAGAAATGCTGGGCTGGAAGAAGCACAAGCTGGAATCAAGACTGCCAGGAGAAATATCAATAACCTCAGATACGCTGACAACACCACCCTTATGGCAGAAAGTGAAGAGGAACTCAAAAGCCTCTTGATGAAAGTGAAAGAGGAGAGTGAAAAAGTTGGCTTAAAGCTCAACATTCAGAAAACAAAGATCATGGCATCCGGTCCCATCACTTCATGGGAAATAGATGGGGAAACAGTGGAAACAGTGTCAGACTTTATTTTTCTGTGCTCCAAAATCACTGCAGATGGTGACTGAAGCCGTGAAATTAAAAGACACTTACTCCTTGGAAGGAAAGTTATGACCAACCTAGATAGCATATTAAAGAGCAGAGACATTACTTTGCCAACAAAGGTCTGTCTAGTCAAGGCCATGGTTTTTCCAGTAGTCATGTATGGATGTGAGAGTTGGACTGTGAAGAAAGCTGAGAGCCGAAGAAATGATGCTTTTGAACTGTGGTGTTGGAGAAGACTCTTGAGAGTCCCTTGGACTGCAAAGAGATCCAACCAGTCCATTCTAAAGGAGATCAGTCCTGGGTGTTCTTTGGAAGGAATGATGCTAAAGCTGAAACTCCAGCACTTTGGCCACCTCATGCGAAGAGTTGACTCATTGGAAAAGACCCTGATGCTGGGAGGGATTGAGGGCAGGAGGAGAAGGGGACGACAGAGGATGAGATGGCTGGATGGCATCACCGACTCAATGGATGTGGGTCTGGGTGAACTCCGGGAGCTGGTGATGGACAGGGAGGCCTGGCATGCTGCAATTCATGGGGTCACAAAGAGTTGGACACGACTGAGCGACTGAACTGAACTGAACTGAAACTTAAAATACAAGTGCTTAGCCAAAGGAAAAAGTAAACAAAAACATTTCAATGGGGGCCTTTCACTCAGTGATGTGGTGTTGGATGTGAGATAGGAGAAGTCTTGGCTTTCCTCTCAGCTGACCCTGCTCAGCCCCCAAAGGCCTCACACTCAGCTGGCAGGAAGTGCATCTCCCTGAGCCAGGCATAACTCTGCTACTTAAAGTTAAGTACTTTTGTTTGTTTGTTTTGTTTTTTAAAATTTTGGCCACCACATGAGGCATGTGAGAAGTTACATATTTTTCCTGCAAATACAGATGGGATAACAATTTCATCTGATCCTCACCAACCGGAAAGCAACCAGTTCCATCCCCAGCCTTGCTGGATGGGGTCAGTTTTCAAGAGGAGGCCTTTCTCCCCACACAAGACTCGAATCCACTCAATTCTCTTGGCTGTTACTCTCTCTTCCCTGGCAGGTGACAGCTCGTGGATATCGTGGAGGGGACCCAAGATGTTGTGCTGTTTCCATGCACGCCCAGGCCCTACTCCCCAGTTCCAGAAAGCATACTGAAATTCAAGACTCAACGTTAAAAGAAGAGCCTCAAATCCACTGTATCATGTTTAAAACAGTAAATGACAAATGAAGATACTTTACTTAATGAGTATTAACAACCAACAACCAATTTCCCCTAATCTCAACACATCCAACTGAAATTGAAAGCTTTTGCTCCAAGATAGCCCAGACTCTTCCTTGAGAACAAGGTCTCCTTCTTAGTGTATTTACCACTGAAACTGTCCTTCATCTGGTGATCTCCATGAGTCAATGTAGGAATGGCCAAAGGAAAAAAGAGAAGATGTGGGAATGAGGGAATCTAGAGGTCTAAGGGTCTAGTCGTGACTTGAATACCTGCAGGCTTTCACTCCCCAAGGTAACATTAGAGATTTGAACTGGTAAGAAGTATGTCCTTCTCCATCTCTGCCAAGTCTCGTGTGATGTGAATTGTTGCTCACTTAACATTTTTCTTTACAAAAACTCTATTAAGCAAACTTTAGTTACCTTTGGGGCATAACAGTGAACCAATTCATGAAAACTGTCAAGTAAGAGAAAAGCCTCATCTATCTATCCTGATTTCTAGATGAACTGTACCACCAGGGGACAAAGAAACAGGTGAGGGAAGTCTCTCTTTATAAAAGCATCCAACTAATAAAGAAAAAGAAATGATAGAATTAGGAAATCACCACCTCACAGTCCTTTATGAATTCATGGACCCAGACACAGAGCATCTCTCATTGCCAACATACAAAAAGAGGGGCAACTGGACATTATGTGCCTTTGGATTAAAAAAAAAACAAAAAAAAAACAGCCACCTGGTCTTACCAAAGGGATCAAAGTTGAGTCTGGCCAAGCCTCTAGGTTCAGGTACCAATTTTCAAAAAACAGGGGACAGCGGAAACAGATATGCTGGCCCTCAGACAGCAATCAGAAAAATTCAGACTGTGAAAATGTTATGGGTCAGACAGCCCAGGCTCTTTAGCAAGTAAAAGAAAGGATGGAAAGAATGGAGAAGGAAATCATTATATTAAAGACACAGCAAATTTCTACCAAGGGGAAAGAGTAAACTATCTTATCAAGGGATGATAAAACTTAAGTGATAAAACTATAGAGACAGGCAAAGAAGTCAAGCTACCATTTGCGGGGAGATGGAGATTGGGACACAGAGAAACTTCTAGAGTGGCTGCCAAAGTTCTTTCTTGACCTGGATGGTGGTATAAGGAGCTTAACTCTATAAAAACTCATTATTAAAACACTAATTGCGTGTGGTTTCTTCATATTTGTCTTATAATATCTCAAAATTTAAAAATTGAAAGACTTTATAGTGCTGTCTTAAATGAAAGAAATCCGTAAAAAATATATAAAATAAAAGCAAAACAATGACTTAGAAACTGCTATTTAGGGACTTCCCTGGTGGTCCAGTGGCTATGATTCCATCCTCCCAAAGCAGGGAGTCCAGGTTCGATCCCTGGTCAGGGAACTAGATCCCACATGCCATAATTAAGAGTTCCATGCTGCAACTAAAGATCCCGCATGCCACAATAAAGACCCAGCACAGCCTAAATAAATATTTTTAAAGGAAATTGTATTCCTATGGCTGATTCATGTTGATGTATGGCAGCAACGAACACAATATTGTAAAGTAATTATTCCCCAATTAAAAATAAGTAAGTAAAAGAAACTGCTATTTGTCAAAGCTCAGAACCTGAAGCCTGGTCCCCTCTCTCTCTGTTAAAAAGGCAAGTGTTAGAAAGATGTTAATGGCCATGCTAGCACCAAATAGACAGAGAAGGTAATGGCACCCCACTCCAGTACTCTTTCGAGGAAAATCCCATGGACGGACGAGCCTGGAAGGCTGCAGTCCATGGGGTCACTGAGGGTCGGACACGACTGAGCAACTTCACTTTCACTTTTCACTTTCATGCACTGGAGAAGGAAATGGCAACCCACTCCAGTGTTCTTGCCTGGAGAATCCCAGGGACGGGGGAGCCTGGTGGGTTGCCATCTATGGGGACGCACAGAGTCGGACATGACTGAAAGGACTTAGCAGCAGCAGCAGCATCACATAGAAACATCCTCCTCAAGGTACTCAGAAGAATGTACAGTGAACTTAAAAGAACACAATTTAAAATCCGTGCAGCACCCAAAATCACCCTTCAAACTACCCAGCACCATACTGCATGGTGGTACATGCTCCACACACTGGCAAACACGACTTCCACTCTCTGCCGGCAGCAGAGTGAAAATCTTCTTATAGCCCACTGTCACCAGCAGACCCCGACAAGAGGCTGGTGGGTCAAAGCCTCCGAAAGAAATACTGCACACATTTCCCTAGAATGTTCCCTCTCTCTTGACCTGTGGCAGGGAGATTGGGATTCGGGGCAGGGCCCCAGCAGAAAAAACCATCCCTTCACCCAAAATGCAGATGCCCCTGTGGCATCAAGGAACAACCTAGGGACTCCTTGACTTCTCCAGATTCTGCTATCACAGCAGCTTTACATTGTTTGGTAACATCCCCGTGTCTGTCATCTTTGCTTTAAGAGGAGAAAACAGGACCTAGCTTCTCAAAAAGAGCACCTAGCTTCCTCAGCTCTATAGCTCAGTACCAGTCCAGGCCAAGGCCAATGTTAAATGTCTGTGAAGTGGATAACCAACATTTATGAGTGTTTGGGGGCTTCCCAAGTGGTGCAATAGTAAAGAATCTGCCTGCCAATGTAGGAGTCATGGTTTGATCCCTAGGTCAGGAAGATCCCCTGGAGTAGAAGATAGCAACTCACTCCAGTATTCTTGCCTGGGAAATCCCATGAACAGAGGAGCCTGGGGGGCTACAGTCCATGGGGTCGCACAAGAGTCGGACACGACTGAGCAGCTGAGCAGAACACAAGAGTGTTTACCAGGTAACAAGCACCGTGTTAAGCACGTCTCATGTGTAATCTCATTTCCTCCTCATAGCAACCTTGGATGCAGCTACTTTTATCCCTTTACATATGAAGAGACTGAGGCCCAGCGGGGTTGCATGATTTTCTCAAGGCCACTCAGCCAGAAAATGACAAAGCTGAGATGTGAACCCAGGTCCCTCTGACCCCAATATGTATCAAGAAACTCTCACACCAAGGAAGGAGCCGGGTTCTGACTCTGCCCCTCTCACCACAGGTAGTTCTACCACAAGGGTACAGCCTGCACTGAGAAAACCCATCCCAAACCCAGTTCCGGGTCTTTCTAGGCTGGCGGGGGACTCAGTCGAACTTAGCAGAGCACAGGACTTGGGGATGCTGGAGGAGAAAAGAAACTTTAAAGCACACACAAGTTACAATAGCATCCCATCGCACACAGGAGTTGGGTTCTAAAATCAGAACGAAGGGTGCAAACTGGAGCAAGTCAAAATAATCTTGAACGTGCCCTTAAAGCATCTTTAAGACTCTAGGCCTTTGCCCTGAGAAGCTTCCAAAGCAAGAATTAACTCTTATCTCTTTGCATTTGGGCTCTGCTCTGCCTTCCTTCCCCTACTCCCACCCCCTCCACACACACAGTGTCTGGTACCTGGGAAAGGCTCATAGATGAGGCTAGGTCCTATTTCTGAGAAGGTCGTGCTCTTAAAGCAAAGGAGACAGGGGGAGAGTTACCAGTCAATGCAATGGGGGATGTGACAGCAGAGCCCAGTGAGTTGAATGGGGCCCCAGATTGTGGTCTGATGGCCACAGTGGATGGAGAGCCAGGTCTAGTGTGCACAGGGGGAAGGAAAGAGGTTGTTCGAAGGATGTCTCTCATTCTCACAGATGAAAGTAGAATCACAGTGAATAGCAGATAGTACATAGATTTCCTCTTCTTCTTAGAAGCCTGGCTCTGAGCTCATCAGCCCCTACCCAGGCTGTGCCCCCTGCCCCGGGAGTCCTATGAGGGCCATGCAACCTGCAGCATGGAATCACACATTTATCTGAAGGATCCAGAGGCCCGACCCTGACCCTGTAGGGGCACCTGTGAGGACCTCTGCCCTCATCCCCATCTGTAACTGCTGCTAGAACATCTGAGATTGTGGGACTGAAAGTCCTGAGTTCCTGTCCCCAAGTCACCTCTTGCTGCCAGAGGAAGGCCCTGCTCAGTTGGTTATAAAACCAATTGCCTGAGTTCCTTTATCTTTGTTGAAACAGCATCTGCCTCAGGGGAGAGCGCTTCTCAGTGGCAACCTCAGAAAAATGCTCCACAGCCATCCCTGGGCCTGACAGCTTTCTGTCTCCAGGATGGGAAGGGCCTGGGTGCCTCTATGGGGTGGCCACTGCTAGAACTGCTCTGGCCAAAGCCTGGAAGCCCGGAGGTGGAGGGGTCCAGCCCCCAGGTAGTTACCATGGTCTGGAAGCAGGAATGCAGCTGGGTCAGGAAGGGCGGCTTCCCGGGCAGGGCCAGCACCCGCTTCTCCACCATCGTGCATTCCACGTCATCATCTTGGATGACCACGTCCTTTTTCAGGATCTTCACAGCATACAGCTCATCTGTGCCTTTTCGCTCTGAGAGCATGACCTGCAAGACAGTGGGCATGTCAGTGTAATTGAAGGGGCCCCCAGTGAAGCCACTGGTGGCTGAGGGTCATTCAGATCCATTCAAAGCTCCTTCCACGCGCCCTCAGTGGATGCTGATATGATACATAAAGTTTCCCCCGGACCTTGAACCTTGAATGGCTGAACCCAATCGAAAAGAGGGTGGTTCCAAGACAGAGACAGACTCACCGCCATAGAAAACAAATTTATGGTTACTAAAGGGGAAAGCGGGGGTGGTAGAAGGATAAATCACGGAGAAGGCAATGGCACCCCACTCCAGTACTCTTGCCTAGAAAATCCCATGGACGGAGGAGCCTGGTAGGCTGCAGTCCATGGGGTCGAGAAGAGTTGGACACGACTGAGCGACTTCACTTTCACTTTTCACTTTCAAGCATTGGAGAAGGAAATGGCAACCCACTCCATGTTCTTGCCTGGAGAATCCCAGGGACGGGGGAGCCTGGTGGGCTGCTGTCTATGGGGTCACACAGAGTCGGATACGACTGAAGTGACTTAGCAGCAGCAGGATAAATTAGGAGCTTGGGATTAACAGAGACACACTACTATATATAAAATCGGTAAACAAAAGGGGGCTTCCCAGGGGGCTCCGTGGTAAAGAATTTGCCCATCAAGCAGGAGACTTGGTTTCGATTCCTGGGTCAGGACTATGTCCTGGAAAAGGAAACGGCAACCCACTCCAGTATTCTTGCCTGGGAAACCCCTTGGACAGAGGAGCCTGGCAGGCTATAGTCCATGGGGTCGCAAAAGAGTCAGACACAACTTAGCGACTAAACAACAACATCAAAACAACAAGGATCTACTGTACAGCACAGGGAACTATATTCAGCATCTTGTATTAATAATAACCTCTAATGGAAAAAGAATCTAAAAAAGGAATATAGGTAATATAAACTGAATCACTCTGCTGTACACCTGAAATTAACACAACCTTGTAAATTAACTATCCCTCAATTTTTCAAAAGAAAAAATTTAAAAATAGAAGACAGTTTCAAGAGTGATGAGCATGTATTAAGATATCCCTCTGGGACACATATCAATGTCCAGTCAAACATAAACCCCATGAGGGCAAGTATCTTTGCCTGTTTTGTTTGTTGGTGTACCCCCGCAAGCCTGGAATAGTGTGCCTGGCACACAGCAGACGTTCAAGAAGTATTTGTTGAAGGAAGGAATGATTGAATTCCTGATAAAACTGAATTGGGGGCAATGGTTCTCTTGTTCTTTCAGTTATTTAATATTTACTAAGAGCCTGCTAAGCATGGAGAAACACCATTAGATGAGCAGGCACGTTTCCTGATGCTGCATTCCAGGGAGGAAGGAGGACTTTGGACATTAATTACAGGGATGATTAATGTAATATTTTAACATCCCCTCCTGTGTCCTGGGGCTTCCTTCCACACAGCCGTGGTCACAATCAGAGCATGTTAATCAGCGTGGCTCGTGACACATCATTATTTTCACTGGTTGTGACTGTGCCAGAGGGAAGAGTGACCCGCAGGTACCGTTCTCAAGAAGCCTCTTAGAAGCATGGGGCAGGACCATGTTGTTCAAGACCTAACCTGGTCTGGGGGCTTCTGAGAAGGCTTCCTGGACGAAGAGGCAATCAGATCCAAGTAAGTACACACTGCACACACTGGGTCAGATATTTTGCAGGCAATAATATCAATCGTCACGTTATTTTGAGTACCATGTGCCAGACAATGAGTGGTTCTCATTTATTATTTCTCATTCACTTTGCCTAAGACTCTGGGAAGTCAGTACCATTAAGAACTGCATTTCATAGGGAAGAGGCAACATAGGGCTGGCCGATTAAGAGGCATAGACTATTAAGTATAAAATAAGCTACAAGGGTATATGACACAACACAGGAAATACTGCCAATATTTTATAGTAACCATAAATGAAGTTTAACCTTTAAAACTTGTGAATCACTACAATGTATGCCTGCAACTTATATAATATTGTATATCAACTATGCTTCAATAATAAACAAATACAAGTTTTAAATTAATGAATTGAAAAGAGCTCTATCTCATAGGTGGCCCACGGCAGGTAAGTGACCTGTGACACCAAAAATTCAGTTAGGGACAGAGCCAGGATTTGAACCCAGTCTATCTGAACTAGAAGAAATGGAGTAGCCATCATGGTCAACAAAAGAGTCCTAAATGCAGTACTTAGATGCAATCTCAAAAATGACAGAATGATCTCTGTTCATTTCCAAGGCAAGCCATTCAATATTACAGTAATCCAAGTCTATGCCCCGACCAATAATGCTGAAGAAGCTGAAATTGAATGGTTCTATGAAGATCTACAAGACCTTCTAGAACTAATACTCAAAAAATATGTCCTTTTCATTATAGGGGACTGGAATGCAAAAGTAGGAAATTAAGAAATACCTGGAGTAACAGGCAAATTTGGCTATGGAGTACAGAATGAAGCAGGGCAAAGGCTAATAGAGTTTTGCCAAGAAAACACACTGGTCATAGCAAACACCCTCTTCCAACAACACAAGAGAAGACTCTATACATGGACATCACCAGACGGTCAATATGAAAATCAGATTGATTATATTCTTTGCAGCCAAAGATGGAGAAGCTCTATACAGTCAGCAAAAACAAGACTAGGAGCTGACTGTGTCTCAGAACATGAGCTCCTTATTGCCAAATTCAGACTTAAAATGAAGAAAGTAGGGAAAGCCACTAGATCATTCAGGTATGACCTAAATCAAATTCCTTACAACTATACAGTAGAAGTGAGAAATAGATTTGGGATTAGATTGGATAGACAGAGTGCCTGAAGAACTATGGATGAAAGTTCATGACATTGTACAGGAGACAGAGATTAAGACCATCCCCAAGAAAAAGAAATGCAAAAAGGCAAAATGGTTGTCTGAGGAGGTCTTAAAAACAGCTATGAAAAGAAGAGAAGTGAAAGGCAAAGGAGAAAAGGAAAGACACACCCATTTGAATTCAGAGTTCCAAAGAACAGCAAGGAGATATAAAAAAGCCTTCCTCAGTGACCAGTGCAAAGAAATAAAGGAAAACAACAGAATGGGAAAGACTAGAGATTTCTTCAAGAAAATTAGAGATACCAAGGGAATATTTCATGCAAAGATTGGCACAATAAAGGGCAGAAATGGCATGGACTTAACAGAAGCAAAAGATATTAAGAAGAGATGGCAAGAATACACAGAGGAACTATACAAAAAAGACCTTCATGACCCAGATAATCATGATGGTGTGATCACTCACCTAGAGCCAGACATCCTAGAATGTGAAGTCAAGTGGGCCTTAGGAAGCATCACTACGAACAAAGCTAGTGGAGGTGATGGAATTCCAATTAAGCTATTTCAAATCCTAAAAGATGATATTGTGAAAGTGCTGCACTCAATATGCCAGCGAATTTGGGAAACTCAGCAGTGGCCACAGGACTGGAAAAGGTCAGTTTTCATTCCAATCCCAAAGAAAGGCAATGGCAAAGAATGCTCAAACTACTGCACAACTGCACTCATCTCACACGCTAGTAAAGTAATGCTCAAAATTCTCCAAGCCAGGCTTCAGCAATACGTGAACCGTGAACATCCAGATGTTCAAGCTGGATTTAGAAAAGGCAGAGGAACCAGAGATCAAATTGCCAACACCTGTTGGATCATAGAAAAAGCAAGAGAGTTCCAGAAAAGCATCTACTTCTGCTTTATTGACTATGCCAAAGCCTTTGACTGTGTGGACCACAGCAAACTGAGGAAAATTCTTCAAGAGATGGGAATACCAGACCACCTGACCCGCCTCCTGAGAAATCTGTATGCAGATCAAGAAGCAACAATTAGAACTGGACATGAAACAACAGACTGGTTCCAAATCAGGAAAGGAGTATTGTTACTCTGCTTATTTAACTTATATGCAGAGTACATCATGAGAAATGCTGGGCTGGAGGAAGCACAAGCTGGAATCAAGATTGGTGGGAGAAATATCAATAACCTCAGATATGCAGATGACACCATGCTTATGGCAGAAAGCAAAGAAGAACTAAAGAGACTCTTGATGAAAGTGAAAGAGGAGAGTGAAAAAGCTGGCTTAAAACTCAACATTCAGAAAACTAAGATCATGGCATCTGGTCCCATCACTTCATGGCAAATAGATGGGGAAATAGTGGAAACAGTGACAGACTATTTTTTTGGGCTCCAAAATCACTGCAGATGGTAACTGCAGGCATGAAATTAAAAGACACTTGCTCCTTGGAAGAAAAGTTATGACCAACCTAGACAGCTTATAAAAAGCAGAGACATTACTTTGCCAACAAAGGTCTGTCTAGTCAAAGCTATGGTTTTTCTGGTGGTCATGTAAGGATGTGAGAGTTGGACTATAAAGAAAGCTGAGCACCAAAGAATTGATGCTTTTGAACTGTGGTGTTGGAGAAGACTCTTGAGAGTCCCTTGGACAGCAAGGAGATCCAACCAGTCCATCCTAAAGGAAATCAGTCCTGAATATTCATTGGAAGGACTGATGCTGAGGCTGAAACTCCAATACTTTGGCCACCTGATGCAAAGAACTGACTCATTCGAAAAGACCCTGATGCTGGGAAAGATTGAAGGCAGGAGGAGAAAGGGATGACACAGGATGAGATGGTTGGATGGAATCACCGACTCAATGGATGTGAGTTTGAGTAAACTCTGGCAGTTGGTGATAGACAGGGATGCCTGGTGTGCTGTGGTCCATGGGGTCGCAAAGAGTCAGACACGACTGAGCAACTGAACTGAACTGAACTGAACCTGAACTCAAGGTCTCTGCCTTTATATGCTCCACTTGTCAGAGCTCCAGAAGAATCCTCCAGGAGTTTAGGTGGCTGAGGAAATGAAAATGCTCACCCCTGACTTGGCTGGAGGATCAGACACAGCAAGAGAGGCCTCAGGGGGCCAGAGGGAGCCTCGGGGCAGGAGGGCAGCTCCCATGTTCCGCTCAGCTCCTGCCTGGATATGAGAGGCTTCCCTGGACTCCTGCAGGGAGCTCTCAGCCGAGGTCCCCACCCCTCTGTGCGGTCTCCTGGCCACATCATTTTCTCTCATCAGAGCCAGGGGTGGTCGTGGGCGACACAGATCCAGGAACTTAGAAATCTTAGGGAGAAAGTCCCTGACACACACACTTCCGAAGCAAGAGGGCTTTTGCAGCCTCTTTCTCCCCAAGCCTCACCACAGAAATACGAGCTGCCAAGCTGAGCAGATCCTCGCAGGAGTTGCCTGGGCAGGGCAGGGCTCAAAGTGCTGGACTGTGTGTCTTCAGCTTATTTCCCATCTCTCTCTGCTCCCTCACGGGTACCCAGAGCCGTTTTTCCTTCCCTAGCCCTCACCAAGGCACAAACAGTGACTCCACTAAGCTGTAAAGAGTAGGCTGAAGACAGGCATTTTCTGCTCCCAGATTCCCCAGGAGGCCAGGGCTGGGGCAAGAGCAGGGAGGGCCATGAGCAGAGGTGAATGTGTAGAGGGAGTGAAGGCTGGTAGAAGCCGAGCCGTCAGCTGGGATGACCCCCCAGGACACAGGAGGGGCTCAGCACTGCGAGCGTGGACAGACCTGCTGTCCCGTCACCACTGGTCAATGTACCGTCTAACAATCCTGAATACTTGTAAACACCTCACCCCACCCAACCACCACCACCCAAAAACCCAGGAGAGGGGCCCTGGACTTCTTGAATGTCAGTGCAGCCCCTTGGCTGGAGGAGGAGCAAGACAGATGTCTGGGAATTTCCCCAGGCACCAGGCGCAGGCACCATATGTCTGTTTCAACTACCCCCATTCTACAGATAAACAAACTGAAGCTCAGAGAGCTGAACCTGCTTGAGCTAATGACTGTTTAGTCCATGTTCGATGCATGAGACGGGGCGCTCAGGGCTGGTGCACTGGGACGACACTCAGGGATGGGATGGGGAGGGAGGTGGGAGGCGGGTTCAAGATGGGGGACTCGTGTACACCCGTGGCTGATTCGTGTCGATGTATGGCAAAAGCCACTACAATATTGTAAAGTAATTAGCCTCCAATTAAAATAAATTAATTAATTAAACAATGCAAATCTGACCAGGCTACTCAGATGCCTTAAGTCCCTCAGTGGCTCCCTCAAGTGAAACAATTCCATGACCACGTCCTGTTCTCTCTTTCCCTGTGGCTATTCTACTCCCACTGCCTGCAGAGTCCTCTCACACTCGTTCACTGCCCTGAGAGTCTGAGATTCAGCTCAGATGTCACCTTCGTCTATATCCCCCAATGGTCCACGAGACCAAACGGGTCACTCCCTCCTCTGGACCATGGGACTGCTTTGCAGCTCTGCCAGCTACTTGACGCGGGTGTTCCCTAACTTCAATCACCATTCATGTGCCTTTTTTTTTTTTTTTCACATTTTTCCCCCTACCACATAAACTGGTATTTCATCAGTATTTTTAAAACCCAGTCACATCTTTACTTAACCACACTTATCTGAAAAGGAAACTCTGGATCACCACCATTAATGGCAAGCCTATCGCATCCTTAAATGAAAGATGAGCAGAAAAATAAATATGAACAGAGCAGCGCTAGGAGATTCTAGCTGGATGCTCCTGGCTCAGCTGAAAGTGCTGAGCCAGACCCTGCATTTTCTCCTTGTTTAAGGAAAAAAGTGATATTAGCAAATGTTAGCTATTGGTGGCATGCAGTCAACAAATGAGGCTTTCTGGTTCAAGTAATTAGAAAGACTAAGAGAAAACATAAAAAAAGAGAGACTAACCTTATCATGCTGCAATTTAATTTTATTGCACATCACATCTACTTACCACCTTTAAATACTCAAATTACTAAACTAAAATCGTCTTGCAAATCATCAATACTATGTGCTTTACATCTCAGAAAATACTGTTGCATTCATAGTTACAGTTATTTTTGTGTGTGAAGAGTCTCAGTACCTTGCCTTTCCTAA
The DNA here is from genome assembly GCF_029378745.1 of Bos indicus. NCBI lineage: Eukaryota > Metazoa > Chordata > Mammalia > Artiodactyla > Bovidae > Bos > Bos indicus. The sequence continues at coordinate 22,870,340 of NC_091784.1, read as the reverse complement.
GCTACAGGAGTAGGGGGAGAATAAGCCAGTACCAGAAGGCCATTCACACAAGTGAATAGTGTGGTTGTGTCCCAATAAAACTTTATTTATAAAAACAGGTGGTGTGCCCAACACTGGTAGTTTGTTCTAGAACATGTATTTCAAAAAAGATAGATAAAAATCAAGAGTGACTGCATTATCAAAAGTGGCTGAAGTTTAAGTTGGAAATGGACCCTAACATACTTTTCAGTTCTTCCAGATCCTTACCAGAATCTTCTGATTGGGCAGGGGGTCTATCTGGCCACAGCTGATTGGATCAGAGGTAGAGAACTGAGGTTAAGCCAATCAGTTAATCAATTAAGGTTGAGCCAATCAGATGCTCTCATTTAAGAATGTGGAATTAGGATACTCCCAGCAGTCAGTCTGGGGTCCTGAAGAGAGAAACAGGCAGATCTGCCTAAAGTGGTCTTTTCCTACACTTGATCTTAGCCAAAAGGCTGAGAAGCAATAAGTGGTTCCTTCCTACCACACACAGGCAGAGAAAAAATGGCCCAGATGTGGTGGTGGGGTGTAGGGTGAGGAAAAGAATGTCAGGGAATGATCAAAGGCTTTGCTTTCCAGTTCTTGGTTCCAATCTCTCAGGAGGCTTGGCCGTTTCCATAGAAACCTCCATATCTCCCCAATAAAGTTGTTATTTTATTTATACTACCTTGAGTGGATTTTTATTTCTTAAAGATCCTGTAAGACAAAATTATTGTTTGAGGAGCTCACATTCTTAATACAAAATAAACATTTTGGGGAGTCAAATAGCATCAGGTTAGCACATGACCTAAAACAAGGCAAATTCCATTCTTTATAAACAACAGTGCCTCCAGTATCCTTGCCTGGAAAATCCCATGGACAGAGGAGCCTAGCAGGCTACAGTCCGTGGGTTCCCAAGGAGTCGACGCAACTGAGCGCACAGCACAGATACCTGCCGATCTCAGGATTACATGGGGATATTTGCTTACAAGACAAGGTTTCAAGTGCCACCTCTGGTCTAGAAGCTCTGATTGTGGCCTGGGAGTGAGCATTTTAACAAGCACCTCCCCTTGATTCTAATTACTAAATGTGTTGCTCTGAGGAACCGTGTGTGTGTGTGTGTGTGTGTGTGTGTGTGTGTGTGTGTGTGTTAGTTGCTCAGTCATATCTGACTCTTTGTGACCCGATGGACTACAGCTCTCTAGGCTCCTCTGTCCCTGGAATTCTCCAGGCAAGAACACCACAGTGGTTTGCCATTCCCTTCTCCAGAGGATCTTCTGGACCCAGGGATCAAACCCAGGTCTCCCACTGTGGGCAGAGTCTTGACCATCTGAGCCACCAGAGAAGCCGCTGAAGGTCCAAGATATGTGCCCTTTCTCAAAGGGCAGAGTCTGTGCCCTGTCCCGTGAACGTGGGCAAGTCTGTGAAGTATTATCAAATCGACTAATTTACTGTAAGAGCGAGGACGTTCCACAGGTAAAACTCTTGAGTTTCCCAACACTTTTTCTGCAGTCAAGGGAACTGCAAGACAAGTTAATATTAACATAATCAAGCTTTCCTTTCAATAGGAATCCTAGCCTTGGAGGGCTTTTTGAGAGCTTCCTGAGAGCTTCCCCCACACCACGAAGGAAGTGATATTCTGTGGCGGTTTCAAAACATGTCTACAGACATTTGCTGTTTCTCAAAGGGCAGAGTCTGTGTGTGCCCTGTCCCTGGAATGCAGGCAGCCTCTGTGACTGCTCCAGTGAACGGAACACTGCGTGACTCTGGAGGCAGCCGCTTCTGTCAGCTTCTCTTGGGACACCTGCCTTTGGAGCCCCGAGGCCACCGTGCCAGCAAGGCTACAATGAGGCCATGTGGACAGGAGAGGCCTGGAGAAGACACAAAGAACTTGCTGTCCACACAGCACTGGGAACTCCAGCCCCAGCCGTCCCTGCTCCAGCCACTGCAGGACAGACCCCAAACCACAACCACCCAGGGGGTGTTCCCAATCTTCTGACTCTCAGAAACCATGAGAGGTAATAACATATGAGTGGCATTATTTTGGGGTCTTTGGGCTTCTCTGGTGGCTCAGATGGTAAAGAATCTGCCTGCAATGTGGAAGACCTAGGTTCGATCCCTGGGTCGGGAAGATTCCCTGGAGAAGGGAATGGCTACCCACTCCAGTATTCTTGCCTGGAGAATTGCATGGACAGAGAAGCCTGGCGGGCTACAGTTGTTGTTTTAGACCTCTGAGTTTGGGGACAATCTGTGGTACAACAGGAGGCAACTAGAATAGATTCATCTAAGTTCACATGTGCCCTAAAGCAACCCGTTCTTGTCAGCTGTGGCCCCTGTTACCTGGCTTTATTTATGTCCTGTGTTTAATTATGCACACTCTTTTCAATCCAAAAATGTTTAAGGCTTCGGTTGAGATGGGCAATGGAAACAGAATTCATCCTGCCTTCCAAATGAGTCACCTTTTCTAGTTTCATCCCGGACCTAGAAGACTGGCCAATTCATTCATTGTTTAGTAAACACGAATTAAGTGTCTGGAATATTCTGGGCGCTGAGGATGCAGAATGACAATGCCTTCAGGAAGCTTACACACCAGCACAAATGATTCCCATTCAATTATGATTAAACTCCTGAAAGAGAAGTGCACGGCGCCCATTGTGAGTGTTCACACGGAGGACTTAACCTGATGTGGTGGGCCAGCAAAAGATGCCCTGGGGAAGTGATGGTTAGGCTGAGACCTGAAGAACTGCCAGGACTAGCAAGGTGGAGATGGGGGAAGGCATATTCCGGGCAAAGGGAAGCAAACTGTGTTCTCTTCAAATGAAACCAACCTGGATCCATAAACCTTGATAGGAAGTGAGTGCTCAAGTTCTAGAATTCAAATTCCAGATTCTAACTCCCAGCTCTCTGAGATGTAGCAAACAATCATCAGCACTGGCAACAAGGTGGCGGCGGGGGAGGGGCGGCTGGACAGAGAACAGGGGACATTCAAAGGGAATGGGCCTGTATATGTGCCAGGAAGAAAGCAGGCAATGTTGGGGGGACCAGCATATAAGGGAAGGTGGCTAGTTTGGGGCTAATAATGATAACTACCCCTACTTCTTATTTACATGGTGCATCATCTCATGTAATTCCACACAGATGCAGTGCAGGTACTGCTACTGCTACTCACAGAGGAGGAAGCCAGGGCTTAGAGAAGTGAGGTGAGTGGTCTAAAGTCACTCCACTAGGAAGTGACCCTTGGAGGTTATCTGTCTCCAAAGTCCATGCTCTTAACCATCTGATTCTCTGAGCCCTATGAATCAAGGGTTGAGTCATGAGGCTGCACCATCTGCATATTATTGCTGGAGTGTTTCAAATCTGACTCCAGATCCTGGCCCTGTTCTGCTTTCCCTACCCACCTCTCTTGTTGAGGCTTTGGCCCCTATGTCCTAACTCATGGCCAAAGACAGAACAGTAGGTCATTTCTCCATTTCTTATACAACCAGGAACAAACCAGTCATCAACTTGTCCAGATGAGCTTAGTCTGAGTTAGTGCTGCAGCCATGATTCCAGTTCATCCATCCAGTCCCTGAGCCCTCCTGGGAATTCTGTGCCAGCCATGATGCTAGGCACTGGTAATGCACCTACAAACAGGATAGACATGGCCCTGCTTCTAAGGAGTAAGTGGCTGAGAAGATCTTACCTGCCTCCTCCTGTGCCCTCAAGTAGGGTTGGAACAAGAGAAAGAAATGGCAGAAAAACAGCCCGAGCACCAGCAATGGCGATGCCATGCTCTAAAATGTTCCTTTCTGTAGACATGGTTTTTTATTGTCTGCAGTTTCTGGAGCTTCCACTTCAGTTAATACCAACATCGAGGGCGTGGGCTGTTTGTTCAGCTGTCCCTCCATCTCCTGGGTGAGGATTCCAAACAGACTGAAAGGCTGTGCTGAAGTGATGTTCTTATCAAATTCCCAGCCACATCTGTTCCCCGAGAATCTTTTGGGAGAGATGTGATAAACAGCAGCAGCTCCAATGACAGCAGATAAAGTGGAGAGTAGCCCAGGGATTCCTAACTGGAAAGTCGGTGGAAATGAACTTTACTGGGAAATCCAAACAGGAAAATGTGCCTGGAACCTTGGTTCTTGGGGGACGGGACAAGATGGTATTATGGTTAGGTCACGGACTTTAGAAATAGGAGACCTGGTAAATATCCAAGTTCCACCACATACTAGCTGTGTGGCCTCGGGAAAGTCACTTACCTTTTCTGAACCTTAATTGCCTCATCTAGAAAACAGGGAAACTACCAATGCTCAGCTTTGGGTGGTGCTAAGGAAACTTGAGGGGATCAAGAACGAAAACGGTACATATGAATTCAGCACCGTTCTGGGGAAATGAAGAGTACTTAGGAACTGGTACTAATTACAATAACAAGAACCACAAGTCTATTCTTGCACACTTCAGGAGACCAGAAATTGAGGTAGGGTTTGTGCCTCCTTAAGGTTTTGAGGGATGATCAGTTCCAGAGGTCTCCCCCGGCTTCTGCAGTTGCCAGCTATCCTCCGCCAGTGGACACATCACCCGAGTCTCTTCCTCCATCTTCACATGCTGTTCTTCCCTGTGTCTCTGTCTAAATGGCCTTTTCTTATAAGGAGATATGTCATTGGATTAAGGCCACCCTGAGCTCATCTGAACTTGACATCTGCAAAGACCCTCTGCCCAGGTTGGACTTCCCTCATAGCTCAGTCGGTAAAGAATCTGCCTGCAATACAGGAGACCTGGGTTCAATTCCTGGGTCGGGAAGATCCCCTGCAGAAGGAAATGGCAATCCACTCCAATATTCTTGCCTGGAAAATCTCATGGACAGAGGAGCCTGGCAGGCTACAGTCCATGGGGTTGCAAGAGTAGGCCACAACTTAGTGACTAAATCACCACCAGTCTAGGTGGAATTCACAGGATCAGCAGTTAAACTTGAATATATATACTGGGTGGAGACAATTCAGCCCACTAGCCTCGCTGGTTATCATCAGCTTCATCTTTTCAGAGAATGACCGAGGAGACGGCTTGTGAGCCCTGAACACAGCTCTTAACCGGCTAAGGAGACTGGCCCCGAGGGAACTGTGTGTCTGTGTGCTTATTGACAGGAGAGGGCAATGACAGTTGGGGACCAAGGCCCCACTCCCCACTCCCCCAACTTCAACAGACGCCTGCTATAAGTCCAAAGCCGAACTGAGCCTCCCTCAATTGCTCTCTCTTGCATCTCTCATCCAGTGCCTCAAGTTTTATCAACTACACCTTCAAAAAACGTCCACCCCCAACCTCCTTCCTGATCTAAGCCACCATGATTCGCACCCTGGTCTCTTGCAATTGCCTCCTGCATAATTCTCTGTTTCCACTCTACCTGCTCCCAACCTCCACGGACACTCTGTCCTGCCTGTGGGACTCTTCCCCGGAGATGCTCAACAGCGTGCTTTCTTACCTCGTTCAGTGTGACCTCCTCGAAGAGGTCCTCCCTGACCACCTTCCATCAAGTGGCAGCCCCTCTGCCACTCCCCACTCCCTTCCTCTTCCCAGCACTCACCACATCTGGCATCCTGTTCCCCTCCATTTGTTTCTTTTCTCCCTCCCTAGAAGGTAAGCTCCAGGAGAGCAGCTGTTTGGTTTGACTGCTTCACTGTCACATCACCCACGTCTAAACACTCAATAAATATTTCGTGAATAAATAAATGAAAAGATCTGAGTGAGAGGTGTGACTTCTAAGTTGTTTCAGTTGTGCCCAACTCTTTATGACCCCACAGACTATAGCCAGCCACGCTTCTCTGTCCATGGCATTCTCAAGAACGCTGGAGTGCGTTGCCATGCCCTCCTCCAGGGGATCTTCCCAACCCAGGGATTGAACCCAAGTCTTGTATGTTTCCTGCACTAGCAGGTGGCTTCTTTACCACCAGAACACCTGGGAAGCCCATGAATGAGGAGAAAGGAATTAAAAAGAAACCCTAGGTCTAGGTCACTAAAAATCTTTAGTGATTTAGCTCTCAGCATCATTTAATTTATCTATGGTTACATCCAACTTATAATTCACAATATATTTGAGGCAGCATTCAAGATTATGTAATATTAAACAAGTGGATTTTATGTTATGTAAATTACACCTTGGTAAACCTGGTTAAAAATGATTATATAGTACATAGTATGCATTTAAGAATGGTACAGAAAAACCCGAATAAACTTTTTGCCCAACCCCCAACATGTGTGTGTGTGCGTGTGTGTGGATGGGTATGCATGTATATATATGTGTATGTGTGTATTTTATAAATATAGTATGTGTGTTTGTATGTATTGTACTATTAGCTTCCTAAAGACCAAAGCAACCAGAATTACGTGAAACGATGACAAAAGTTTATATTTCCTATAAAGAAAATCATTGGTTGCAGAGAGAAATAAGCTTTCCCTGGAACTCAGGTCTAGAAGAAATGTCTCGTGTGGATCGTGAACATGCAGTGCTGCCATGGAGGATGTTCTTAGCAACATCCCTGCGACAGGGTCAGAGGAGGTCGAAGGGAGACCATTCCATCAAGCACGATCAGAGCCCACAAGTTTGACTAATATACAGGGGCCAGGAAAAGATGGTAACTGGATGAACTCAGACGGTGCATCTTAAACTAGAGAGACACATCTGGGGCTCACAGAGTCCCCAAACAGTAATTCGGGAGGAGAGGGTCTGTAAGGTGCAGGGAGCTGAGGGTGCACGGGAGAGGGATGCAGAAGCAAGTCAAAGCCAGGTATGTAGCAGGCAGGCCTCCAGGGGGACCCCGAGCCCCTCTGCCCGCCTCTCCCACACCCACCACACTACAGAGCTGGCTTGTGGACAAGGCTGGGTGCGAGTCTGTGGGACGTAGTGGGGCGCTGATCTCTGGCAAGCATGAACCCTCCTCTATTTTAGGGTTCCATCTCTTTGAGGGTCCCCTTGCCCTCTGGGAATGTCTCCTACTTTGGCTCCACCTTTTCCCTCTGAAGACCTAGAGTACTTTAGACCAGCTCAGTTCTGTCTTCAGGCAAATCCAGTTTCCCCCACCCTCCCCTCCCGTTTGCTTGGCTTTGCCTCGCAAGCCTGCTTGTACTGAGCTCCTGTTTCTCCACGCTGCACACTGGAACTCCCTGCGGAGCTTTTACAAGCTGATGCTTGGACCACACTCCAGACCAATTAAGTAGGAATCTTCTAAATAGTGGGGGCCTTCCTGTGCTAGGCCTGGCCTGCCGTGGGGGAGGATGAGGAGAGGCCATCAGGATGGTACTCTCATCAGGGGTTGGAGCACTGGGCAAACATTGACCACTGTTCTCCTTGGGGGCTTTTGCCCACTTGGGGGGAGGATTTTGAGAGAGACTTGGGTGCAGCCGGGTTACAAGATGAAGGTGAGTGTCCACATCCTCTTCTCTTTACAACACAGCAGGTATCCTGACAAGCTCTTTGATGTAAGAATGAGACTGTGACCTTGACAAAACTGATAAGCTCAAAGTTTATATCTAATTAGAGCTGTAAAATCACAGTAGGTACAAGTTCAGTTCTGGATTCAAAGCATCACTCTATCATGTGCTTGCTGTGTGATCTCGGGCAAGTTATTCAACCTCCCTGACTCTTGGTTCCCTCATATATATATATAAGGGGCACAGTGACAGTACTCCTTCCTAGGGCTGTTGTGAGAGCAAGTGACATAATACAAGTGACGTTCAGAGCCTGGCATACATCAAGCCATTTTGTTTATGCCTCAGACAATAAAGAATTGGCGTACCCATGCAGGAGACAGGGGCTCGATCCCTGGGCCGGAAAGATCCCCTGGAGAAGGGAATGGCAACACACTCCAGTGTATTTTCTTGGGAAATCCCATCAACAGGGGAGCCTGGCAGACTACAATCCATCCATACGGTGGCAAAGAGTTGGTCACGACTGAGCCACTAAACACAGGTCTTAGTTGCGGCATGTGAACTCTTAGCTGTAGCGCGTGGGATCTAGTTCCCCCTGGAGCCTTAGCCGCTGGACCACCAGGGAAGTCCCAGGCAATGTTGTTAAAGCGAAGGAATAAATACAGAGAATAAGAGGGATGTTCCGGCTCCTTCAGTGGGGACAGCAGTTCCTTCCCACATTCTCCAGATGGCAGAGAGTGAACCAGAGCCATAGACCAAAATTTCTGCAAAATCTATTTCCCAGGAGATCCTTATGCGCAGCCCAGAGTGAAAGGCAAGGTCGTACTGTCTGTGTTTAGAGGTGGGGCTGGCACGAGCCCTCCTGGAGAGGCTAAGAGGACTCTCCCACAGGGAGCGGCATGTTCAGGCCAGACGGGACTTCCCCGCAGAATCAGCAGACCATCTGTCATCTTCTAACATTCTGAACGGGGAAGTGATGATACACCCTGAACTCCAGGCCCCTCTAGACTCATCTTCTCTGGCAAAGCCCTCCTTCAGACTGGGCTGGGTTTGAAGAGCTGGCTTAGGCACCCCCCAACCTCTGATAACCAGAGGCACGGAATGAGGGACAGAGCCATTCCAGTCAGGAGACCCTGGAGGTGGATGTGGGGGTACATGTAAACCACAGTCCACCAAGTCATAGGGTCGCGAGAGTGATTCAATGATACACAGCATCTTAAGAGAGAAAGTGTGCACGCTTAGTCGTGCCTGACTCTTTGCAACCCTGTGGACTGTAGCCCACCAGGCTCCTCTGTCCATGGGATTCCCCAGGCAAGAATACTAGAATGGGTTGCCACTTCCTCCTCCAGGGGATCTTCCCAACCCAGTGATCGAACCTACACCTCCTGTGTCTCCTGCATTGGCAGGTGGATTCTTTACTGGTGAGCCCGCTCGGAAACCACATGGCATCTTAAGAGCTTAACGCCTAGAACCAGAACTCAATTCACCATGCCCATCATGGTTGATGAATTCTTTATTACCTTGTGAGGTTCTCCCAAATGTCAACTTTCACCAGACACGAGGATGTTCTAACATATTCTAGGTTATCTTGGAGGCCCTAATTTAATTCTTCAAAGTGTACTGTTATTGTTTAAACTTTGGGTCATATTTTCTAAGCATAATATATCCACACATATGTGTGTTCAAATTTTGTATTTGATGGTGGACTCACTAAATAGAATACAAAATCATGTGGTTTAAGGGAATTAAATACATTTGCTTCTAGCAGCAAACTGGAAGTTAGCCATCTAGAAATGGTTTCTGGCTTCTAATAGCTCCTTTTGGAGGAGCAACTTGGGTAGACTTGCAAATTGAAGAAGTACTTCAGGAAAAATTGAGAAGTGGTATAGTGGGAAAGGATGCTAATTGGGAGTTAATAGAGTGGATCTGGGTAGCACTGCATCACTTTGTGGGTACAGTGTTCAAGTTGGCAAGACAAAAATAAGAGCAGTGATACTCAGCATGCAGATCAACTGGGTTATTTCATGATTTATTATGTAAGGTTTTCCTTATTTAAAATAAAATCTCTTTATATGGTTACATACTGTATGATTCCAACTATATGACATTCTGGAAAAGGCAAAACCATGGAGACAGTAAAAAGATCAGTGGTTGCTAGGGGGTAAGGGGGTGGGAGGAATGAACAGGCGGAGCGTAGAGGATTTTTAGGGCAGTGCAACTACTTTGTAAGATACTCTAATGGTTGATGCATGTCGATATACATCTGTCTAAATATGTAGAACGTACACCACCAAGAATGAACCCTAATGTAAACTGTGGACTTCAGGTGATAAGGACGTGACCATGTGGGTTTATTGATTATAATGAATGTACCACTCAAGTGGGAGATGTTTATAATGGGGGAAGCATGGAGCTGAGTGACAGATAAATTGAGTTTTCAGATCAGAGGTCAGGATGACAGGTGGGATTAAGATTTAAGCCTTTTAAAATGATGCCATGTCACCCACTAGATTTAATCAAGTGTCAACTTTTTCCCCACTAGCAGAGAAAGCCAGTGGAAGTGTGAAACAAAGTTTAGAATGGAGGTACTTTTGGCCGAGTCATCTCTGGCTCCTGTGGACCTGCTATTGTTGGGCAAATGTCACTACACCCATGGAAGGAATGACTCACAGTCACTGCTGGGAAGAGGAGAAGGAATATGAAGATTTAAACCTGAAACGCTGAGCCCTTGTGTTTTAAATGAAGATGGTTCATTGGATTCCATAAGAAATGTCTGATTGGGTTGTAATAAGAAATTCAAAACAACTATTATATTTCAAAACTCTGGCTGTATTACTTCTAATTATTCATATCAGAGAACTGATACAGTGGAATTGATAGGTATCAATTCGAGTTATTGATGTGTTCTCTTGAGCTCAAATCAATGTTGGTGACCTGTAGGTTGGCTTAGTTACTTTTCTTTGAATCATACATTGTATTTGACAAAGCTAGATGGTTAAAATAAAAGCAGATTTAATTCAACTGCTTTTTAAACAGTCTCAGGGAAGACAAACCAACAATTGATGCCTTTCATCAAAAGAAAACATAGTGAAACCCTTAAGGGTTCATCATTCATTTCAACAATTAGGCGGACAAAGGAATCCCATTTCTCTATACTCTGAAGCGCTCTGTGTACACAAGCCTCCCTTTGTGGTTGGTGTCACAGACTGAGAGAATGGGCTTTCTCTGAGGGGAGTGGAGTATGTTGAGTGCCCTGGAGGCTGTGTGGCATAGCGGCTAGACCTTCAAGAGGCAGACTCGGGTTTGAACGTGCATCCACAGCCGCATGAATCTGGAGTCTCTGTGCTCAACCCTGAGCCTCCACTCCCTCATCTGCAAAATGGAAATAATGACAGCACCCACCTCCTAAGATCATTGTTAAGATTAAATGAGCAATGCATATAAAACACTTAGGTTCTCAGTGCTCAGACTATATTATCAATCTCTGCAGCAATGTTCAATGAGGTCAACGCACGCATATATGCTAAGTTGCTTCAGTCATGTCTGACTCTTTGTGACCCTATGGACTGTAGCCCACCAGACTCCTCTGTCCATGGGATTCTCCAGGCAAGAATACTGGAGTGGGTTGCCATGCCCTTCTCCAGGGCATCTTCCCGATCCAGGGACTGAACTGTCTCTTGCACTGGCAGGTGGGTTCTTTACCACTAGCACCACAATACATAATATGAAATGGAACCAAGGGACTGGTAAGGATTGAACAAACTATGGCATGCTTAGTTATATTAACCATCCATACTTGTACATTCCAAATATTTACCATGGGCATTGGATTATAATCTATAGGCCTCTGCAATCATGTTTGTTGTAGAAAAGATTATGGGTTATGCTTAGTAAACAGGGATTCATCTTAACAGGACAAGAATTTCTGAAATAGCAAGTAAAGATGCGGTTGAGATGGATGCGCAGAGGGTGAACTATGACAGCACATTAATTGGACCAGAGGCCATGAATTATCGCCTGAAACAGAGATCCCATGTTAATAGGCTCTATCTGACCCTTCAGTAAGAGAACTAGATTTAACTTTTTATTATTTTCCCCAAAGAGCCAGGCAATGTTTTGAAGAATCTACAGATTGGAAGGGAACATAGGCCCGTGTGCCATGCAGCCCAGCATTTTCTCCCTTCTCTTTGAGGAGCTTCCCAGACCACAGCTGCTTTTCAGACAGTCCATTCCTGTTGTCCTTCCTGACAGATGGTTGGAAAAGTGACCTGTCCTCCCGGCCAAAGCTAACTGGATCTCATGATCCCTGAGCCATACTGGCCCATCAGTCTTTTTCCTAGGGCTTTAAATTCTAGGCTGTTCTAGATTTGGGGATTCGATTGAGAACGGAGAAGTGCTGGAAGGCTGAGGGAGGTGTTGCTGAGGCACAGTCAGAACAAGAGACATCAGCAAGAAGCTGGGGTGACAGACGGGGGGTCCCCAGGATGAAGACAATGATGGCTGGGTTCCTGGAAGCTTCTCATCCCAGCTGCACTTCCTGCCTTTGGAAGTTGGGGAAAACAGGCTGTGTCTGCCCAATAAATCCCCCCTTTCCTCACTCTGGCTTGACAAGAAAACTTGAAATTCCAAATGTTTCACTTTCTTTGATATAACTCATTTTATTGGGAAAATAGACTCTTATACTTTCTTGTTCTGTAATGTACTATCTCCTGAGGGGTGAACTGGGGCTTACATGGTGGCTCAGTGGTAAAGAATCTGCCTGCCAATGCAGGAGATGCAGGAGATGTGGGTTCAATACCCGGGTCAGGAAGATTCCGTGGAGGAGGAAATGGCAACCCACTCCAATATTCTTGCCTGGGAAATCCCTTCAAAGAGGAGCCTGGCAGGCTACAGTCCATGGGGTCGCAGAGTCGGACATGACTGAGCGACTGAGCTCCACACACAAGGGGTGAAAATCGGGGCTACGGAAAAGCAGCAAGTCACTTCATTGATGAGAGACCTGGACGAATTCAGAAAGTGACTTGGGAAGATGAGTTGGCAAAAATACTCAGCAATAAGAATTGCATACGAAAGACTGGGGGCTGGGAGGAAGGAGCCATAATTGGGATAGAACCAAAGAGAAGGCAGGAATCCAAGATCAGACAGCAAATGTCAAAAGGTTCTCTGGAAAAGGATTAAGGGAACAGGTAGCAAAGACTTTGAGCGATCTGTGAACCATATGATAAAAAGACTCACCATATGGTGCAGGACGATAGCAGAGCAGGTTGAAGTAAAGGGAAGAGCTTTTGTCTGTAGGATTATATAACCACTTCTAATGTATGGATGTATATGTGTGCGTGTGAATCCATACCACTAATGAGATTAAAATTAGGATAGACTCCCACAACGGGAGCTCCGAGACTTCAGAAAAGGCCTTTGTTACCGGTAGAAACTAAACTGCCTTTTCATCTCTTCAGGCAATTTCTTCCTGGGGTAACTCAATGCTTTACTGGGATCCAGGAGAAGACACTAGAGTCTGGGGGTGGAGCTCTGCATTTTTCTCTCTCTTGCCCAAACTCAAAGCACATGCTAGTTAAGTACCCCGGCAGCTTTTGGGGAGAGAGCTTGAAGGTTGCACTGTTGGGGCACTGGTGTCAGCAGCCAGGGCCAACTTCAAGCACACTGGGGACCACGATCTTTTCAGGGGCTCATGAAAGTATTTTTCATTTCTTTCCAAATCACAAGGGAAAAAAATTAACTTTTAAGCTGAAGAAGATGCTTTAACATGCAATTTTAATATATTTGTCCTTGAATCAGTTGTAAAATAGAGTTTTACACTTTTTTTTTTTCATGATGTAAGGAGAAGCCCATAAAGTCTTCATTTTAAATGGTTTCAAAAAAGACTAGCAGTGTGGTGGAGATGAGTGGACCCCAAAGTAGAGAAGAGTGCTGTTAGAGAAGGAAAGAGGTAACTGGAATCATAAAACCTGATTTCAAGCCCTGGTCTTGCCTCCTCCTAGCTGTGTGGTCTCGGGGAGGTCGCTCAGCCTCTCTGACTTACAGTTTTCAAATAGGTCTAATAGGGTTAATATCAGTAACTACCTAGCAGGGCTGTGGTGAGAATTAATACATGTGATCCATGTAAACCCATAGCTTGGGGGCTTCCCTGGTGGCTCAGTGGTAAAGAATCTGCCTGCCGATGCAGGAGACGCAGGTTCGATCCCCGGTCCCAGAAGATCCCAATGTCTTGAAGCAACTAAGCCCATGCACCACAACTATTGATCCGGTGGTCTAGAGCCCATGCTCTGCAACAAGAGGCTACCACAGTAAGAAGCCTGTGCAAGCAACTAGAGCAGCCCGTCCTCGCCACAACTAGAGAAAACCCCACAATGAAGATCCAGCACAGTCAAAAATTAACAAATAAAATCATTTTTAAAAATAGCATGGTCCCTGGCAATTAGTATGAGCTCAATGGAGGCAATGGAGATGGGTGAGTGGAACTGTATAGGGTGGGGATGGCTGACAGAGCTGGTGAGGGTTAGAAGAAATGAAAGTTGACGGCTGAAAAGAAACCAGCTGAAAAGTTACTGCACACACTGGAGATGCCTCCCAGACTCGGAGGATCTCACGAGCAAACCCTGCAGAGGAGGTGAGAGGTGCAGACACTAGAAGAGAGAAGTGAATTCTCAGGAGCCCTCCTAGGAATCCCTGCTGACGAGCGTTGGCACATAGATGGTGATCGACAAACACGGAGCGAGGAAGGAGAACAGAACACCAGGAGCCTTCCAGCATGATGGGCATGCCGTCCGTCTAACGGCAGAGGCTCAGTCTGAAAACAAGGCATGCAAACTCTGCTTACACTTGGAGGGAAAGAGAAGGGGGTGGAGGATGAGAAAATAAGAGGGGTTAACAGTTAACCTTCTAGAATACATTTGTGACATGGTGAGACAACCATGCTTATTTAACTTCTATGCAGAGTACATCATGAGAAACGCTGGGCTGGAAGAGGCACAAGCTGGAATCAAGATTGCCAGGAGAAATATCAAGAACCTGAGATATGCAGATGACACCACCCTTATGGCAGAAAGTGAAGAGGAACTCAAAAGCCTCTTGATGAAAGTGAAAGAGGAGAGTGAAAAAGTTGGCTTAAAACTCAACATTCAGAAAACGAAGATCATGGCATCCAGTCCCATCACTTCATGGGAAATAGATGGGGAAACAGTGGAAACAGTGTCAGACTTTATGTTTTTGGGCTCCAAAATCACTGCAGATGGTGACTGCAGTCATAAAATTAAAAGACTCTTACTCCTTGGAAGGAAAGTTATGACCAACGTAGATAGCATATTCAAAAGCAGAGATATTACTTTGCCAACAAAGCTCTGTCTAGTCAAAGCTATGGTTTTTCCAGTGGTCATGTATGGATGTGAGAGTTTGACTGTGAAGAAAGCTGAGCGCCGAAGAATTGATGCTTTTGAACTGTGGTGTTGGAGAAGACTCTTGAGAGTCCCTTGGACTGCAAGGAGATCCAACCAGTCCATTCTAAAGGAGATCAGTCCTGTGTGTTCTTTGGAAGGAATGATGCTAAAGCTGAAACTCCAGTACTTTGGCCACCTCATGCGAAGAGTTGACTCATCAAGGACCCTGATGCTGGGAGGGATTGAGGGCAGGAGGAGAAGGGGACGACAGAGGATGAGATGGCTGGATGGCATCACCGACTCGATGGACGTGAGTTTGAGTGAACTCCGGGAGTTGGTGATGGACAGGCAGGCCTGGCGTGCTGCAGTTCATGCAAAGAGTCGGACACGACTGAGCGACTGAACTGAACTGCACTGAGACTACCACTGTTGAAACTAGAAATACAGGTGTTAAAAGTATCAAGCAGTTAAGAGCCTCTGATCACACGTATTCAAACCAAACCCGGTCTGTTAAATGCCACTGACTAGCTCTCTGACATTTATTTCAACTGCCTGCATCTCATTTCCTCAACTGTACAATGGGGATATTAGCAACTGTATTAAAGCAGAAGCATAAGCCAATACATACAAAGCCCTTACAACAAGCCTGGCATTGAGTGAGGACTCAGAATGTTAGGCGATAGCATCAGCCTCTTCACTACCACCACCACGAGAATATATGTTCCACAAGGGCAGATAATTTTGCCTGTTTTGTTCACAGTCATTTTCTCTGCACTTATGGTACCGTGCAGGGCCCTGTGGGGCTTGTGGGCACAAGGTCTTTCTGTGTCCCCCACTTCTCTGATTATAGGAAACAACCTTCATTTGACCTACATGACCTTCCCTGAGTTCCAATGGGCAGACTCAAGCAGTTGTTAATTAGGGAGGGGAGGGGATGCGAGACCAGGGAGAAACAGTGGAGAGCAGCCTTGGGGCAAGGTCCTGTTTCCGCATCAAGGGATACACACAACAATATCTTTGAGCTATTTTGCAGATACTGAAACCCCGTCCAGGTGGGAGAAGTTAATAATTAATGATGGTATGCTGCCCACAAGACCCCAGACCAGCTGGACTGAAGGTCGGTGATGTTGACTCCTACTTATCTCACCACCAACCCATTAGAAGAATATCCACAAGCTTGATCACGGCCTCTGTGAACAATTACTGTAAAACTTGTCACTATCTTCCCCAAGTGGGGCATGTGGTTCAGACGGCATTAGCCTGCTGTGTCCCCCTTTGCCTGGAAAAGCAATAAACCTATTCTTTTCTGCTAAGTCGCTTCAGTCTTGTCCAACTCTGTGCGACCCCATAGATGGCAGCCCACCAGGCTCCCCCATCCCTGGGATTCTCCAGGCAAGAACACTGGAGTGGGTTGCCATTTCCTTCTCCAATGCGTGAAAGTGAAAAGTGAAAGTGAAGTCGCTCAGTGTGTCTGACTCTTAGTGACCCCATGGACTGCAGCCCACCAGGCTCCTCCATCCATGGGATTTTCCAGGCAAGAGTACTTGAGTTGGGTGCCATTGCCTTCTCCACCCAAAACTCTGTCTCCAAGATTTGATTCGGCACTGATGTATGGAGAAACTGAGCTTTCAGCATCACCTATAAGGCTGCCTGACACATAGTGAATGATCAATTAATACTTGTTGAATGAATAAATCCTTAATTATGCCATCAGCAGGCAGTTATTATAAAAATGATGACTTCTTCCAGGTATTGGTTCCAACCTTAGCCCCAGTTCCTTTCCCTCATGTCTGCCTGCTGCTTTCATAAGCAGCCACCATGCTTCACGCTCAGATCTGGAGAGTTAGGAGCTATGAGATCACTGATAATGGGTGAAACAGAGGTTGCTGAGGGTAGATGTCACAGGGCAAAAGGACAAGGCAGAGGTGAGTGGGAAGGAAGTGGAGGCAGCAAATCTCAAAAGAGCAGTTTGATTCTCCGATATAGTCAGTGAGTAAAGGACAAGAAAGAGAAAGTCAAGATCACAGAAAACATCTTGAAGGACTCAGGAAACGGTGAGCATGCTCCTTATCTAAAGGAAAGGATATAGGGGAGAGGAAAGATCAGAGACTTTCTGTACCTTCTGGAGATAAACAAAAATGCAACAGAAGTCTTCATGTTCTTAGGAATACAATGGTAGTTGAAGTACCAAATTGTCATGTGAGTGAAAGACCTTTAAGACAGTTTTCTTTTTGTAAAATGTGGTATTTGTACCATCAGCAATACAAGGACAAAATTACTTTTCTTTTAATACGTTCTCCTGAGATATATTAAAACAAATATGTAACTGCTAGATCAAGCCTGTGATTTCAGACACATTATCACTTAGGGCAATGCTAAGAAGAAGAGAAGGAAGTCAACTAAATCATTTAAAGAAAAAATATTTAAGATAATATAAAGGAAGTACATACATGTTTCAAAAAATTACAGGTGCATGAATAGCTAATAGCTGGGAAACTTGGTCAAGGCTATACTCAACCCTGTTATACAGTCTGAATCTTGAGCTATGGGAGATGGCGTCAGCACCCTGGAGAGTGGTACACAAATACTGAGTCTCCGGGGGCCACTGGGTTAACCCCCAACAGCTGCCTCAGTGACATTCAGACACTTAGTATCATCAGCCTTTTGGTCATTACTCGAGGAAAGTCAAACACCAGAAGAAGCTGAATGGTTTTGTCTCTCACCTCTTGGCTTTTTATTTTTGATCATCTTCGATGCATTTAAAGCAAAAGACTTGAATGGAGCTTTTTGAAGAGATAAAAGTAATACCTGCTTTTCCAAAGACTTTCCACTTTTCCTTTTAATTTCATAAGCTGCTGACTTCTTCCTACTTGATTTATTCCTGGCTTATGCTATGCTTCAGGAAAAGCAGGACTCACACCTGGCATGTTCCATGATTTGAACACAAGGAAATGTCATCAAGAGAGGCTTAATGGTTTTTGTTTGTGGGGCATGAAAAATGAGGAGTTCTAAAGGTTAAAGTCAGAAGGTCTTTCTTGTCATCGAGAAAAATTCCAACCAGAGCTGAAAAGTAGGGATTATGGCTGAAGCCACTATCCTCCCACCAAAACTGCTCTCCCAGCATCCCTTGCTCTGAGGCACGTGACTGAATTCTCTGCAACAGCGTGTAGGCAGAAGTGACAGGTACCACATCCACATCAGGGCTTTTAAAAAGCAGCTTGTGCCTCCTCTGTACTCTTTCCCCCTCTGCTCTCTGAGTACAGACAAAAACAAGGCTGTAGGGACTGATGGAGCCATGTAGGATGGAAGGAACCTGGGTCACTTAATCACCAGATGGAGAGCGTGGGCAAGGCCAGAAACACCCGTCTTGGACTTTGCATGAATGAACACTGAACTTCTATTGTGTCTGAATCAGTACAGATTTAGGGGGTCTGTTTGCTATGACAACTGAATCTACCCTACCTAGCTTATGTGTTTGGCTGCCACACAGATTAACCAGGCTGGGCTTGCTGTGGGGTCAGGAAGAAGAGACTTTTTTTTTTTTTTTTTCATTTTTGGCCATGCCACATATGAGATCTTAGTTCCCCAACCAGGGATTGAAACCACGGACCCTGCATTGGAAGTATGGAGTCTTAACCACTCAACCACCAGGAGAGTCCCAGAAGAGACATTCTGAGATTTTCCATTTACTCCCTCCCCTCTTGGCACAGTTAACTTAGCTCATCCTTTAGGTAAAACTCAAGAGCCTCTTTCTCCAAGAAGCCTTTCCTGACTGCAGCCAGAGCCAAGCCCACTCCCTCAGGTTCTCCCAGCATACAGCAAACATCACAGTTGTACTTTACATCTGTTTAGTGTGAAGTTTTTTGATTAATGTTTATATTCCCATTAGGTTTTTAAGCATGCATTTTTCAAAATTCACAGAATGACATGCTACTTCATGCATTTTGTTGTGTGCAAATTTTACCTTAAAATGATCAAAAACAAATATTAAATTCTGGTGAAATGAGGTGCGTGCTGAAGAATTCAGGGTCAAGTGTACTGATGTCTGCATTTTGGTTTGAAATGCATTAAAGATAGGTTAATGTAGAGACAAAAAGAAGGATGGACATGTGATCGAGCATATATACAGTCAGGGACTTCCCTGGTGGTCCAGTGGTTAAGTGCTTTGCCTTCCAAAGCAAGGGATGCAGGTTCGATCCCTGGTCAGGAAACTAAGATCCCACATGCAGCACAGCAACTAGGCCCCTGAGCCATAACTAGCAAGCCCAAGAGCTGCAATGAAAGATCTTGCAAGACGCAACTTAAGACCCGATGCAGCCAAACAAATAAATATTTAAAAAGCAAAAAAGCAGATATAGTCAAATGCTAAATGTAGAATCTAGGTACTGGGTATTACGGATGCTTACTGTATAATTCTTTCAACTTTTCTATATTTTTAACATTTTTTCCTGATAAAATGTTGGGGGGAAGTCCAGTGAGAGTAGGGTCTCTGAGTATATTACCTAAATAAAATGATTCTGTGTACAGTTTATGTTACACCACTAATCATAGCATTCTGTGGTTTGCTTCTATTTTTACTTGATACTGTGTCATGGATGTCTGTCCACAATGACAAACAGAGATATGAAAGATAGAAAGACCATATTCTTTTGAAAGTATCATGGATACACCATTATATGTTTAACTTTCATACTACTGATGAACATTTGGGCTATTTTCATTTTTTCTACTTCTGATCATTTCCTGTGATAGATCTTTTGTGCTGCTGGATTTGAGCTTTTTTATGTTACCTATATGTCCACCATGACATGTACCTGCCCTCCCTACACCCCGAAGTCCCCCAGTTGGCCAGTACCCTCCATGAGCAAGAGTCCACAAGTATAAGGAAATAATAAGAAAACCCTCACTCAAACTTCCCCGCATAATTTTCTAAAAAGATCTGGATCAGACAAATCATTACCACAAGCACATCTGAAGTGTCAGAAGGCAAGTGATATTAGCATTAATTAAATATTCAATGGATATTCATCACGGTGCAGGCGTGCATGCGTGCATGCTAAGCTGCTTCAATCTTGTCCAACTCTGCATGATCCTCTGGACTGTAGCCCTCCAGGCTCCTCTGTCCATAGGATTCTCCAGATAAGAATACTGGAGGGGGTTGCCATGCCTTCCTCCAGGGGATCTTCCTGACCCAGGGATTGAACCTGTGTCTCTTATGTCTCCAGCACTGGCAGGTGGGTTCTTTACCACTAGCACCACCTGGGAAACCCGTTTATCTTCTAGTACTTCAGAATTAGGGGAATCAAGTTTACAATGTAAATAGTTGCAT